>NC_045736.1:6453733-6457957 GCF_008692095.1 Etheostoma spectabile | reverse complement strand
GGGATTGTTCTTCCAGCACTTTTACGTGTCTTTTTGGTTTTTATTTACTTCGGTATTTGTAGTATTACATGTAAGTAGCATCTAACCAGTATGAATTAGCATAGGTGATGACGTGGGGGGTTTGTGGAGTTTCTACCTAGTAACCAGTAGATTTGTCTGGTTGGACGTCATGGGTTTGTTTTAGTCCTTTACATAGTTAATTACGTGTAAGATGTTCTGTGAGGAGAAACCTTCGCGCCGCGTTTGTCAGTCCTTACAACTGGAAACCAGTTAGTATTAGTGTTCTGGTCTCGTTTGACTGACGTGGGGTTTGTAGTCTCGCTTTACCTTTGTAGTAAACCCAGTAGCTTTTGGTGATCGTGGTGGTCTTTGTATTTGTCTGCGTATACATAGTAACCATATCGTTTCTGGTGGACAGTGGGGTTTGTAGTCTTACATGTAATACAGTAGATTTGGTGAACGTGGGGTTTGTAGTCTTAATATAACCAGTAGATTTCTGGTGAAAGTGGGGTTTGTAGTCTCTGACATAGTAACAGTAGATTTCTGGTGAACGTGGGTTTCAGACATGCTGCTTTGGTTTAAATGCACTCCCGTTGGTCTCTGCCATCGGAGATTTTTTTTTTTTTTTTAGCTACTGCCCCCCGCCCCCGCCCCCTCTCTCTGTGTCTTTCACTTACCACACACACACACACACACACACACACAACACACACACACACCATACATACCTGTGTGGAAAATAAAAATAAAAAAGATAACAATACAAAATAACCAAAAAACACACATATCATAATACAAATATAAAAAGTTAAAAAAAAGTATATAATTGAGTATTTGAAAAAACTCTCTGTTTAGTTTACATTTACTTCATAATTGCAACGCATGTGTTGTATTCATTGCGAAAAACGTATCTGGATAGTTTGTTTTGTACCATGACAACACACCATTGATCTGAAGCTCAGCTGTCATATAAATAGTTTCAAATCAGCAATAAATATAACAATTTCTGATCAACCCCTATATATTCGAATTGCTATGTGCTTTTAAATGCATAATGTCTCGGTTTATAGATGTTCTAACAGACACATTTCAAGGGACTCATCCCTTAGTGCATTTTTTATTGTGTGGAGAAAATTTTTCTGTCCTGAAATACAAAAAAAACAGAACAGTGTGTTTCTTTAAGATCCCCCCCCTGTAAACCAGCCTACGGTTTGGAGCAATGAAGCCTTTGAAAAAGATACTGGGGATGGTTATCAAACTATATAATATTCTTGGCGGGATTAGTCTAAATAAAACAAACCAACCAAAACAAACAGATGCTAAACGCCTAGTGGGTGTGGTAAAGTAAGACTATGCTGAAAACGTATTGTATCGGTTAGCATGTTGCTATAATGTTTAGTCGGAGACAGTCACAACAACCACAATATGTAAGTGTCAGGAGTTATTTGAAACCAGAGACGTTTTTTGAAATGTCCGTCCATGAGAATTACAACAGCCGACTCGTAGTTAAATTACATAGTCTCTAATAGTTTTCAAAATGACATGCTTCCAATCTTATCAACCAGTTTGTGGACAATACAATCACTTTCTGTACATTCCACTCACAGCAATTCAGTCGAATTCAGATATGTTCCATACTTTCTGAAGTAAATACTTTTCTGATACTATTACTACGTTGTATGCCGGCTTAAAATAAATTTAAATGAACGTAGTTACATAGCTTTTACAAATGATGTTATAAACGTAAGTTGGACTGTTCGTATATAACCTTTTTAAACGCTAGGGCCTAATCAAAGCGTTTTTTTTTTTTTTTTTAACATAGAAAGGAACCATCACAATTTAAAACCATTTCCATACCCGGTGGCCAGGTGACTGTACGACTGTGTAGTGTCACTGCTCAGTCAGTGATACGCACCTACTTTCACTCTTTAAAAAAACTTGTAAAAGGAGGAGTAAATAATTATTGTATTGAAATGTCTTGACTAGAATAGGAATTGATAAATTATACACTCTATTATACCTTGACAACGAATATATACGAGTTGACCCCATATCAAAAAACAAACAGCATATATTTCACTCACACTACATGCAACAGTTACTTACGGACTCATCAGGAATGTGGAGCTCAAACGGATGTTATGATCAAATATTTATCCGGACATTTCCCTCGCACAACATGATTCATAGATTTCCGACACGATCCCATATAACGACCAGGTAAAGTTAAATTGTATTGTCTGATACTACAAATTTACAGGTGGAGAACAAGTTAACCCTCAGGCCAAGTGTATAGCCTATCTTGTTGTTAAGGAAAAGAGCTTTGCCACAAAGTGAATTCTAAATTGGGTCACGTAAGCAGACGATTGTTTAACGTTAGAGGCGTGTTGTTGGTATGTTGAAGTTGATGAGTTTACCCTGGTAGGTAGGATCCAATTAACATTTGAGAAATAGGCTTATATGTTAGTATGGAAAACGGGCAAACGGGCTGTGCAATTGTGATGGCCTTCGTGGGTCCGGTACGTTTTTCGATGTCGTTGTTTTCGTTTGAACCACAAAACGATTGAATAAGGAGACCAACCGTTTTTTCAAAGAAGACAAAGACAGACGGGTAAAAAAAAGAAAAAAAGAGCCAGTGTCTTCCGTTTGGTTTTGAAGTCAAAAAACGAAAAACGAGTAAACCGATTTTCACATAACGGACTGTTTTTGTTTTTTGAAATTCTATTTTCAGTTCTCCGGTTTAACGAGTAACAGGTTAAAGAAAGAAAGTGGACCGGACAGAAGTAATAGTAAATATAGGCTATACAATAAAAGCCGAGCTTTTAATAAACGGTGTTATGAGTAAATGTGACGTAGGTGTTACGTTATACGAATGGACGTTAGAAGAAAAAAATTAAATCAAATAAAGAAGTGGGCTGATATGACCCTGGTCCAAAAGAAATATGTTATGGGGCAACAGGGAGTTATTAAGTTTATTTAATTTAAATTAATTAATAATACCTATCCCCGTGCTCACATGTACCAGCCCTGTTAATGAATAGGATGATGGATTGTTGGTCAATAAAGATTTTTGGTATAGGTAAACTAGAAATACGGTTTGGTATAGGGTAACCCATAAACCGATTTGGTGCCTACGTAAGAGGTGGTAAACTATAATACAATTTGTGTTAAGGTCTATAGGGTAAACATAATACAGTTATGGGGGTAATATTAGGGTAACCTATAAATAACAGTTTGTGTGTTAATATAGGAAAAAACCTGGTATAATACCGTGGTTAATATAGCGGAACCTATAAGACAGTTCGGTAAATTTGGAATAGGTTTGTACCGATAATACAGTTGGTAATATAGGGTATTGAGACCTATTACTACAGTTGGTATAGGGTAACCTATATACAGTTGGTATCGATGGGTTAAACACTTGTAATAAGGAGTAACAGTTTGGTGTAAATCTATAGTGTGTAGACCGTAGTAATACCGGCGGTTTTCGCTTATTTGTTAAGTGGGGTTTGTCGCCTCGAGTAGTGCTCTCGGTCCATGCTTCATTACTACAGTCGGTAATACGGGTAAGCTATAAAGCATCACGTTGTAATATCTTAGGGATCGACCATATAAATTAACTAGTTCTCAGCTCTCGTGTCATACTAGTGCTCTGAAATCTCCTATAATAACTAGTGGTACTATCGGGTCCCCATTATACCGTTGTAATATTAGGGCTAACCTATAAGACATGTTGGTAATATCAGGGTAAAACTATAATACAGAGAAGGTTATAGGGTAACGAATACTAAGTGGGATTGTCTTAGAGGGGTTGTTACCAATCATAATACAGTTGGATCTAGGGGGATGTAGGAACACTGAAAGGATACATAAGGTGGGTAAATCGATATAGGGTATACTAGAATACAGTTGGTGAGAGGGTACCTGCTAAGTACAGGGCGTTGGTAATATAGTGGTCAAGGCTAGAAATACAGTTGGTCATCGAGGGTGAAGACTATAGAAACCCTAAACGTTAACGGAACAGATCCGCAGCCCCGATTGACTGACGGAGCGGGAGCGCGAGAGAGAGAGAGCGAGAGAGAGAGAGAGAGAGCGAGCGAGAGAGAGAGAGCGAGAGAGAGAGCGCATTTCTCCTTGTTCTGTGTGCGTGTGATTGATCCGAGCGGGTTTGTAGGCGGGGGGTGCGCTGTGATTATCACAGAACGCTGCGCGGCCAGTTGAGGA
>NC_045736.1:6432904-6453708 GCF_008692095.1 Etheostoma spectabile | reverse complement strand
GGAGTTGGATTCAATCCAAGCACAGATATTACTCATATTACTCGTATGATACTTGTACTCGCAAAAGTGCTTTATCCGTACCGGATACTCGGATCACCCCTACTTATTACTCGTCAGAATCTTAAAGTTATTTTTTTGGGGGGTTTTATTCCCTTATTAGACAGACAGATTTTACGTGTGAAAGGGGAAGAGAGGAGGGGGGATGACATGCGGCAAAGGGGCCACAGGTCGAACCCGGGCGGCCACGTCGAGGAGCAAGCCTCTGTACACGGGCATCCGCACAGACCACTGCGCTATCTGGATCGCCACTCAGTCAGAATCTTATAACCATGAGTTTCTGTCATAAAATCATATATGTGATGTTTAGGCCTGTTGGCAGACATCCATTTAAAATGTAGCCATTGCCATATAAAGCCTGTGTTCTCCATGTCCATGAAGTTCCTCAGCGTGCTCTCTAGTAACTTTGTGTGCTCCAGGTAGCTTTGTATAAAAAATGTTGTCATTCGCAAGGCTACTTTTACTTTTATACTATAAGTAAATTTCCAAGCCTGTTTTGTTACTTTACTTGAGTAAAAGAGTTTAATCAGTACTTTCACTTTTCCAGAGTATTTTTTAACATAAGTATCTGTACTTCTACTAAGTACGGAAAGTGATACTTTTGCCATCTCTGGCCGTTCCGTAAACCACTGTCCTGATCATGTGCAAGTCAGAGTTGTTCTCTGCAACCGCACAGCTTAGTTTCTAGATTGTAGAACGAGTAACGAGAGGAAAATTCAACAGATAGCAGCATTATACGTCGTCTCAAGGTTTACAAGTTTACTAGTAAACGCAACAATTGTTCCCATCTATTCAATTCTATTTTATTTATATATCAATTCATAACAAGAATTATCTCGAGACACTTTACAGATAGAGTAGGTCTAGACCACACTCCAGAATTACAAGGACCCAACAGTTCTAGTTTCCTCCAGAGCAAGCAACAGTGCGACAGTGCAAGGAAACTTCCTTTTAGGCAGAAACCTCGGCAGACCCAGGCTCTTGGTAGGCGTTGTCTGACGGGCCGGTTGGGGTTAGAATGAAGAGTGGAATTAACAAAAATAGAAAAAAAAAAAAAAAAAAAGAAATAGTAGTTTTGTAGCATTTTTTGTATAGTTCATGGCATAGCAGGGCACGTGGGCATTACGGCACATCAGGGCACAGCAGAGCGTAGCAAGAGACATGGCATCGCAGACAGACACGTGTAGCGGGACCATGGCGACAGCTGCTACCATGATTTTGGGACCTCCCTGATCCAAGGAAACATGCTGGGGGAAAAAGAACATAAGTGACTCCCCAGAGCTAGGTTAGTAACAAGCATTTCTGGGACATGGATGCACACAAAATGGAAGATAGAAAGATAGAAAGATAGAGAGAGAGGAGCTCAGTGTGTCGAAGGAAGAAAGTCCCCCAGCTGTCTAAAACTATACAGCATAACCAGAGAGACAGGTAAAGAGAGGAGCCTGGTCAGCTAGAACTCTCCCCAACCGGATGGGCTGTATGCCCTGCCTCCCTCTAGTTTATTATATTATTGATTATACGATATCTAAATCTGAAAATATGATGAAGCAGGTGGGCCGAGTTAGGTGGAAGCTGCGACTCCTCACTCCCTAACTATTTTCAATTCAATTTAGAGGTGCTCAGTGCATCATGGGAAGTCCCAGCAGTCTAGGCCTATAGCGGCGTACTAATGGATGGTTCAGGACTTTCCTGAGCCAGCCCTAACTATAAGCTTTATCCAAAGAAAGGAAAGTCTTGAAACCTACTCTTAAATGTGGAGACAGTGGTCTGCCTCCTGAACCCAAACTGGAACCTGATTCCACAGGAGATGAGCCGATTAGCTGAACGCCTGGCTCCCTTTCTACTTTTAGACTCTAGGAACCACAAGTAACCCTGCATTCTGGGAGCGTAGTGCTCTTGTAGGGTGGTTGTAAGGTACTATGAGACTCTTTAAGATAAGATGGTGCCTGACCATGAGAGCTTTTAGGTGAGAAGAGGATTTTAAATTCTATTCTGTATTTCACAGGAAGCCATGCAGAGAAGCTAAAACCGGAAAGATGTGATCTCTTTTCCTTGTTCCTGTCAGAACACGTGCGTGCAGCAATCTGGATCAGCTGAAGAGTCTTTATGGACTTTTTTCGAGAGCCTGATAGTAAAAGAATTGGAGAAAATCAACATACTTGTTGCTATGTGCCGCCTGAATTTGGACTCGTCTTGAGAAGAGAGCTTCACCAGTTCTCTGTTGCAAGCCACGCGGGTAGGCCATGTCCTATTTGAGACATTTAAGTGAAATGGAAATGTTCATTGCACTCTGCTTATGGCAAAGTCCTGAGTAGTAGGTCCTATAAAGTTACAACTATTCCCAGATTAGAGTTGACAGCTGCTGTGTTTCAGTTGTAGTGAGCAACACTCGAAGGAGGTGCTCGGTCTCACAGACATTGACGCGTACTTCTGGACTGACTCCAAGGGTCTTGGGGTTCATTAATAATGCGGACAGCGTTTCCACACAGAATACAAAAGGTAGTCTCAGCACATCTCCAGAGCAATGGAGATACGTCCCAACTATAAAATCCTGCTGATTCGCCTCAAGAGGCTCGAGTGCAGGCAAGCTTCTAACATCAAATTGGTTTAAAAGGACCTCAGTTTCTATGGGAGAAAGAACTTCCCCCAGTTGCGGACACTGTTGCAGAAATCAGATCGGCAACCATGAAGTCCAAAGGGCTCAGACACTCAAGTACAGACTATGGAGCAGTTTAGTCTCTCAGTCGTTGTCAAGGTTTTCTTTGTGTACAAGGCCACGCAAGCAGACATAGACACAGATAAAGACGCACAGTGCATCATCATTAAGGAATTTCGAAGACAAGTTTATCCGAGGAGATAAGCTCCTCGTCATGGAAGTCAACTTCCATCTCACAAAACGAACGAAGGAGGCTCTCAAGCATTGGATGGAAATCGTATTACTACATTCTTGGCTCAAAAGCAGTGCAACTTCCTTTTGAACGCTCCCCCACTCAAGCCATGCAGGAGGAGTAGGGAAAGGCAAATCTGAACAGTGAGAACGTGCTTCGTTCCACTCTCTCAATCTCCCCAGGTAGGTGGATGATGCCTCTCTTTGGACATTCTTCTATGAGGCAATGGCCATTGTGAACAGTAGGCCGCTCACAGTCAACAACCTTACTGATCCAGACAGTCCTGAACCACTAACACCCAATCACCTGCTCACTATGCATTACCCCTTGGCATCTTCTCAAAGAGGACATGTATGCTCGTAAGAGATGGCGTCATGGTCAGTATCTTGTGAACAGTTCTGGAGTCGTTGAAAGGGAGTACCTCTCTATATCGCCACCAGACAACACTGGCACATCCAGAAGAAACCTAAAAGTTGGTGAAATTATCATAGAAAGGGTAGAGATTGCCACGGAATGAGTGGAGATGGCTAAAGTGTAAACAATGCTTATAAAGATGGCTTGTGAGAAAGGTAAAGTTCTGTCTCGGTGAACAGAAGATGAGAAAGGAGGGACAACGTTCTGGCCATCCATCATCGAAACCCCAGTTGAGAAGCTGATACTGCTCCTAGAGTCAGTTTGAAGACCTAACAACCATATCCTTTTTCTATACAGTCATCATCAAATAGGACTCATAAATGGACATATTGATGAGACATTGTTCGCTTTTGTCTTTAGTAAGTAATATTTTGGGTTTAAATTATTCATCTTACTTCTATAGTTGTTCTGTAAAGCATTAATAATTTGGGAGGTAAATGGCCCTTATAGGTTTCTCTGGATGTAGTTTTCCGACGCTAATGCTTTTATTTGAAAGTTCCGAGAAAAACCGAACGTAAATGTACGCCACACAAACAAAAAGGAAAAAGCGGCCGAACGAATGCACTACAATGATATTGTTTTTAGCACCGTGGCGGTTAAAGGCAGAAGGTATGCTAGCTGTAACTTAATTTATTTCACAACTGTTTGTGATCTGGGTTACTTTGTTTTTGTTCCGTTTTGTTAGTTTCACTGAGATTAGAGAGTACGATTCAGTATAGCTAACAGCCCATATTGCATTAGCCTGTTGCTGAGAGACCTACAGCGAATTGATGTAAAGTGAAGGCGTTGTTGGTTTTTCCATTTTTTTCTCAGCTCTACGGCAATTTAAAGAGTGTTCGAAGCTAGTAATAAGGAATGTTGCAAAGGGGACAGATAAAGATTCCTGTATTATCAGTCAATAAAGAGCCACGACCATTATCAGCCGTGGACGGCACACCAACAGAACACAAAATATCACAGGATAAGTACTCTGAACAGGACACCGTGCCACTTAACCGGATGGAGCCATACTACTCAAAATCCATACCAGTTCATGGACAATATTAGCCTATTGGGACAAATAAATAAATAGCCCTAAGTTCCCGATGTGTGTTGAAATGTTTGTTTAAAAAACACTTGAATAGGAAATTTGGATGTTAGTTAAAACAGTCTAGGGAAATATAAATTATAGTGTAAGTAAAATTCATTATTTACCTGTTTATTTATAGCTGCGGGATAGCAAACTTATTTGTTTAATAGTAATTTAGTTTACGAAGACCTCACGGGCACGTCTTTTATTTGATAAGTAGCCTACATGGATGTTTGTCTGTTGGGTCTTCTGGCTGTGGAAGTTCTCCGTAAAGACAGCATTTTCGTCGTGAATTCGTAATAGCCATTCATTAAATTTTGGGGCAGAAACCCGGGAAGTCAAGAGTAAGGACTTTGAACCGTCAAAGTTGGAAGCTAGCTGTTAGTGTAGCTACGCGATGACGGGGCGATTTGAAAGGAGAAAAGAAAAGCGGCGCACAACCGCGACTCGAAAACAAAGCTGTGGACTTTTATGGAAGAGGAGGTGACCAAAGGATGTATTCCAACGGGATACCCTACGTGAAATGCTGTCAGTACTACGACAAAGGAGGAAAGTTTAACAGACGTAGCAAAGGGCACGAGGAGCATCTGCAATGACGACATAGGCGGATTATTAGATTGCAAATACCCGGATTACCAGGACCGCATTCTCCATGGAAGGTACTCGCCAACAAGACAAGCCGAGGAGAGGGCAGCGAGGAATCCTTAGGGATACATAGTGATTACATATGAAGCACGCTATGCCCAGTGCTTCGCAGCTTAATATTGGATGACATAGCACGGCTTACACACGCAAGTCAGACTCAAGGATTAATAGAAGGGGCTCTTGAGATCATCAAAATTCCTGCAAACTGAGGTCAAAGCAGAGAGAGAGCACTTATATATCAATCTGAAAAGCCAAAGCGGATAGCGAATAGGTTGTGAACGTTTTAAAGTTTGAAACACGTCTGTAAGTGAAAGATTGAAGGCGCAGAGAACAGAAGAAAAGAAACTTTTGGGAGCAGAAGAAGATTGAGGATTTGAAGTTGCTCATTGACTTAATGTTACAAAATATGGTTTAAAAGCTTAATATTTGCAAAAAGATAAATGCAGAAAAAATTGCTGAAGAAGTCCCTCATCTGCTTGAAGAGCTGAAGATTTGAAGAGTTTTGAACGGTTTAAATGCTGAAAGTATGCAGAAGATCGGAGAGCCAAAAACGTATACGGAATAATAAAAAAGAAAGATAAAGAAAGAACCAAATCACAATCGTGGAATGCTGTTAGAAACAGCATTCCCACGAAAAATAAAGACTGCAATAACAATAGTGGGAAATGCTGAACAGCATTCCCACTAAAATAAAGAAACCGAATAACATAGTGAATGCTAAAAGCATTCCCACAAAAGAATAAATAAAGAACGAATAACATCGTTGGAATGCTGTAGAACAGCTTCCCACGAAAATAAATAAAGAACCGCATAAACAAATAGTGGAATGCGAACAACATTCCCACTAAATAAGAAGATAACACTAGTTGGAATGCTGAACAGAATTCCACACTAAAATAATAAGTAGGCAATAATACGGCATTGTGCCGAAGTGTGCTATTGCAGCACCACGGCACACGAATAATAAATTTAATTGTAATGCAATTTATATTTGCCCCCAAAAAATCTCAAAGTGTACATGGTAAAAAAGTAAGTGATAAAATAAAACACATGGAGAGCATGAAAATAATAATATAAAATAAACAAAAACTGTAGAAAAGGGCAAGAGATCAGTCAAAAGCTCTCCTAAAAAGGTGGGTTTTAAGCCACGGTTAAAATCATCCACAGTTGTGGGTCTAAGGTGGGTCAGGGGAGCATTACCACAGTCTGGAAGCGATGAGCAGAAAGCCCGATTCCATAGTACGGAAGCTTTGTCCTGGGAGGTTTCAGGAGAAACCGAGGCAGACGGATGGTGGTCTGGGTTGGGGTTCTATGGGTGAGAAGTTCTTGAGGTAGGGGGGGCTCCCGTGGATGCACTGATGGGTGAGGAGGGAGACCTTGTACTCAATCCTGAGAGCACAGGAAGCCAGGGAGAGATTTGAGGATGGGGGTGATGTGGGCGTGTTTGCGCACCGCAACAGGATCCTAGCAGCGATGTTCGGGATGTACTGTAGCTTTTGAAGGCTTTCTCAGGGATCCCAGTGCGGAGCGCATTGCAGTAGTCCAGCTGGAGGAGACAAACGCGTGGACAAGCCTTTTTTCGCATCAGCGTGAGTGAGTTTGGGACGGAGTTTAGCGAGTTACGGAGGTGAAGAAGGAGGTCTTGCAGAGAGTTTTATGTGGCCGCAAGGGCCAGAATAAGAGTTGTTTGGGGTTTTTTTTTTACTGTCAGCTGCCCCCCGCCCCCTTTCTCTCTGTGTCTCTCTTACTCACACACACACACACACCACCACACACACACACACACACACATTATACCTGGGGTGGAAATAAAAAAAAAAAAAAAAGAACCCAAAAAAAAATAACAAAGTCACACTGATCATTAAAGAAATTAAAAAAGTTAAAAAAAAAGTTATATTGAGTATGAAATCTGTTCATTACCTTTACTTCATAGTTACAACTGCATGTGTTGTATCAGTGTTGACAAACGTCTGTTAGTTTGTTTGGTACCAGACAACACAATCATCAGAACTTGATGCTGTCATGTAAAAGTTTTCAAATCCGCAATAATATTAAAATTTTTTGACAACTCATATCAATTGCATGCTAAATAAACATTACGGTTTAAAAGCCCCGAAATTCAAGAGAACCGACCCACTTCCGGGCTTAAATATGACCCAGTCTGGGTTAGGCCCGCCAGTCCGAGTACGGATACAGATACAGAATTTATGTGCGGTAAAACCGATACGAGAAGCTGTACTCGCTCTCCCTAATATAATTTTTTATATTATATATATATTATTTATGGGATATTATATATCTTACATACATTACACACACACCACAACACACACAGTACTGTATATCAAAAACACAAACACTTTGGCCTGTACATCACACAGTTACAGGCCAAAAAGTTACATTCTCATTCAAGCGTTCATTTATTATTATGGGACTAATCCCATTTAATTGTAGATTCTCACGGAAGCATCAAAATTATGAAATGAACACATATGGATTTTGTACTTAACAAAAAAGGTGAAATAACTCTTTTTTTATTTAAATTTTTTTTTTAGATTTCTCAAAAATTGCACTCTGTGCTTTTTTGATAGTTGCTGCAAAACTCGGTGTTCTCTCAATGAGCTTATGTTTTCATTTCACGATGTGCCTTGTCAGAGTTAATTAGTGGAATTCTTGCCTTAATAATGGAGTTGGACCATCAGGTGTGTTGTGCAGATGTCAGTTGATACACAGCCGACAGCCCTTTTTGAAAACTGTTAAATTATATTATGGCAAGACCCAATCAGCTAAGTAAAAAAGAAAAAAGGGCCATCATTACTAAGAAATGACGGTCAAAAACTGAATGTTGTCCCCAGCAGTCACAAAAATGTAAAGGCTGTATTTATATAGAGCTTCCAGTTTAACAACTGCTCAAAAGCGCTTTTACATCTACAGGATACATTCACCATTCACACACTGTGGTAGGGGATGCCATCTGCGCATAAGATCCCACACCTCACACACGTCACACTCCGATGCCACAGCACCGGGGAAAACCGGGGTTCAGTGTCGTGCCCAAGGACACTTTGACAATGACTGCGGGGCAGGGATCGAACCACCAACATCCGAGTGGCAGGCAACGCGATCTACCACTGAGCCACAGCGCCCCACAAAAACCGTCAAGCGCTACAACAAAAACGGCCTCACATGGGACCGCCCCAGGAAAGGAAGACCAAGAGTAACTCTGCTGTTGAGGGATAAGTGCATCCGAGCACCAGCCTCAGAAGAAATCGACACGTGAACAGCCGCTCAGATTAGAGACCAGATGAATACCACCATGAGTTTTAGCAGCAGGGGACCACATCTGTAGAACTGTTAAGAGGAGACATGCGCAAATCAGGCCTCTATGTGAAATAGCAGCTAGGAACCACTGGCAAGAGAGGCAACAAGCAGAAGAGATTTGGTGGGCCCAAAAAACTCACATGATATATATATATAGATATATATATATAGAGATATACACACATATATATGGATATGTGTATATGTAAATATATAGTAATATATGTATGTATGTATGTATGGGTATATAATAATCTATATAGATAGGGTATATATATGTATATATAGATACAATATACATATATATATAATATATATGTATAATGTATATACTATATAGACTATGTTTGCCATGGCCGTGTGTGTGACTCGAGTGCCTGGGTATGTTTCAGAAGGTGTAGTTACAACTGCCTTAGTGTCCTTAGCACACAGGAGTAAGGCGGACCGGGATGGCTGCAGTGGCTGGGGGCTAAACTTGGATGTGTCCCCAGGCCGGGGGCTGTTATGATAGTGGGTGGCTGCTAGCTGGCTGGGGTATGACTGTTGGATGTGTCCCAGGGCTGTTTCTCAGCTCTCATCCTGATGAATCCTTACAGCGTTGGGAGTAAGTCTTAGGCAGAAGACAAGGGTGGCGACGCTAGCTAAAATTACATTAGGATTGTCGTCTATATATACATTCAGTTAACGTTCCGATGAATTTGTGGGTTAAGCCCAGAGTGTTAACCGTGGTCAAAACCAGCATCTTTACTGTAGCACAGATGCACTGTTCCTCTACCCTACAGGTTAGGAGCGGAGTGTCCAGTACCATTATTAGTATGACTCATTCCAACGAGTTAATAAACCACTGAAAAAATTTTGGAAACATTATTTAAGGTACAAAAGAATCTTTGGTGTTTGGATCGATTGATACTGAAACCATCAATATTCAATAAATAGGTCTGTGCTATAAACGTGTTGCAAACTGGGATGGAATCAATGACAAAATCAATGTCATGTGGCAGGAACAAAAGTTGATTGCGTTTACTGAGCCCTGGTTTCATCTAAATTTGGGTTCCAGTATGTACTATACGATTATAAATAATGGTAAATGGACGCAATTATGCAGCATGTTTCACCCTAAAAAAGGTGTCTATCACCCCATGCGCGCCTCCAACAACCACGCTGCACGCGAACGCGCGCCAAACCACACACACACACACAAACACACACACCTCACACACACACACATTGATAATTGAATGCACCTGATCAAATAGGCTCCATTTCATGATAAGAACCTACTCTTCACATTGGATGGAAACTAAAATAAATGCTTAAAAGCAAAGACCACAGCATTGCAGTCCAAACATCAGAATTTGGAGAGCGTTTGCAGCCTGCATGGGAGGAGAGTGCGGAAGGACTAACTCGTCTGTGAGCGGGGTCCACCATGGCTGGCTAGCTGAATTGGCAACACTGAAAGGTGAAAAGGGATAGCAAATTCTCTTCAATTGGTTCCAAAGTTGAGATTATGAGGCTCTTTCCTTCCTCAGTGTGACTAGCGCTGACGGGCAGGATCAGCAAGAGCGTCATTTGGTCCAATCCGTTTTCGGGCAGCTGTGGGGGAAAGTCACCTCTTAGTTCATTACATTTGAAATGCAAACAAGGCCGGCAGGGTGTCACATTGGAGGTCATGAGAGCTTTTGAAAAGGACCTCTGTAGTCAAGGAGAAAAATGTTGACAGGCAAGCTTATTCATTGCTCACAAACCAGACAAATTATAAATATTGCCTCTTTCAAGGCGCCACTCTTCTTTTTGGGGGGCCAAACCCACACACAGGATGGTTTAGCATCTTGACAGCCATGAGATTGTTTCTGATAGCCACAATATGGGGCCGCATTGTCACTGTTTAAACATTGCGTTGGAAACTAAGAGATTAACCTTACCAATCCAGCTGTCCAACAGAAGCAGACATTCATTCATAAGAACCCTATAGCCCTAATCCGAACCGTCTTCTCTGAGGAAAAGGAAATTCGACTCATAAACTTAACTTCCTTTGAACTAACGAGAACTAGTTTATAACTGTAAGAGTAGCTTGATTTGCCAGACATTTTGACCCGGAGTCTCTTTCCCACATCTTTGCGTATCATAGTTTAACAATTCACATGGTTGTTCCATGGGACATCAGTGCAATCAGTCTCACAACGTATTGTTGACTTAATGATAAAGAAAAGACATGAGTTGTATTGGGACAAGCCCATCGATCTACCAAAGACATAACTTTACGACCATAATTGTGAGGGTCATAGTTACAGGAAGTACTTAGGGTCCAGATGTGGGGGCTAAGTAGTAAATTGGATGAAATGGAGAAATCTAACTATGTATATATAAACCATTGTTGGTCGCTGTGATTGGCACAGATGGATGTTTCAGGAGGTTTCTTTTCAGAGGCGTGATACTAAAGACCTAAAGTGTTGCTCAAGTGTTTTACTGTATACATTGCACAACACATTGAAATATCCAGCCAAGCTTCCGCCTTATTTCGTTTTTTTTACTCAAAACCAGGGTGGTTTAGAAACTTGATTACTGTAAACAGTTCTTGTATGCAAGCAGTTCATGAAAAGAAAGGTAGCATATGAATAAAAGGTTCACCAAAATCAAGACAGAAAAAAGAGGAATTTCAACAAATGCTGATAGTCCCAAATGGCATTACGGTGTTTGTGATCGTCTCCTGTTCTAGCCTCATTCTCTCCATTACACATGACGGATGAAATGATGAATGGGTTTTAATAAGTCTGTAGCTCACGGTTAGGCTCACGGTATGATGAGGACAACAAATTGGTGCGCTTTTATGGTTTTAAGGGCCCTCCGGCACCCTGTCTGGTAGATACTGAGGATCAACTCTGTGCAAACAGGAAAACTTTCATACAATGGTGAGGGAGATTAATGGCGGAATATAAATTACATTGGATGTTGTGGCAAAATTAGAGCAGAACAATGTACATTTTAAAAAACAAATCCTTTGGCAGAAATGTTGCAACAGCATTAACCTTTTTCATTAGCATGGCGCATGACCAAAAAGAACATAAACAGCAGCAAAACTCAAGCTATATCCAACAAAAAACCCTACGGTAAAATTGAACAGGTTGTACAGTTTGATTGACGATGACTTCAGGCAAGCACTTGCCTCAAAAATTACCACAAAAAAACATTAAAAACCAATTTACACAATTTGTCAAATATCAATCCATTTCTCACAAAATTTCAGAAATTATTTTGGTCTTTGTAAACGGCTCCAAAAAGATGGTTTTACAAGAGAGCTCACGTTTGGAAATTCCTCCATAATTATTTTCTGAATATTTTTCTTCTGGTAGACACATAAAGGATTTTAACGGAACCAAGCCTTGTTGTACTGCAGCTGTACCAGAGAATCATTGGCCTTAGGAACTTAATAATGGCATCGTGATTCGACACAAGTATCGTCTGACAGTGCCTTTGCACGTTTAATTCAAAGAATACTGTAGCTGTGTCAATGGCTAATGGTAATAAAGTATGGCTTTCAACTCGGGGAGAAAAAGTTAATGCAATCTTGCACACCATTTCTCTGCTTGTAGGGCTCGCACAACTGCTGACATAACACAAATGCTTCTTTTATACCTGGCAGGATTGTTTGTGAATGGGGAATGGCCTCCAGGAACCTGACTAAGCATTCCAGAGAGTCGGAATTATTCAAGGGGGAGAACGGCTATGGTTCTGCTGGGAGGGGCAGCCAATAATGGCCCAGAAATAGAAAGAAAGAAATTAGGGACGAGTTTGTAAAAGCTGGGATTTGATCAGATGTTCTCTTTTAAGTCAGGTCCACAATGGGAGTGCAGTCAAACACAGGTATACAATTTTTGTTTGTTAATCTGCAAACTGCATATTAATCTCCAAGAGCATTCTGGTATCTAAGGGAGTTACTGGACAAACTGATTAGTTAGCATTGCCTGCCCAGTAGTATTATATCATAATAATACATTTTATTAAAGGCGCCTCTTTCTTGGCACTAAAGGACGCCGCACAGGAAGTCATATGATTAAAAACAGCAAAACTAAAAACATACATAATAAAACAGCAAAACAAATTACTATACAGCAAAAAAATACTTACAACAGCAAAACAAAACAAATTACTGAACAGCACACATGGTTTTAGGGGGGGCGCTAGGACAGAAGGCAATGAGGTTGGAGTGGGACCAAGAACAAACTTACAGACGCAGATTCAAAGGAGCTGGAGAAAGGGCACAGACCCGGCGAGACTTCCACTTCTCGTAGATTATCGCATGACCCCTCCCCGGCCAGAGCCATGGGGTTGACAGTGTAACACAAATACCCTAGGAGGGATTCGTTGAGTTCAGAAAAGTGTTTGGGCTGTTGCCAGTCTCGGTGTTTTTTTTCAACAGAGAAAGTCTAGATCTAGAAGTCTAGAGCAGGGGTCTTAACAGGGGGGTCAGTGGAGGTAGCATGGGGGGGAGCGAAAGTGTTGGTTGATTAGACGTTTTGTGATACCCCCCCCCTGCAATTTTTACACTATGAAATGTCTTTAAATACAATTAACATGAATTCAACACACTGTAGGTAATACAGATAAAGGCGCAGAAGATGTCTTTCAGTCATCAAATGCACACATGGCACTATAGGACAGTTGAATAACACAATTTTTACAATTAGATATAATTAGGGGGTCCCGCCTCCATCTTCGCCATCCAGTTTGGGGTCCTGCCTGGAAAAAACGTTGAAGACCCCGGTAAGCGTCTACACGGAGATGAAGTCGGGATGAGTTGGCCCTTTGCCTGTCAGTGAGCGGATGTTGAGCAGAGCGAAGTTGCGTGAGTGATGTTCACAGCTGGTGGCGGTTGGCTAGCCAAACGGACTAGGCGGGCTAACACTCGTGGTCAACAGGCCGGTTGTAGAGCGTGGAGGGCCGACCGAGAGTGGACCGATGGACTTTATTCGTTGAGAGTTGTGGTGGAAATTCCGGCGGATTCCCGGTGGATGTATCTCCGGCGGGGCTGGGCGATGTCCGGATGAAGATGGGGGAGCTCGGCGCCGTTTCCAGGCAGCGCCAACCGGAGTTAAGGGTCAATAGCAAAGTACTGCAGCAAAACCATCACCAGCATGTGAACAGGCAGCAGAAAGAGCCAGGCACAGACAGACACGATGTATGTCATACCAGCCACATTTGGGATCCAAAACGTTGGCCAAACGGCCAGGGAAAACGCCAGGGAAGTCAGACCGGCACAGAACAGAGTGAATGATGGTAAAACTCACAGGAAACAGTAGGGTAGTATTCCATGAAGGCAGTTACCACGTCGATAAGGTCGTTAAAGCTCTCATAAAGAGGTCTGGTAAGTTTAAGAGAATAAGAAGTACGAAAGAGCAGCGGCGTAATTGTGCAGCATTCACTCAAAGGTCCTTGTCATGTCAGACTCCAGCACCATACACAAACAACACGGTGGAAAAGAAGACAAATGCGTTGCCACAGTAAACTTCAACTAAGGATGAACATCAACCAAAAAAACCATCAATTGTTTTAGTGAGGAAAAGAAGAAAAAAAGCAAAATCACCGAAAAAACAAAACAAGCCATAGATTACTGTACACAGCAATATAGTGTCTATATTTAGTTGGTGCAATCAATGGACAAAATAAAACATTTATCTCTAATTTCATTTGTGGTATCAAGTCACACACATTTAGATTAAAATAAAAATTGTACTGGAACTACTTTCCTTGAACATGGGCGGACTGGGACCAAATGCAGCCGTGGCACTGTAGCAACACAGCCCACATTACCATGCCCATGCTGCCCCACCCACGGACACGGGTATCACTAATTACATTTGGTACAGACGATGAAATAATAAAAGCAGTAACTTATGTAACAGATGTCCTTAAACGTCTAAGTAAGTAACGGAAACAATGCATTCTACTTTTTTAAAGACAAGTTTGTAGCAAAATGACAATACGGTATCTGATGTGGTGTAGGATGTTACTGTCATTATCTACAGTATGTCTTTGTTGCACTGTCAGTCGGTTTCTCTTGTGATACTTACAATTGTCTGTCTGGCCCGCATCTTTTCATCTTTTTCTAGCTCTCTAACTCTAACTAGATTGGCAATTAAAATGTTGTTTAGGGCTTGTCTGTGTTATACGGAGTTTTTCATTGGTAAGATTGGGCCCCGGGGGACACATAAAGAAGGGCGAGGTCTTGAGAGTCTGGGGGGTCTCCACCCATGGGAATTTGATGGTTAAACGACTTCCATTCGCCTGCATTCTGATACATTTTTAGGCACCATTTACTGGTAAAAACTGCTTGTTCTTGCTAAAAAACTGCTGCTGGAACTTTCAATTTACTCGGGAGTCATCCCAAAGGATCAAATAAAGAGAAGTCTAAGTCAAGTCTAAGTCTGTATGGCATGGGCAAGGAATCACTAAATTGGTGGCGGACAATTCAACTAGAAATAAGAACTGGATAAGATCGTGATGTTGAATATAAGCCTACCGTGTATGGACATCACGACAGGCTACATGGGAACCGCGATTAATTTGCAGTTTAAACTACAGGAAGTATATGGTGTAAAACTAAACACTAGTGAATGGGGGCAAAGCAGACATGCTAATGTGTTAACATGAGTACCCTGAAACAAGACGCTGCTTGTTCAAGGTCATCATGTGTACTCCTATAGGCCTACAATTTCATCAGGCGTTAAAACCAACTGTCCAAAAGACCAATTTGACTATTTAATTTTGACAATAAGCCGTATTTAACCAGTAATAAAACGTCTCAAATTTATTACTGATGCCTCTTTTACAAGCGGTTGCAGACAGACAGCAGTCGGAGTTCTGACAAAACTCTGCACCCGTCAGCAACTTTCTCGGTGCGGAGTGTCCCAAAGTAATCCTCCAATGGATGTTTGGCCCCATCTGGGACCAGGCCGGCCGTGGTCGATGGCCAAATGCGTCATATTTATTATATTTTAATATAACTATTATTATAAACCATAGTGCAAGCGTGCAAGCGATAAAACCCAGATGTGATGCAGGCATTCTGTAAGAATGCCATATGGCCAATACGCCTTAATTCTGAAGATGTTTCTGGAAAAGCTATATGATATGGTTTTTCCAGGGCTTGTCAGTGTCTACGTGCTAGAAAACCAATTACGAACGTAAATGGGGGAAATGTCAACCAAAATATACGGAAGATTAAAGCGATTAAAAAGGAGCAAATCATCCTATGACTGCAGTTTCGCCTTACAAAAAACAAGTATTACAGTACTTGCATTTAGTACTTTTTTTCATTACTTGTTCAAGTCGCTTTATCCAAAGCGTTATAAATGTATCAGAGTGGAACCTCCGCAATTAGTTGTTAATGCCTGCTCAAGGGACAGGGATTGGTTGATGTATTTGCAGTGGGCAATCAATCCCTGGTTCACACAATAAAAGGTATGTGTCAATCACATGCTCACACACTACTGCATAGCACCAACTGGAAAACATACAAAGTTAGCATTTAGCCGGTAAAATATCATAGAGCATTTAGGAAGCAGCAATAGATGTAGATAAAGATGGACGATGCGTCTCAACTTCCTCCAACGGTACAAAAATTCAAACAAAATATCCTAGATGTAGGACGCTGCCAATTTGTAATGTGGGAAAACAGAATGGAGGTGAGGGATATCCCAATTGCCATTATGTCAGGCTGCTTATACGAGAAATGGACTTCCGTCTATAAAGATTACCCCTCCATTAAAATAGAGGGGCAGAATATAAGGGGACTATACTGCAGCCTTGCCACCAACCACTCAACAGGTTTTCAGTTTCATTATGAAATTTATGCATGCAAACCTTGCCACTGTAGTACCATTATGTGTATGCTTCATGCTTCATCCTCTGGGTCCTTACACCATATTAGCTCCCAGGTCAATCACCCTGGCCGGCAGCAGTTATTTAATTATCATCTCGGGCTGACCTCACAGGTCTGGCAGCTGGTTTTCGGACAGGAGACTGACACTAAACAGGACATTTCGACCTCAGTTTGAAATACTACCCCTCTCTCAGCCAATCAGGCGGCAGAGGATCCACTCCTGCAGTTGCTATAACTAGGACACAACTCAAGGGCTAAATGGATTGGAACAATCTTTCTAGATGCAATGGAAAAAGTGAAGCATTGAGCGGGCTCTATGGAAAATGTGGTAGTCGAACGTTTTATGACGACGCCTGCCAGCTCTTGTGGGATAAAAAAGACAGAGAAGACCTCACAGTTCAAACTGAGAAGCCACGGCCATTCTTTTCCACCAAGTGATATGAATAAAAGTTGTTCAGTGGCAGGGCCTGAGTCTGGGCAACAGCTCCTGCTTATGGTCACAGGGCTCAAGCTCACTTTTTAAAGGATGTGTTGTATGACTATAGGTACTATCAAAATGACCGATTAGAAAGCCTCTGTTGATTATCGGGATAACCCATGTCCTGGAACTCAACGTTACTGACAGTTGGAAATCCAAAGGGGTACCGAAATAGAAAGAGTTGAACACATAAAAGTAGTTGGGCATTGATTTTTAACGACGGCTAACATGGTATGTCATGCTGACTCATTGATGAAAAAATTCAAGGAGGTATACTGTTGAGGAGGAGTTGCAGTCTTTAAGGTGAATATGGATGTGGTGAGAATGGTTTTTATGTCAGTAGTGTTGGAGTACTCTATGGTGGGGTGGGGGGAATGCAGGGAAATGAGAAGGCCAGGATTGATAGTAGAGTGACTAAAAAGGCCGGGGAGGAAAATGGGGGGAATATTCAGTGGATCAGGGTAGGACGATCATTGATAAAATGACACAAAATAACAAGGGGACCCAGGGCACCCTCTTCAGGTCATATGACTGGCAGGGTGCATAGATAGAGCGTAGTGGTAGATAGACCTCCTGTGACACTAACAAAGCGGTGTGCTCTCTTTTATACCTCAGGCTATTAGCAGCACAACAAGCACTGTAAACGTACAGGTTTATACGTTTTTATTTTAATTTTTGTTTTGTATTTATGTATAGATATTGTAGTGTATTTGTGGATATGGTATTAATTAATTTTTTTGTCGTTTTTATGGGTTTATGATGGCGAGTGGGAGTACCTTAATTCCAGTTTTTCTGGATGAAAAAAACTTGACTTTCTTGACTGACTTGTGGTCGTTTGACAACCAAGCATCAGATTTTAGTTGCCGAAAATGACAATAAGGTTGCCATGTTTAAAACTGCCTATATTTGAAGCAATTGATTTCTTATGGAAACTATACCACATTTTAATAATGAGACAATGAGAAATGGTTTGCATGTAATTCCATCTTTGGCTCTGCACAAAAAAGGGGGGGAATTTAAATAATTATTCAAAATGTAATAGCCAAACTTAACCAAATATTCTTTCAACCAGAGTGAGTAATTGTAGTGAGTGCTGCTCTCACTAAATATTTGCATACCCAGTGAAATAACTGTAAGCTTAAACACTTATCTTACAGTAGGTCTTCTAAGCACTCACAGTTCTTACAGATTCAAACAGTTTGATAAAATACATAGTGGTTGCGAGCGCTTGGTAGCTATAACACTACGTACTTTAGCTTAGTTTTAGCAACTTTAGCTTAGCAGCTAGGCCAGGCTCTCCCTCTCGCTCTCCTACTTTTCTGCTTCGGTGTGTAGATGTTTAGTTACCTCCTCTGTTCCTTTAACGGTAATGGTAGGTGTGATAAGTGTGGATTTATAACATGGAGGCAAGGCTAGGATAGAAGTCCGGTCCAACTATGATAGAATAAGTCGTTAGTACGGTAGCTTAGGCCACCCTCCGGTAGTCGGTGTGCAGGCGGCCTGAGCCTGCGTTGCCTCTGGTAGCCATCCCCGGCATCTCTCTGCGCAACCATGAAAGGGTGGCTTGGTGTCTTCCGAGGCAGAAGTAGTCATAAGCCTTTAAAGCCGGGACCACCACCAGCGAAGCAGCGGCCATAGTCAGTGATACGGAGGCCAGAGGGGGGCGGGGCGGACATTGAGTCTTAATTGAAACTGGTGGCTAAGGATAAAACGCAAATACAGTAAGATGTGATTCATGTCGGGGCGTAATGATCCCGTTACGCCAGTCGGAGGTGGGTCACGAAGAGTAATGTTTAAAATGTGTGTACATACACAAAACAGTTCTGGGACACTGTGTTTTCTTTGGCCCCTTGCAAAACAAACAGTGATGAAATGTATAGCCGCATGTCATCGTTTGCCGCGGCTGTTGAGGTGGTGTCCAGCACAACAATATGGCTTTGTAGATCATGGTAGACTTTTGGGAAAGACATGGGTTCTGATTTGGAGAGCCGGCATTCATCCACTGGGGTTGGTGCAGCTCTCATTTTCAACTCCATGACAGAGCGAGACCAGAGGCAGAGCGCAGGTCTAAACACACTTCTCTGCACTTCAGATAGTTACTTGGATGGCACACCCTGGCCTCCAGCCACCACTGTGAGGAATATTGGAGTTATCTATGATCAGGAAATGTCGTTTAATTCTCACATTAAGTAAATTTCAAGGACCGCCTTTTTCACCCTACGTATATTGCAAAAATCAGAATATCCTGTCTAAAAAAAAATGATGCAGAAAAAAAACTGTCAATGCATTTGTTATTCTAGGCTGGATTACTGTAATTCTTTATTATAAGGCTGCTCGAAACAAAGTCCATAAAGGGACTCTTCGCTGATCCACGAATGCTGTAGGCCGTGTTCTGACAGGAACCAGGAATAGAGATCCCTCTCTTCAATTTTAGTTTCTCTGCATTGGCTTCCTGTAAAAAATCCAGAATAGGAATTTTAGGCCAGGCTATAGTAAGCCAGAGCAGTGTACTTCTCGTTATTTAATAGAGAAAATAGGAACACCCCGGTTTCTTTCAGACGTGTAGCCAGGCTAACGGAAGGTCACAGCTCTACGGAGCCAAGTATTCACTAGCTCTTAGTAGTAACGACTTTATGAG
Organism: Etheostoma spectabile; assembly: GCF_008692095.1. Lineage (NCBI taxonomy): Eukaryota > Metazoa > Chordata > Actinopteri > Perciformes > Percidae > Etheostoma > Etheostoma spectabile. The sequence continues at coordinate 6,434,319 of NC_045736.1, read as the reverse complement.
ATTTTCAATGATAAAATTGCACTATTAGAAAGCAAAAATTCACCAAGACCTGCCGTTAAAATGGCAATGGACTATCTATAACTCAGGACTTCAGAACAGCTGTAAAACCAGATATATGTTTAGATGCTTGGTTCACTGATCTTTTCAATTAATTCAAAATTATCTTCATCTACACCATCAACCTGCCTCTTGATCCATCCCGACTAGGGTACATAAGAAGTTTTACCATTAGTAACACGGTGCTACGGATAGAACCAATGTCTTATTAACAGGCGATGTCCCACAGCACTTTAAGATAGCTGTAATTAAACACTCTTCTGAAAAAAAAAAAAAAAAAAAAAAAAAAAAAAAAAAGCCCAACCTTGATCCAGATGTTTAGCCAAATATAGCACTATATCTAACCTTCCATTTCTCTCTAAGATTCTTGAGAAAGCAGGTTGCCAAACAGCTATGTGACTGTCTGCATAACAAACCGCTTATTGAGGATTTTCCCTCAGATTTAGAGTTAATCATAGTACGAGACAGCGTTGTGAAAATTACAATGCCCTCCTAATTGCATCAGACAAAGGACTTATCTCTGTTACTTGTGTGATTAGCCTTTAGTGCTGCATTCTGATCTATGGACCGTCAGATCTTATTAAAGAGATTGGAACATTTAATCGGCCTAAAGGTACTGCCTCTCTAAGCTGGTTTAGTCTATTTATCAGAGCGATCTCAGTTTTGTTCATGTTAAGAATCCTCTGTTTGCACGCCAAAGTTAGTCATGGAGGCCCACAAGGAGGCGGTGCGCGGCCAATCCTTTTAACTATATTGCTTCCTTTAGGCAATATTATCAGAAAGCACTCCATAAACTTAATTGTTATGCTATGATATAAATTATACTAATCAATCAAGCGGAGAATCTGTCTACCTAAAACCTGTAAAACGGTACAGATGGGAGAAGTCTCCCTGGGCATTGTGCTGTGGTTCACACCCCCTGTACACACTGCCCAATGGCACATGAAAACACAAACCAAGGCAACACCTGGTCGAATTGTGTAACCCTATTTCCAGGCCCTGATGAAAATGGGAGGTATTGTCAGCTAGGTTTCAATTGGCTAGGTGGTTACTATATGTTTCGGGTACCCTTTTATTAACAATACCCGCTGGTGGTGCGCCCCTTGGGTATGTCTGCGGCGCTAGCGTATATACCGGCAGTACCCACAATCGTCATATATCCCCCGGTAGACGCTTCTCCATCACCTTCCTCTCACTTATCCGCGCTCCACCCAACGAAGATATTACTCGTATGATACTTGTACTCGGCAAAAGTGCTTTATCCGTACCGGATACTCGGATCACCCCTACTTATTACTCAGTCAGAATCTTAAAGTTATTTTTTTTTGGGGGGGTTTTATTCCCTTTATTAGACAGGA
>NC_045736.1:6432795-6432894 GCF_008692095.1 Etheostoma spectabile | reverse complement strand
GTGTGAAAGGGGAAGAGAGAGAGGGGGGAGTGACATGCGGCAAAGGGGCCACAGGTCGAACCCGGGCCGGCCACGTCGAGGAGCAAGCCTCTGTACACG
>NC_045736.1:6431786-6432785 GCF_008692095.1 Etheostoma spectabile | reverse complement strand
AGACCACTGCGCTATCTGGATGCCCACTCAGTCAGAATCTTATTAACCATGAGTTTCTGTCATAATAATCATATATGTGATGTCTTAGGCCTGTTGGCAGACATCCATTTAAAATGTAGCCATTGCCATATAAAGCCTGTGTTCTCCATGTCCAATGAAGTTCCTCAGCGTGCTCTCTAGTAACATTTGTGTGCTCCAGGTAGCTTTGTATAAAAAATGGTTGTCATTCGCAAGGCTACTTTTACTTTTATACTATAAGTAAATTTCCAAGCCTGTATTTTGTTACTTTTACTTGAGTAAAGAAGTTTAATCAGTACTTTCACTTTTACCAGAGTATTTTTTAACATAAGTATCTGTACTTCTACTTAAGTACGGAAAGTGAGTACTTTTGCCATCTCTGCCGTTCCGTAAACCACTGTCTGATCATGTGCAAGTCAGAGTTGTTCTCTGCACCGCACAGCTTAGTTTCTAGATGTAGACGAGTAACGAGAGGAAAATTCAACAGATAGCAGTCAGTTATACGTCGGTCTCAAGGTTTACAAGTTTACTAGTAAACGCAACAATTTGTCCCATCTATTCAATTCTATTTTATTTATAATATCAATTCATAACAAGAATTATCTCGAGACACTTTACAGATAGAGTAGGTCTAGACCACACTCCAGAATTTACAAGGACCCAACAGTTCAGTATTTCTCCAGAGCAAGCAACAGTGCGACAGTGGCAAGGAAAACCTCCTTTTAGGCAGAAACCTCGGACAGACCCAGGCTCTTGGTAGGCGGTGTCTGACGGGCCCGGTTGGGGTTAGAATGAAGAGTGATTAACAAAAATAGAAAAAAAAAAACAAAAAGAAATATTAGTTTGTAGCAGTTTCTTTGTAGTAGTTCATGGCATAGCAGGGCACTGTGGGCATTACAAGGCACATCAGGGCACAGCAGAGCGTAGCAAGATGAACATGGCATCGCAGAACGTGTAGCGGGACCATGGCGACAGCTGCTA
>NC_045736.1:6430127-6431761 GCF_008692095.1 Etheostoma spectabile | reverse complement strand
GCGAGAGAGGCGAGATGAGAGAGAGGGAGAGCGCATTTCTCCTTGTTCGGTGTGCGTGTGATTGATCCGAGCGGGTTTGTAGGCGGGGTGCGCCTGTGATTATCACAGAACGCTGCGCGGCCGTTGAGGAGTTGTATTCAATCCAAGCACAGATATTACTCATATTACTCGTATGATACTTGTACTCGCAAAAGTGCTTTATCCGTACCGGATACTCGGATCACCCTACTTATTACTCAGTCAGAATCTTAAAGTTATTTTTTTTGGGGGGTTTTATTCCCTTATTAGACAGACAGATTTTACGTGTGAAAGGGGAAGAGAGAGAGGGGGGAGTGACATGCGGCAAAGGGGCCAAAGGTCGAACCCGGGCGGCCACGTCGAGGAGCAAGCTCTGTACACGGGCATCCGCACAGACCACTGCGCTATCTGGATCGCCACTCAGTCAGAATCTTATAACCATGAGTTTCTGTCATAAAATCTATATGTGATGTCTTAGGCCTGTTGGCAGACATCCATTTAAAATGTAGCCATTGCCATATAAGCCTGTGTTCTCCATGTCCATGAAGTTCCTCAGCGTGCTCTCTAGTAACATTGTGTGCTCCAGGTAGCTTTGTATAAAAAATGGTTGTCATCGCAAGGCTACTTTTACTTTGTATACTAAAGTAAATTTCCAAGCCTGTGTTACTTTTACTTGAGTAAAGAAGTTTAATCAGTACTTTCACTTTTACCAGAGTATTTTTTAACATAAGTATCTGTACTTCTACTTAAGTACGGAAAGTGATACTTTTGCCATCTCTGCCGTTCCGTAAACACTGTCTGATCATGTGCAAGTCAGAGTTGTTCTCTGTCACCGCACAGCTTAGTTTCTAGATGTAGAACGAGTAACGAGAGGAAAATTCAACAGATAGCAGTCAGTTATACGTCGTCTCAAGGTTTACAAGTTTACTAGTAAACGCAACAATTTGTCCATCTATTCAATTCTATTTTATTTATAATCAATTCATAACAAGAATTATCTCGAGACACTTTACAGATAGAGTAGGTCTAGACCACACTCCAGAATTTACAAGGACCCAACAGTTCTAGTAGTTTCCTCCAGAGCAAGCAACAGTGCGACAGTGGCAAGGAAAACCTTCCTTTTAGGCAGAAACCTCGGACAGACCCAGGCTCTTGGTAGGCGGTGTCTGACGGGCCGGTTGGGGTTAGAATGAAGAGTGGAATTAACAAAAATAGAAAAAAAAAAAAAAAAAAGAAATAGTAGTTTGTAGCAGTTCTTTGTAGTAGTTCATGGCATAGCAGGGCACTGTGGGCATTACAAGGCACATCAGGGCACAGCAGAGCGTAGCAAGATGAACATGGCATCGCAGAACGTGTAGCGGGACCATGGCGACAGCTGCTACCATGATTTTGGAGCCTCCCTGATCCAAGGAAACATGCTGGGGGAAAAAGAACATAAGGACTCCCCAGAGCTAGGTTAGTAACAAGCATTTCTGGGACATGGATGCACACAAAATGGGAAGATAGAAAGATAGAAAGATAGAGGAGAGAGGAGCTCAGTGTGTCGAAGGAAGAAAGTCCCCCAGCTGTCTAAAACTATTACAGCATAACCAAGAGAGACAGGGTAAAGAGAGGAG
>NC_045736.1:6429731-6430103 GCF_008692095.1 Etheostoma spectabile | reverse complement strand
CAACCGGATTGGGCTGTATGCCCTGCCTCCCTCTAGTTTTATTATATTATTGATTATACGATATCTAAATCTGACAACTATGATGAGAAGCAGGTGGGCCGAGTTAGGTGGAAGCTGCGACTCCTCACTCCCTAACTATTTTCAATTCAATTTTAGAGGTGCTCAGTTGCATCATGGGAAGCCCCAGCGTCTGGCCTATAGCGGGTACTAAGCGATGGTTCAGGACTTTCCTGAGCCAGCCCTAACTATAAGCTTTATCAAAGAGGAAAGTCTTAAACCTACTCTTAAATGTGGAGACAGTGTCTGCCTCCTGAACCCAAACTGGAACCTGATTCCACAGGAGATGAGCCTGATAGCTGAACGCTCTGGCTC
>NC_045736.1:6428724-6429706 GCF_008692095.1 Etheostoma spectabile | reverse complement strand
AGATGTATAAACCTATTACGCATAACCAAGGAGACAGGGTAAAGAGAGGAGCTGGTCAGGCTAGAACTCTCCCCAACCGGATGGGCTGTATGCCCTGCCTCCTCTGTTTTATTTATTATTGATTATACGATATCTAAATTGACAACTATGATGAGAAGCAGGTGGGCCGAGTTAGGTGGAAGCTGCGACTCCTCACTCCCTAACTATTTTCAATTCAATTTTAGAGGTGCTCAGTGCATCATGGGAAGTCCCCCAGCAGTCTAGGCCTATAGCGGCGTAACTAATGGATGGTTCAGGACTTTCCTGAGCCAGCCCTAACTATAAGCTTTATCAAAGAGGAAAGTCTTAAACCTACTCTTAAATGTGGAGACAGTGTCTGCCTCCTGAACCCAAACTGGAACCTGATTCCACAGGAGATGAGCCTGATAGCTGAACGCTCTGGCTCCTGTTCTACTTTTAGAGACTCTAGGAACCACAAGTAACCCTGCATTCTGGGAGCGTAGTGCTCTTGTAGGGTTGTAAGGTACTATGAGCTCTTTAAGATAAGATGGTGCCTGACCATGAAGAGCTTTTTAGGTGAGAAGAAGGATTTTAAATTCTATTCTGTATTTCACAGGAAGCCAATGCAGAGAAGCTAAAACCGGAAAGATGTGATCTCTTTTCCTTGTTCCTGTCAGAACACGTGCTGCAGCAATCTGGATCAGCTGAAGAGTCTTTATGGACTTTTTTCGAGCAGCCTGATAGTAAAGAATTGGAGAAAATCAACATACCTTGTTGCTATGTGCCGCCTGAATTTGGACTCGTCTTGAGAAGAGAGCTTCACCAGTTCTCTGTTGCAAGCACACGCGGGTATGGCCAATGTTCCTATTTGAGACATTTAAGTGAAAATGGAAATGTTCATTGCACTCTGCTTATGGCAAAGTCCTGAGTAGCTCCTATAAAAGTTACAACTATTCCCAGATTAGAGTTGACAGCTGCTGTT
>NC_045736.1:6428136-6428714 GCF_008692095.1 Etheostoma spectabile | reverse complement strand
GTAGTGAGCAACACTCTGAAGGAGGTGCTCGGTCTCACAGACATTGACGAGTACTTCTGGACTGACTCCAAGGTGGTCTTGGGGTTCATTAATAATGCGGCACAGCGTTTCCACACAGAATACAAAAGGTACGTCTCAGCACATCTCCAGAGCAATGGAGATACGTCCCAACTAATAAAAATCCTGCTGATCTCGCCTCAAGAGGCTCAAGTGCAGGCAAGCTTCTAACATCAAATTGGTTAAAAGGACCTCAGTTTCTATGGGAGAAAGAACTTCCCCCAGTTGCGGACACTGTTGCAGAAATCCAGATCGGCAACCATGAAGTCCAAAGGGCTCAGACACTCAATGTACAGACTAGGGAGCAAGTTAGTCTCTCAGATCGCTTGTCAAGGTTTTCTTTGTGGTACAAGGCCACGCAAGCAGACATAGACAAGAGATAAGACGCACAGTGCATCATCATTAAGGAATTTCGAAGACAAGTTTATCCAGAGGAGATCAAGCTCCTCGTCATGGAAGCTCAACTTCCATCTCAAAAACGAACTGAAGGAGGCTCTCAAGCAATTGGATGGAAATCGTAT
>NC_045736.1:6427950-6428126 GCF_008692095.1 Etheostoma spectabile | reverse complement strand
CATTCTTGGCTCAAAAGCAGTGCAACTTCCTTTTGAACGCTCCCCACTCAAGCCATGCAGGAGGAGTATGGGAAAGGCAAATCTGAACAGTGAGGAACGTGCTTCGTTCCACTCTCTCAATCTCCCCAGGTAGGCTGGATGATGCCTCTCTTTGGACATTCTTCTATGAGGCAATG
>NC_045736.1:6427655-6427940 GCF_008692095.1 Etheostoma spectabile | reverse complement strand
ACAGTAGGCCGCTCACAGTCAACAACCTTACTGATCCAGACAGTCCTGAACCACTAACACCCAATCACCTGCTCACTATGCATTACCACCTCCTGGCATCTTCATCAAAGAGGACATGTATGCTCGTAAGAGATGGCGTCATGGTCAGTATCTTGCTGAACAGTTCTGGAGTCGTTGGAAAAGGGAGTACCTCTCTAATATCGCCATCAGACAACACTGGCACAATCCAGAAAGAAACCTAAAAGTTGGTGAAATTATCATAGAAAGGGTAGAGGATTTGCCACG
>NC_045736.1:6423919-6427645 GCF_008692095.1 Etheostoma spectabile | reverse complement strand
AGATTGGCTAAAGTTGTACAAACAACTGCTTATAAAGATGGACTTGTGAGAAAGGTAAAGATCTGTCTCGGTGAACAGAAGATGAGAAAGGAGGGACAACGTTCTGGCCATCCATCATCGAACACCCAGTTGAGAAGCTGATACTGCTCCTAGAGTCAGTTTGAAGACCTAACAACCATATCCTTTTTCTATACGAGTCATCATCAATCATAGACTCATAAATGGACATATTGTATGAGACTATTGTTCGCTTTTGTCTTTAGTAAGTAATTATTTGGGTAAATTATTCATCTTTACTTCATATATTGTTCTGTAAAGCATTAATAATTTGGGAGTGTAAATGGCCTTAATAGTGTTTCTCTGGATGTAATTTTCCGACGCTAATGCTTTTATTTTGAAAGTTCCGAAAACCGAAAGTAAATGTACGGCCACAAAACAAAAAAGAAAAAGCGGCCGAACGAATGCATACAATGATATTGTTTAGCACCTGGCTGTTAAAGGCAGAAGGTATGCTAGCTGTACACTTAATTTATTTCACAACTGTTTGTAGTCTGAGTTACTTTGTTGTGTGCCGTTTTGTAGTTTCACTGAGATTAGAGAGTACAAGTTTCCAAGTTAAGCTAACAGCAGCATATTGCCATTAGCCTGTTGCTTGAGAGATACTACAGCGAATTGTATGTAAAGTGAAGGCGTTGTGTTTTTCCATGTTTTTCTCAGCTCTTACGGCAATTCAAGATGTTCAAGCTGTAATAAGGAATGTTGCAAAGGGACAATAAAGATTCCTGTATTATCAGTCAATAAAGAGCCAGACCATTATTCAGCCGGGGACGCTACACAAACAGTAACACAAAATATCACATGGATTAAGTACTCTGAACAGAACACCTGTGCCACTTAATTACCCTGATGGAGCCATAATGACTCAAATCCACTACCAGTTCATTGGACAATATTAGCCTATTGGGACAATAAATAAATAGCCCTACAGTTCCCGATGTTGTGAAATGTTTGTTTAAAACACTTGAATAGGAAATTTGAGATGTTTAGTTTAAAACAGTCTAAGGAAATATTAAATTATAGTGTAATTAAAATTCACTATTTACTTTATTTATAGCTGCTGATAGCAACTTTATTTGTTTAATAGTAATTTAGTTTACTAAAGACCGTCACGGCAAGTGCTTTTATTTTGAAGTAGCCTACATGGATGTTGTCTGTTGTGTATTCTGGCTAGTGGAATGTTCTCAGTAAAAGACATGCATTTTCGGTCGTGATTCGTAGCCATTCCATTACATTTTGGTGCAGAAACCCGGGAAGTCAAGATTGTAAGACTTTGAACCGTCAAAGTTGGAAGCTAGCTGTTAGTGTAGCTAACGCGATGACGGAGCGCTTTGAAAGGATGAAAAAGAAGCGGCGCACAATCCACGCCTCGACAACAAAGCTGTTGACTTTTATGGAAGAGGAGGTGACCAAGGATGTATCCAACTGTGATACACTACGTGAAATGCTGTCAGTACTATCGACCAAGGAGGAAAGTTTAACAGACTTAGACAAAGGCATCGAGGACGCATCTTCAATGGACGAATAGGCGGATATTATATTGCAAATACCCAGGATTACCAGGACCGCATTCTCACATGGAAGACTCGCACAAAAAGACAAGCCGAGTCAGCGAAGAATCCTTAGGGATACATAGTGATACATATGAATGCCCGCTATGCCCAGTGCTTCTGCAGCTAATATTGGATGACATAGCACTGGCTTACACACGCAAGTCAGACCTCAAGGATTAATAGAAGGCTCTTGAGCTCATCAAATTCCTGCAAACTGAGGTCCAAAGCAGAGAGAGAGCACTTATATATCAATCTGAAAAGCCAAAGCCGGATAGCTGAATAGTTTGTGAACGTTTTAAAGTTTGAAACACGTCTGTAAGTGAAAGTATGAAGGCGCAGAAACTTTTGGGAAACGACAGAAGATTTGAAGGATTACAGCTTGCGGCTCCAATGTGACTTTTTGACTTATTAAAACAATGCTTTTTAAAAAGTATTACTATTTGAAAAAGGTATAAACATGCAGAACAAGTGAAGAAGTCCCATCATCTGCCGAGAGCTGAATATTTGAAAAGTGATTTGACTTTGAAGAGTTTAACACTAATGATGTTAAACCACTGTGGATTGAACCCGGGTACTCTGCGCCACAAAAGGTATGAGACATAACCACTGCGCCCATGGGTCTGTGTGTCTATGTAGGGTGTAGTCATGTGTGTTGTCTGTGTGTGTGTCTGTGTGTGCTGGTTACTGTGATAGTGTGTGTGTCGTGTGTATGTCTGTGTGTGTGGTGAGGGTGTGTGTGGTTTGTCTCTGGGTTTTTGGGTCTGACCGAGTGTGTCTGTGTGTCTGTGCTGTGGTGTGTGGTTGTGTGTGGTATGTCTGTGTGTGTGGCCACCAAAGGATTGAACTTCAGAAATGACTCTACAGTTGCAATATATGATGAGACAGACAGACATAGAAAGTTTTGGAGTGTCTGGAGGAGGCGTGGACATGGACTAAATCATATCAGACGGCCAGTATTGTAGAACACAGTAGGAAGCTTTGATGTCGGGTGTCATATCTTTGATCGCCAATAAGTTAACGACCGCAGCGTGTACCCTTCTTTACCTGTCAGTAATGGGAAACCAAGCTCTTAGACAGTGAGAACCAGCTCCCAAACAAAATGGTCCATGCGCCAAATGGCGAGATGAATAGAAAAGAAAATAAACTTGCCATGAGCCACTGAAGGCTCTTTTGAATGTATGATGTAAACTATGTGGATAAAGATATAAATGGGGCGTATCTAGCGATTTTAAAAAAGTGGTGCGACTCTGCGTTTGTGCCTCAGAAATGGGAACCTCTTTACCATTTGCAGTCTGAATGGCAGGTAAGATCGTGAACTATGGTCATTGAAAGCCTGTCTGAGCAAAAAGTAGAATTCCTATCACATAACTGAGGACATTGGCTGGAACTAGACAAGGGAATAACATACGTGTGTGATGTATAAATTGTCATGAAAATGTTAGAAGTGTTGGGTTGGGCAAGTTATAGAGAATCAGAGTAAGATAATTTTTTCGAAGCCTTTCACTTGTGCCATCACAACCCCTCTAACAAACGCAATACTGATATACCGCTCATTATAAATGCAGAAAAATCATAAAATGTGCACTGTATTCTAAACGCTTTTCACAAAAACTGTAAAATCGGTCAATCTGCAAAAGATAGAGCAAAATAGCGAAGAGTGTGTGAAACGGTTTTAAAAGTTTGTACACATGTCTGTATAGCGTCGAAATAAAGGCAGGAGAACATTTGAGATGAAGCAAGATTTGAAGGATTGAAGAGTGCTCTCATTGACTTAATGTTAAAAAATATTGTTTAAAAGCTTAATATTTGAAAAAAGATATAAATAGCAGAAAAATTGCTGAAGGGTCCATATCTGCTGAAGAGCTGAAGATTTGAAGAGTTGAACGGTTTAAATGCTGAAAGTAGCAGAAGATACGGAGAGCCAAAAAACGTACGGACAAGACCGAAATAATATATAATAATAATAATAAAGACGGACGTACAATAGTGCGAATGCTGACCCGCAATTCCCACTAAAATAAAGAACCGAATAACAATAGTTGGAATGCTGAACAGCATTCCCACAAAAATAATAAATAAAGAACCGAATAACAATAGTTGGAATGCTGTAGAACAG
>NC_045736.1:6423820-6423909 GCF_008692095.1 Etheostoma spectabile | reverse complement strand
AAAATAAATAAAGAACCGAATAACAATAGTTGGAATGCTGAACAACATTCCCACTAAAATAAAGAACAGAATAACAATAGTTGGAATGC
>NC_045736.1:6423677-6423810 GCF_008692095.1 Etheostoma spectabile | reverse complement strand
TCCCACTAAAATAATAAGTATGGGCAATAATAGGCATTGTGCCGAGTGCTGCTATTGCAGCACCACGGCACACTGAATAATAAATTTAATTTGTAATGCACTTTATATTTGCAAAAATCTCAAAGTGCTACAT
>NC_045736.1:6423320-6423539 GCF_008692095.1 Etheostoma spectabile | reverse complement strand
AAATCATCCACAGTCTGTGGTGTCCTCAGGTGGTCAGGGAGAGCATTCCACAGTCTGGAAGCCGCTGAGCAGAAAGCCCGATCTCCCATAGTACGAAGCTTTGTCCTGGGAGGTTTCAGGAGATAACCTGAGGCAGATCGGAGGGTCTGGGTTGGGGTCTATGGGGTGAGAAGTTCCTTGAGGTAGGGGGGGGCTTCACCGTGGATGCACTGATGGGTG
>NC_045736.1:6416426-6423295 GCF_008692095.1 Etheostoma spectabile | reverse complement strand
GGGCTCTGGTCTCTGAAATGTGCGGGGCTTTAACCGGTATGTTATTTAAGCATGCAATTGATATGAGTTGATCAAAAAATTTTATATTTATTGCTGATTTGAAAACTATTACATGACAGCGACAAGCTTCTGGAATGGTGTTGTCATGGTAACAAACAAACCATATACAGACGTTGCAACATGAAACAAACACATGCAGTTGTAATATGAAGTAAATGTATGAACAAGGTTTTCATACTCAATAACTTCTTTTTTTTACTTTTAATTTCTTTATGATCGTGTGATTTGTTATTTTTTTTGGTTCTTTTTTTTTTTTTATTTCCACCAGGTTAATGTGTGTGTGTGTGGTGTGTGTGTGGTGTGTGTGTGTGTGTGAGTAAGAGAGAGACACAGAGAGAAAGGGGGCGGGGGGCAGCTGACAGTAAAAAACAACAACTCTTATCTGGCCTTTGAGGCTCACATAAAACTCCGCAGACCTCCTTCTCCACCTCAGGAACATCGCTAAACTCCGTCCCACACTCACTCCAGCTGATGGGAAAAGCTTGTCCACGCGTTTGTCTCCTCCAGGCTGGACTACTGCAATGCGCTCCTCATGGGATCCCTGAGAAAGCCTTCAAAAGCTACAGTACATCAGAACAGCGCTGCTAGGATCCTGTTGAGGGTGCGCAAACACGACCACATCACCCCCATCCTCAAATCTCTCCACTGGCTTCCTGTGTCTCTCAGGATTGAGTAAGGCTCCCTCCTCACCCATCAGTGACACCCGGGGAGCCCCCCCTACTCAAGGAACTTTCACCCCCATAGAACCCAACCCAGACCCTCCGATCGCCTCGGTTATCTCCTGAAACCTCCCAGGACAAAGCTTCGTACTATGGAGGATCGGGCTTCGCTCAGGGCTTCCAGACTGTGGAAGTGCTTCCCTGACCACCTAGGACACCCACAGACTGTGGATGATTTTTAAACGTGGCTTAAAACCCACCTTTTTAGGAGAGCTTTTGACTGATCTCTTGCCCTTTTCTACATTGTTTTTGTTTATTATAATTATTATTTTCATGTCTCCCATGTGTTTTATTATCACTACTTTTTACCATGTAGCACTTTGAGATTTTGCAAATAAAGTGCATTACAAATTAAATTATTATTCAGTGTGCCGTGGTGCTGCAATAGCAGAACTCGGCACAATGCCTATATTGCCACTCTTATTTTAGTGGGAATGCTGTTCAGCATTCCAACTATTGTGATTCTGTTCTTTATTTTAGGGGGATGTTGTTCAGCATTCCAACTATTGTTATCGGTTCTTTATTATTTAGTGGGAATGCTGTTCTACAGCATTCCAACTATGTTATTCGTTCTTTATTTATTTTTGGGAATGCTGTTCAGCATTCCAACTATGTTATTCGGTTTCTTTATTTTTAGTGGAATGCTGTTCAGCATTTCCCACTATTGTTATTCATCTTATTGTAGTGGGAATGCTGTTCTACAGCATTACACATGTTATTTGGTTCTTTATTTTCTTTTTCTTTTTATTTATTCCGTACGTTTTTGGCTCTCCGATCTTCTGCATACTTTCAGCCATTTAAACCGTAACTCTTCAATCTTCAGCTCTTCAGCAGATGATGGACTCTTCAGCAATTTTCTGCTATTTATACTTTTTCAAATATTAGCTTTTAAACAAACTTTTTAACATTAAAGTCAATGAGAGCAAGCTTCAAATCATTCAATCTTCTTCTGCTCCCAAATGTTTCTGCGCCTTATACTTTCACTTACGACGTGTTTCAAACTTTAAAAGTTCCATACCAACTATTCAGCTATCCGCTTTGGCTTTTCAGATTGATATATAAGTGCTCTCTCTCTGCTTTGGACCTCAGTTTTGCAGGAATTGATGAGGCTCAAGAGCCTTCTATTATCTTGAGGTCTGACTGCGTGTGTAAGCCAGTGCTAGTCATCATATTAGCTGAGAAGCACTGGATAGCGGCATCATATATCACTATGTATCCCTAACGGATTCTCGCTGACTCGGCTGGTCTTTTTGTGCGAGTCTTCCATTGAGAAATGCGGTCCTGGTAATCCTGGGTATTTGCATATAATATCAGCCATTCGTCCATAATGAATGCGTCCTCGAGCCTTGTCTAGTCTGTTAAATTTCTCCTTGCGTGAAGTACTGACACAGCTTTCACGTAGTGTATCACGTGGATACATCCTTGGTCACCTCCTCTTCCATAAAAGTACAGCTTTGTTGTCGAGCGTGAGTTTGCGCCGCTTTTTTCATCCTTTCAAAGCGCCCGTCATCGCGTAGCTCACACTACCAGCTAGCTTCCAACTTTGACGGTTCAAAGTCTTCACATCTTGACTTCCCGGGTTTCTGCACCAAAATGTAATGAATGGCTACGATCACGACCGAAAATGCATGTCTTTTATGAGAACTTCCACTAGCCAGAATAACAACAGAAAACATCCATGTAGGCTACTCAAAATAAAAGCACGTGCCGACGGTCTTTAGTAAATAAATTACTATACAAATAATTGCTATCGCAGCTATAATAACGTAAATAGTGAATTTTATTACACTAAATTTACTATTTCCTATAGTGTTTTAACTAACTATCAAATTTCCCCTATTCAAGTGTTTTAACAAACATTTCACACATCGGGAACTGTAGGGCTATTATTTATTGTCCCAATAGGCTAATATTGTCCAATGAACTGGTGTGGATTTGAGTCATATGATAATAGTTGTCCGATCGGTTAAAAGTGGCAAGGTGGTTCTTTCAGAGTACTTAATCCATGTGATATTTGTGTTACTGTTTGTGAGCGTCCCCGCTGATAATGGTCTGGCTCTTTATTGACTGATAATACAGGATCTTTATTGTCCCTTGCACATTCCTTATATAGCTTGAACATCTAATTGCCGTAAGAGCTGAGAAAAACATGGAAAACACAACGCCTTCACTTTACATACAATCGCTGTAGTATCTCAAGCAACAGGCTAATGGCAATATGACTGCTGTTAGCTTAACTTGGAAACTTGTACTCCTTAATCTCAGTGAAACTACAAAACGGCACACCACAAAGTAACTCAGCACAAACAGTTGTGAAATAAATTAAGTGTACAGCTAGCAACCTTCCCTTTAACAGCAGGTGCTAAACAATATCATTGTATGCATTCGTTCGGCCGCTTTTTCTTTTTTGTTTTGTGCCGTCATCTTACTTTCGGTTTTCGGAATTTCAAAATAAAGCATTAGCGTCGCGAAAATTCATCCAGAGAAACACTATTAAGGCCATTTACACTCCCAAATTAAATGCTTTACAGAAAACTATATGAAGTAAGATGAATAATTTACCCAAATAATTACTTACTAAGACAAAGCGAACAATACGTTCATACAATATGTCCATTTATGAGTCCATAGTTGATGATGACTCGTATAGAAAAAGATATGGTGTGTTAGGTCTTCAAACTGACTCTAGGACAGTATCAACTTCTAAACTGGGGTGTTCGATGATGGATGGCAGAACGTGTCCCTCCTTTCTCTCTTCTGTTCACCGAGACGATCTTTACCTTTCTCACAAGTCCATCTTTAAAGCAGTTGTTTGTCAACTTTGACACATCTCCACTCATTCCGTGGCAAATCCTCTACCCTTTCTATGATAATTTCACAACTTTTAGGTTTCTTTCGTGATTGTGCCAGTGTTGTCTGATGGCGATATAGGAGGTCTCCCTTTTCCAACGACTCCAGAACTGTTCAGCAAGATACGGACCATGACGCCATCTCTTACGAGCATACATGTTCCTCTTTGATGAGATGCCTGAGGTGGTAATGCATAGTGAGCAGGTTGATTGGGTGTTTGTGTTCAGGCTGTCTGGATCAGTAAGTTGTGACTGTGAGCGGCTACTGTTCACATGGCATTGCCTCATAGAAGAATGTCAAAGAGAGGCATCATCCAGCCTACCTGGGAGATTGAGAGAGTGGAACGAAGCACGTTCCTCACTGTTCAGATTTGCTTTCCCATACTCCTCCTGCATGGCTTGAGGGGGGAGCGTTCAAAAGGAAGTGGCACTGCTTTTGAGCCAAGAATGTAGTATACGATTTCCTCCAATGCTGAGAGCCTCCTTCAGTTCGTTTTTGAGATGGAAGTTGGCTTCACTGACGAGGAGTTGAGTCTCCTTGGATAACTTGTCTTCGAAATTCCTTAAGTGATGCACTGCTGCGTTTATCCTTGGTCTATGTCTGCTTGCGTGGCTTGTACCACAAGAAAACCTTGACAAGCGATCTGAGAGACTAACTGCTCCTAGTCTGTACATTGAGTGTCTGAGCCCTTTGGACTTCATGGGTGCCGATCTGGATTTCTGCAACAGTGTCCGCAACTGGGGGAGAGTTCTTTCTCCCATGAACCCGGGTCCTTTTAACCCATTTGATGTTAGAAGCTTGCCTGCACTTGAGCCTCTTGGGCGAGATCAGCAGGATTGTATAGTTGGGACGTATCTCCATTGCTCTGGAGCATGTGCTGAGAAACTTCCGGGTTAAATCTGACCACTTCTGGTTTAGGCCCCGCCCAGTCCGAGTACGGATACAGATACAGATAATTTATGTGGTAAACAGATACAGATAATGCTGTACTCGCTCATCCCTAATATATATATATATATATATATTTATGTATATATATATATACATACATACATATACACACACACACACACACACACACAGTACTGTATATTCAAAACACAAAACTTTTGGCCTGTACATACACACAGTACAGGCCAAAAGTTACATTCTCATTCAATGCGTTTCCTTTATTATTATGACTATTTACATTGTAGATTCTCACGGAAGGCATCAAAATTATGAATGAACACATATGGAATTTTGTACTTAACAAAAAAGTGTGAAATAACTCTTATATTTTAGATTTCTCAAAATTGCCACTCTTTGCTTTTTTGATAGTGCTGCAAACCCTCGGTGTTCTCTCAATGAGCTTCATGGTTTTCATTTCACAGATGTGCCTTGTCAGAGTTAATTAGTGGAATTTCTTGCCTTAATAATGGAGTTTGGACCATCAGTTGTGTTGTGCAGATGTCAGGTTGATACACAGCCGACAGCCCTTTTTGACAACTGTTAGAATTCATATTATGGCAAGACCCAATCAGCTAAGTAAAAAGAAAAAAGTGGCCATCATTACTTTAAAGAAATGACGGTCAAAAACTTTGAATGTGTCCCCAGCAGTCACAAAAATGTAAATGTGCTGTATTTATATAGCGCTTTTCCAGTCTTAACAACTGCTCAAAGCGCTTTTACATCTACAGGATACATTCACCATTCACACACTGTGGTCGGGGCTGCCATCTGCTCATCAGATAAACACTCACACACGTTCACACTCCGATGCACAGCACCGGGGGCAACTCGGGGTTCAGTGTCTTGCCCAAGGACACTTTGACAATGACTGCAGGGGCAGGGATCGAACCACCAACATTCCGATTGGCAGGCAACCGCTCTACCACTGAGCCACAGCCGCCCCACAAAAACCGTCAAGCGCTACAACAAAACTGGCTCACATGAGGACCGCCCCAGGAAAGGAAGACCAAGAGTAACCTCTGCTGTTGAGGATAAGTTCATCCGAGTCACCAGCCTCAGAAATCGCAAGTTAACAGCAGCTCAGATTAGAGACCAGATGAATACCACACTGAGTTTTAGCAGCAGACACATCTGTAGAACTGTTAAGAGGAGACTGCGCAAATCAGGCCTCTATGGTGAAATAGCAGCTAGGAAACCACTGCTAAGGAGAGGCAACAAGCAGAAGAGATTTTTTTGGGCCAAAAAACCACATAAGAATATACTATATATATATATATAAATATAGATACACAACATATATATGTATATGTAGTATATGTATAATTGTAGATATATGTATGTATATATGTATTATATTTTAATATATAAGATATATATGTATATATATATAATATCTACATATAATATTATATATATATAATGTATGATACTATATATCATGTGTGCACATGGCCGCTGTTGTGACTCGAGTGCCTGGGTCTGTTCCAGAAGGTGTTAGTAAACTGGCCGTTAGTGTCCTTAGCACCGGAGTTAAGTGCGGACCGGGATGGCTGCTGCTGGCTGGGGGCAAAGTTGATGTGTCCCACCAGGCCGGGGCTGTTATGATAGTGGGTGGCTGCTAGCTGGCTGGGGTCTGACTGTGGATGTGTCCCCAGGGCTGTTCTCAGCTCTCATCCTGACTGAATCCTTACAGCGTTGGGAGTCTTAGGCAGAAGACAAGGGTGTGCTAGCTAGCTAAATTACCATTAGATT
Organism: Etheostoma spectabile; assembly: GCF_008692095.1. NCBI lineage: Eukaryota > Metazoa > Chordata > Actinopteri > Perciformes > Percidae > Etheostoma > Etheostoma spectabile. The sequence goes on along the minus strand of NC_045736.1, from coordinate 6,416,963 downwards.
AGTCGTCTATCTATACAGTTAACGTTACCGATGAATTTGTGGGTTAGCCCAGAGTTGTTAACCGTGGTCAAAACCAGCATCTTTACTGTAGGCACCAGAGCACTTTTCCTCTACCCCTACAGGTTAGGAGCGGAATTGTCCAGTACCATTATTAGTATGACTCATTCCAACGAGTTAATAAACCACTGAAATAATTTTGGAAACATTATTTTAAGGTACAAAAGAATCTTTGGTGTTGGATCGATTGATACTGAAATCCATCAATATCAATAAATAAGGTCTGTTTTATAACCGTGTTGCAAACTGGGATGTAATCAATGACAAAACAATGTCATGTGGCAGGAAAAAAGTTGTATTGCGTTTACTGAGACCTGGTTTCATCTAAATTTGGTTTCAGTTGTACTATACGCTTATAATAATGGTAAATGGACTGCAATTATGCAGCATGTTTTCACCCTAAAAAAGTGTCTCATCCACCCATGCGCGCTCACACACACGCACGCATGCACGCGCACGCGCGCACACACACACACACAC
>NC_045736.1:6413595-6416416 GCF_008692095.1 Etheostoma spectabile | reverse complement strand
ACACACACACACACACACACATTGACTAATTGAATTGCACCTGAATCAAATAGGCTCCATTTCATGATAAGAACCTACTTCTTCCACATTGGATGGAAACTAAAATAAATGCTTAAAATCAAAGACCACATCATTGCAGTCAAACCTCAGAATTGGAGAGCGTTTGCAACCTGGCATTGGGAGGAGATTGTGCTGAATGACTAACCTCGTCTGTGAGCGGGTCACCATGGCTGGCTAGCTGCCATTGGCAACACTGAAAGTGTGAAAGGGATAGCAAATTCTCTCAATTGGCTTCCAAAGTTGAGCTTAGTGAGGCCTCTTTTCTTCCTCAGTGTGACTAGCCGCTGAGGCAGGATCCGCAAGAAGCCTGTCATTTTGTCCTAATCCGTTTTCGGCCCAGCTGTGGGGGAAAGTCACCTCTTAGTTTCATTACATTTGAATGCAAACAAGGCCGGAAGGGTGCTCACATTGGAGGTCCTGAGAGCTTTTCTGAAAAGGACCTCCTGTAGTCAAGGAGAAAAATGTGACAGGCAGCTCTATCATTGCTCACCAACCAGACAATTATAAAATATTGCCTCTTTCAAGGCGCACTCTTCTTTTTGGGGGCCTAACCCACACACCAGGCTGTTTAGCATCTTGACAGCCATGAGATTGTTTCTGATAGCCACAATATGGGGCCTCATTGTCACTGTTTAACATTGCGTTGGAACTAAGAAGATTAACTTTACCAATCCAGCTTCCAACAGAAGCAGACATTCATTCATAAAGAACCCTATAGCCATAATTCACCGAACCGTCTTCTCTGAGAAAGGAAATTAGACTCATAAACTTAACTTCCTTTGAAATAACTAGAACTAGTTTTATAACTGTAAGATTAGCTTGATTTGCCATACATTTTGACCTGAGTCTTCTTTCCACATCTTTGCGTCATCATAGGTTTTAACAATTCACATGGTTGTTCCACTGACATCAGTGCATCAGTCTCACAACAGTATTGTCTGACTTAATTATAAAGAAAAGCATGAGTTTGTTATTTGGACAATGCCCATCGATCTACCAAAGACATAACTTTACCGACATAATGATGAGGTCATTAGTTTACAGGAAGTTACTTAGGGTCCAGATGTGGGGGCTCAGTAGTAAATTGTGATGCAATGGAGAAATATAACTATTTATATATAAACCATATGTGTTCGCTGTGATTGCACAGATGAGATGTTCTCAGATGTTCTTTTTCAGAGGCTTGATACTAAAAGACCTAAAGTGTTGCTTCAAGTGTTTTACTGTATACATTGACAACACATTGAAATATACAGCCAAGCTTCAGCCTTATTCTCCTCAAACCAGGGTGGTTTTAGAAACTTTATACTGTAACAGTCTTGTATGAAAGCAGTTCATGAAAAGAAGTTAGCATAATGAATAAAAGGTTCACCAAAATCAAGACAGAATAAAGAGGAATTTCAACAAATGCTGATAGTCCCAAATGGCATACGGTGTTTGTGATGTCCTCCTTTTCTAGCTCTCATCTCTCCATTTACACTGCCGGATGAAATGATGAATGGGTTTAATAAGTCTGTAGCTCACGGTTAGGCTCACAGGTAGATGAGACAAAACAATTGGTGCGCTTTTATGTGTTTTAAGGCTCTCCGGCACCCTGTCTTGTAGACTACTGATGGATCTCAACTCTGTGCAAACAGGAAACTTTCATACAAGGTGAGGGAGATTATTGTCGGAATATAACTTACATGTGATGTTGTGGCAAATTAGAGCAGAAAATGTACATTTTTAAAAAACAAATCCTTTGGCAGACATGTTAGCAACAGCATTAACCTTTGTCATTAGCATGGCTGCATGGACCAAAAAGAACAATAACAGCAGAAAAACCTCAAGCTATATCAACAAAAAACCCTACGGTAAAATTGTAACAGTTGTACAGTTTGATTGACAGATGACTTCAGGCAAGCACTTTGCCTCAAACATACCACACATAAATACATTTACACCACATTTGGTCAAATATCAATCTCATTTCTCACAAAATTTCATAAATTATTTTGGTCTTTGTAAACGGACTCCAAAAAGATGGTTTTAACAAGATGAGCTCACGTTTGAATTCCTCCATAATTATTTTCTGCATATTTTTCTTCTGGTAGACACATAAAGGATTTTAACTGGGAACAAGCCTTTGTTGTACCTGCAGCTGTAACCAGAGAATCATTGGCCTTAGGAACTTTAAATAATGGCAGTCGTGATCGCACAAGTATCGTCTGACAGTGCCTTTGCCACGTTTAATTCAAAGAAGTACTGTAGCTGTGTCAATGGCTACTGGTAATAATAGTATGGCTTTCACCTCTGGGAGAAAAAGTTAATGCAATCTTGCCACACCATCTCTCTGCTTTTAGGGCTCGCACACACTGCTGACATAACACAAATGCTTCTTTTATTACCTGGCAGTGATTGTTTGCTGAATGGGGAATGGCCTCCAGGAACCTGCTAAGCATTCCAGAGGAGCTCTGCATTATTCAAGGGGGAGAAACGGCTATTGTCTCTGCTGGGTCAGCCAATAAGTGGCCCAGAAATTAAGGACGAGTTTGTAAATAGCTGGATTTGATCAGATGTTCTCTTTTAAGTCAGGTCCACAATGGGAGTGCAGTCAAACAGGTATACAATTTTTGTTTGTTAAATCTGCAAACTGCATATTTAATCTCCAAGAGCACTTCTGTTATCTAAGGGAGTTTACTGGACAAACTTTGATTAGTTAGCATTGCTGCAGTAGTATTATATCATAATAATACATTTTATTTAAAGGCGCCTTTCTTGG
>NC_045736.1:6413136-6413585 GCF_008692095.1 Etheostoma spectabile | reverse complement strand
CGCCGCACAGGGAATTCATATATTAAAAACAGCAAACTAAACTATACATAATAAAACAGCAAAACAAATACTATACAGCAAAAAAATACTATACAACAGCAAAACAAAACAAATACTGAACAGCACACTATTCGGTTTAGGGGGGCGCTAGACAGAAGCAATGATGGTTGGAGTGGGACCAGACAACTTACAGACAGCAGATTCAAAGGAGCTGGAGACAGGCACAGACACCGGCGAGACTTTCCACTTCTTGCGGTAGATTATCGCATGACCTCCTCCCCGGCCAGAGCCATGGGGTTGACAGATGTAAACAAATCCCCTAGGAGTGGATTCGTTGAGTTCAGAAAAGTTGTTGGGCTGTTGCCACGTCTCGGTTAAACAGAGAAAGTCTAGATCTAGAGTCTAGAGCAGGGGTCTTCAACAGGGGGTCCGTGGAGGTACTGCATGGG
>NC_045736.1:6412666-6413126 GCF_008692095.1 Etheostoma spectabile | reverse complement strand
CGAAAGTTTTGGTTGATTAGACTTTTTTTTATACCCCCCCCCTGCAATTTTTTACACTAATTGAAATGTCTTTAAATACACATTAACATGAATTCAACACACTGTAGTAAACAGATAAATGGAGGCAGAAGATGTCTTTCAGTCATCAATGCACACATGGCACTATAGGACCAGTTTGATATAACACAATTTTATACAATATATATAATTAGGGGGTCCCCGCTCCATCTCGCCATCAGTTTGGGGGTCCTTGGCCTGGAAAACGTTGAAGACCCCTGGTCTAGAGTCTACAATCGGAGATGAAGTCCTGGATGAGTTGGCCCTTTGCCTGTCAGTGAGCGGATGTTGAGCAGAGCGAAGTTGAGTGAGATGATGTCACAGCTGGTGGCGGTGCTAGCCAACCGGACTAGGCGGGCTAACACGCTGTGGTCAACAGCCCGGTTGGTAGAGCGTGGAGGGC
>NC_045736.1:6408592-6412656 GCF_008692095.1 Etheostoma spectabile | reverse complement strand
GGACCAGATGGACTTTATTCCTGTTGAGCTGTTGTGGTGGAAATTCCGGCGGGATTCCCGGTGGATGTATCTCCGGCGGGGCTGGGCGATGTCCGGATGAAGATGGGGAGCCTCTGGCGCAGGTCCAGGCAGCGCAACCGGAGTAGGTCAATAGCCAAGTACTGCAGCAAACCCATCACCAGCATGTGAACAGGCAGCAGAAAGAGCCAGGCACAGACAGACACGATGTATGGCCTACCAGCCCACATTTGGGATCAAAACGTTGGCCAACGGCCAGTGAAAACGCCAGGTGAAGCTCAGACCGGGAACAGAACAGGTGAACTGATGGTAAAACTCACAGAAACAGTAGTGGTAGTATTCCAATGAAGGCAGTTACACTGTCCGATAAGGTCGTAAAGCTCTCATAAAGAGTCTGGTAAGTTTAAGAGAATAAGAAGTTACCGAAGAGCAGCGGCAGTAATTGTGCCAGCATTCACTCAACGGTCCTTGTCATGTCAGACTCCAGCCCCATACAAAAACAAAACACGGTGGAAAGAAGACAAAAATGCGTTGCCACATGTAACTTCAACTAAGGATGAACATCAACCAAAACCATCAATGTTTTCGTGAGGAAAAAGAAGAAAAAAAAGAAAAATCACCGAAAACAAACAAGCCATATATGTACTGTACACAGCAATATATTGTATATTATTATAGGGTTGGTGCAATCAATTTACAAATAAAACATTATCTAATTTCACTCTTGTGGTATCAAGTCACACACATTTATATATTAAATAATAAATTGTCACTGGAACTACTTTCCTCTGAACATGGGCGGACTGGGACAAAAATTCAGCCGTGGCACTGTAGCCACACCAGCCCACATTACCATGCCCATGCTGCCCCACCCACGGACACGTGTATTCACTAATTACATTTGTGTACAGACGATGAAATAATATAAGCAGTACCTTATGTAACAGATGTTTAAACGTCTAATGTAAGTAACGGGCAAACAATGCATTCTACTTTTTAAAGACAAGTTTGTAGCAAATGACACATACGGTATATGTATGTGTGTGTATGCTGTTACTGTCATTCTCTACAGTATGTTCTTTGTTGTCACTGTCAGTCTGTTTCTCTCTGTTGATACATTACATATTGTCTGTCTGGCCCCGCATCTTTTCATCTTTTTCTAGCTCTCTAACTCTAACTAATTTGCAATTAAAATGTTTTTTTATGGCTGTCTGTGTTTATACGTCATGGTTTTTCCTTGGTAAGAATTGGCCATGGGGGAACACATAAAGCAGGGGAGGTCTGAGAGTCTGGGGGTCCTCCACCATGGAATTTTGATGGTAAAAGACTTCCATTCCTGCATTCTGATACATTTTTAGGCACCAATTTATGGTAAAAACTTCTTTGTTCTTGCTAAAAACTGCTGCTGGAACTTTCAATTTCCTGCGGGAGTCATCCCAAAGGATCAATAAAGAGAAGTCTAAGTCTAAGTCTAAGTCTAGTATTCATGGCAAGGAAATCACTAAATTCTGGTGGCTGGACAAATTCAAAATACGAAATAAGAACTCGGATAATGATCAGTGATGTTGAATATAGCCTACAGTGTAATGGACCATCACAGATAATGCATACATGTGAACCGCGAATTAATTGCAGTTTAACCTACAGTATATGGTGTAAAACTAAACACTACGTGAATGGGGCAAAGCAGACATGCTAATGTGTTCACATGAGTACCCTGAACAAGACGCTGCTTGTTCAAGGTCCTCATGTGTACTCCTATAGGCCTACAATTCTCATCAGGCGTTAAAACCAACTGTACCAAAAGACCAAATTTGACTATTTAATTTGACAATAAGCCGTATTTAACCAGTAATAAAACTGTCTCAAATTTATACTGATGCCGTCAGACAGCCGTGCAGACAGACAGCAGTCGGAGTTCTGACAAAACTCTGCACCCGTCAGCAACTGCTTCTCGGTGCGGAGCTGCTCCCCCAAAGTATCCTCCAATTGGATCGTTTGGCCCATCTCGGGACCAGGCCGGCCGTTGTCGACTGGCCAAATGCTTCATATTTATTATTATTAATATAACTATTATTATAACCATAGTGAAATCGTGCAAGCGATAAAACCCAGATGTGATCAGGCCCTTCTGTCAGAATTGCCAGATGGCCAATCCGCCCTTACTTCTGAAGAATGTTTCTGGAAAAGATATATTGCTATATGGTTTTTCAGTGCTGTCAGTAGTCTACGTGCCTATAAACCACTACGAACTGTAAATGGGAAAATGTCAACCAAATATACGGAAGATTAAAGCGATTAAAAATGGATCAAATCATCCTGACTGCAGTTCGCCTACAAAAACAATATTACATTACTTGTCATTTAGTTACTTTTTTTTCATTACTTGTCAAGTCGCTTTTATCCAAAGCGTTATAAATGTATCAGAGGTTGCACGCCTCAATTAGTTGTTAAGTGCCTTGCTCAAGGACAGGATTGGTTGATGTATTGCAGTGGAAATCAATCCCTGGTCTCCCACACTAAAGGTATGTGTCATATCCACTATGCCATCACCACACTACCTGCATAGCACCAACTTGAAAACATACAAAGTTAGCATTTAGCCGGTAAATATCATAGAGCATTTAGGAAGCAGCAATAGACTGTAGATAAAGATGGACGATGCTTCTTCACTTCCTCCAACTGTACAAAAATAAAACCAAAATATCCTAGATGTAGACGCTGCAATCTTGTAATGTGGAAACAGAATGGAAGGTGAGGGATATCCCAATTGCCATATGTCAGGCCTTATACTAGAAATGGACTTCCGTCTATCCAGATTACCCCTCCATTAAAATAGAGGGGTCAGAATATAAGGACTATACTGCAGCCTGCCACCAACCAATCAACAGGTTTTCAGTTCACTTATGAATTATATGCATCAAACCTTGCACTGTAGTACCATTATTGTGTATTGCTTCATGCTCATCCTCTGTGTCCTTACACCATATTAGCTCCATGTCAATCACCCTGGCCGGCATCAGTTATTTAATTATCATCCTCGGGCTGACATCACAGGTCTGGCCAGCTGTGTTTTTCTGGACAGAGAATGACACTAAACGGACATTTCTGACCTCATTTTGAACTACTCTCTCAGCCAATCAGGCGGCAGCAGGGATCCACTCCTGCAGTTAGCTATCACTAGAACACACTCAAGGGCTAAATGGATATGGAACATCTTTCTAGATCAATTGGAAAAAGTGAAGCATTGAGAGGAGCTCTATGGAAAATGTGTTAGTCGAACGTTTTATGACGCAGCCTGCCAGCTCTTGTGGGATAAAAAAGACAGAGAAAGACTCACCAGTTCAATCTGAGAGCCACTGTCCCTTCTTTTCCCCCAAAGTGATATGAATAAAAGTTTGTATCAGTGGCAGGGCCTGAGTCTGGGCAACAGCTCCTGCTTATGGTCACAGGGCTCAAGGCTCACTTTTTAAAGTATGTGTATATGTATGACTATAGTTACTATCAAAATGAGATAAAAGCCTTTGTTGATTATTGTGATACACATTTCCTGGAACTCAACGTTAATGACAGTGGAAATCAAAGGGGTAGAAATAGAAAGAGTGAACACATACAAGTATTTGGGCATTGTTTTTAACGACAGGCTAACATGGTCTGATCATGCTGACTCATTGATGAAAAAATTCAAGGGTCTACTGTATGAGGAAGTTGCAGTCCTTTAAGGTGAATATGGATGTGGTGAGAATGTTTTTTATGTCAGTAGTGTTTGGAGTTACTCTATGGTGGGGTGGGGGGGAATGCAGGGGTAACTGAGAAGGCCAGGATTGATAGAGTGACTAAAAAGGCTGGGAAAATGGTGGGAGAATTAAATTCAGTGGATCAGGTATGACGATCATCTGATAAAAATGACACAGAAAATAACAAGGGACCCAGGTCACCCTCTTCATGGTAATCTGACTGGCAGGGTCATAGAGCGTAGTGGTAGACTAAGACCTCCTGTGACACTAACAAAGCGGTGTGCTCTTTCTTTTATACCTCAGGCTATT
>NC_045736.1:6407070-6408582 GCF_008692095.1 Etheostoma spectabile | reverse complement strand
AGCACAACAAGCACTTTAAACGTACATGTTTATACGTTTTTATTTTAATTTTTTTTTTGTATTTATGTATAATATTGTAGTGTATTTGTGGTATTGTATTCATTTATTTTGTAGTTTTTATGGGTATGATGGCGAGTGTGAGTACCTTAATTTCCATTTTTATGGATGAAAAAAACTTGACTTGACTTGACTTGTGGTCGGTTTGACAACCAAGCATCAGCTTTTAGTTGCCGAAATTGACAATAAGGTTGCCATGTTTTAAACTGCCTATATTTGAAGCAATTGATTTCTTATGTAACTATACCACACATTTTAATAATGAGACAATGAGAAAATGGTTTGCAATGTAATTTCCCATCTTTGGATCTGCACAAAAAAGGGGGGGAATTTAAATAATTATTCAAAATGTAATAGCAATAACTTAACCATAATTACTTCTTTCACCAGTAATTGAGTAATTGTAAGTGAGTGCTGCTCTCACTAAAATATTTGTCATTACAGTGAATAACTGTCAGCTAAACACTTATTCTTACAGTAGTTCTGTCTAAGCACTCACAGTTCTTTACATATTTCAACAAGTTTTGATAAATAACATAGTTGTTTTCGAGCGCTTGGTAGCTATAACACTACCGTACTTTAGCTTAGTTTTTAGCAACTTTAGCTTAGCAGCTAGCCATGGCTTCTCCCTCTCGCTCTCCTACTTTCTCTTCTTCGGTGTGTGAGATGTTTAGTTACTCCTCTGTTCCTTTAACGGTAATGGTAGGTGTGATAAGTGTTTATTTATAAACATGGAGGCAAGGCTTAGTGATTTAGAAGTCCGGATCCACACTATGATAGATAAGTCGTTAGTTACTGTAGCTAGCCACCCTCCGGTAGTCGGTGCAGGCCGGCCTGAGCCTGAGTTAGCCTCTGGTAGCCATCCCCCGGCATCTCCTGAGCAACCATGAAAGGGTGGCTGGGTGTCTTTCCGAGGCAGAAGTAGTCATAAGCCTTTAAAGCCCGGACCACCACCAGCGAAGCCAGCGGCCATAGTTCAGTGTATCCCGGAGGCCAGAGCGGGCGACATTGAGTCTTAATTGAAACTGGTGGCTAAGGATAAACGCAAATACAGTAAGATTGTGATTCATGTCGGCGTTAATGACTCCCGGTTACGCCAGTCGGAGGTCACTAAGAGTAATGTTAAATCTGTGTGTACATACACAAAAACAGTCTTGGACACTGTAGTTTTCTTTGGACCCTTGCCAAATCAAACCAGTGATGAAATGTATAGCCGCATGTCATCGTTTTGCCGCTGGCTGTTGAGGTGGTGTCCAGCAAACAATATGGGCTTTGTAGATCATTGGTAGACTTTCTGGGGAAGACCTGGTCTGATTTGGAGAGACGGCATTCATCCCACTTGGGATGGTGCAGCTCTCATTTTCAAATCCATGACAGAGCTGAGACCAGGAGGCAGAGTCGCAGTCTAACACACTTCTCTGCACTTCAGATAGTTACTCTGGATGGCATCACCCT
>NC_045736.1:6406587-6407060 GCF_008692095.1 Etheostoma spectabile | reverse complement strand
ACCACTGTGAGGAATCTTGGAGTTATCTATGATCAGGACATGTCGTTTAATTCTCACATTAAGTAAATTTCAAGGACCGCCTTTATTCACCTACGTATTATTGCAAAAATCAGGAATATCCTGTCTAAAAATGATGCAGAAAAACTAGTCAATGCATTTGTTACTTCTAGGCTGGATTACTGTAATTCTTTATTATCAGGCTGCTCGAAAAAGTCCATAAAGACTCTTCAGCTGATCCAGAATGCTGTAGCACGTGTTCTGACAGGAACCAGGAATAGAGATCACATCTCTCCAATTTTAGTTTCTCTGCATTGGCTTCCTGTAAAATCCAGAATAGAATTTAGGCAGGCTCTCAGTAATGCCAGAGCAGTGTACTTCTCGTTATTAATAGAGGAAAATAGGAACAACCCCAGGTTTCTTTTCAGCCCTGTAGCCAGGCTAACGGAAGGTCACAGCTCTACTGAGCCAAGTAT
>NC_045736.1:6406264-6406577 GCF_008692095.1 Etheostoma spectabile | reverse complement strand
CTTAGTAGTAACGACTTTATGAGATTCTTCAATGATAAAATTATCACTATTAGAAGCAAAATTCACCAAGACCTGCCTTTAACTGGCAATGACTTATCTCTAAACTCAGGAACTTCAGAAACAGCTGTAAAACCAGATATATGTTTAGACCTTTTTTTTTTTTTTTTTTTTTTTTTGGCTTTGCTTCACTTGATCTTTATCAATTTAATTCAATTATTTCTTCATCTAAACCATCAACCTGCCTCTTAGATCCCATCCCGACTAGGGTACATAAAGACGTTTTACCATTAGTCAACACTTTGCTACTGGATAT
>NC_045736.1:6406159-6406254 GCF_008692095.1 Etheostoma spectabile | reverse complement strand
TCTTTATTAACAGGCTATGTACCACAGCACTTTAAGATAGCTGTAATTAAACCTCTTCTGAAAAAGCCCAACCTTGATCCAGATGTTTTAGCCAA
>NC_045736.1:6405982-6406143 GCF_008692095.1 Etheostoma spectabile | reverse complement strand
AACCTTCCATTTCTCTCTAAGATTCTTGAGAAAGCAGTTGCCAAACAGCTATGTGACTGTCTGCATAACAACAGCTTATTTGAGGATTTTCCCTCAGGATTTAGAGTTAATCATAGTACAGAGACAGCGCTTGTGAAAATTACTAATGACCTCCTAATTGC
>NC_045736.1:6404521-6405972 GCF_008692095.1 Etheostoma spectabile | reverse complement strand
GGACTTATCTCTGTACTTGTGTGATTAGATCTTAGTGCTGCATTTGATACTATTGACCGTCATATCTTATTACAGAGATTGGAACATTTAATCGGCCTTAAAGGTACTGCTCTAAGCTGGTTTAAGTCTTATTTATCAGATCGATCTCAGTTTGTTCATTTACGATGAATGTCCGATGTGCACGACATGAATATGGGTCATGGGGAGGCTCGTGCCCACAGGTCTGTGCTCGGTCCAATCCTTTTCACTTATATAGCTTCTTTAGGCAATATTATCAGAAAGCACTCCATAAACTTTAATTGTTATGCATATGATACTCAAATATATCTATCAATCAAGCCGGAGAACATGTATACCTTACCTGAAAACGGTACAGGTGGGAGAAGTCTCCCTGGTGCATTGTGCTGTGGTTCACAACCCGTACACCATGCCGACAATGGAACATTGTAACACAAACCCAGGGCAACACCTGGTCAGTGTTGACCCTATCCAGGCCACTGATGCAATGGGAGTATATGGTAGCTAGGTTTTCAATTGGCTTATGTGGTTCCTATATGTGTCTGGATTTACCAATAGGGTGGGGGGTAGGCGGTCGGTAGAAAGGCAGGACCACTCGTACATGGTAAGCGCCACCACCTCCCACCGCGCCAACGCAGTGCTTTCAAACCGACATGACAGCATATGGGGAAGGTAGTCCCCAAAAGATCAAACTATGGACTGAGTGAGCCAAAAAGGTCGACATGCGCTTTTTCGTGGGTAGGGTGGGGTAAAGTGAGAGCTGAGAATGGAAACAATCAGTTACCGAGTAGGACTGTTCATGAATTCCACATAACAGCTCTGTCAAAATATACGCAGAGAGCTCACGGCTATACGACTGGTTGCCCTAACAAAACGGCTAGTGTTGGACCAATGACGGCAGTCACAGGCGGTGTGTGCACGATTATTGGTACTAGTGGTTGCACTTTTATTCCAGATATGACAAAGATGCAGGAATCATGCAGCACAAGCATCCTCAATTTGACTGCTCTTAGAGATCGGCTGAGGCAGATAATGTGGGTAAAGGAGATTTCCTCTCCTGGTTGACTTCAGGACCATGGTATGGATTATTGCTTAAAATTGTACTCCCCTTGTACGCAGTATGTGGTAATAATTTTCATAGTGCTAGGATGTGTGATGCCTTGTGTTCATACTCTGATACAACGTACTATGTCTCAAGCATTGACCAACTATGCACATGTTCAATACCAACAACTTTCTGCCAATTCTGACCTGTTTAAATGTGGCCCAATGCAAAACGATGATGTATTAAACCACCTGTAAACAATACTTTTTAACTTATCTTGGCCAAAAGGGCGTCCGCTCCTAAGGGAGGGTCGAGAAGGAATTTTTCCTTTCAAAAGAAAAGGTTTTCGCCTTCTCCTTGATGAGAGTACAACCTTCCTGTGAGTACA
>NC_045736.1:6404391-6404511 GCF_008692095.1 Etheostoma spectabile | reverse complement strand
TGATGTGATTATTGAAAACCATATTCTGGAGAGATAATTACTGATGTGTTTGTTAAATGTACAACAGGAGGGAAATGATAGAGAAATTATTTTTATAAAGTCTTTTATTTCTTATTTCTC
>NC_045736.1:6403012-6403193 GCF_008692095.1 Etheostoma spectabile | reverse complement strand
AACTCAGATAAAACTGAAGTTATTGCACTGGGGCCCAAGCACCTCCGTGACGCATTATTCAAAGAGATATTTACTCTGGATGGCATCACCCTGGCCTCCAGCACCACTGTGAGGAATCTTGGAGTTTTAGCTTCTCTGCATTGGCTTCCTGTAAAATCTAGAATAGAATTTAAAATCCTTC
>NC_045736.1:6402638-6402832 GCF_008692095.1 Etheostoma spectabile | reverse complement strand
TCCTGTGGAACCAGGTTCCAGTTTGGGTTCGGGAGGCAGACACCGTCTCCACATTTAACAGTAGGCTTAAGACTTTACTTTTTGATAAAGCTTATTGTTAGGGCATAAAATTGAATACTGTTAGGGAGTGAGGAGTCGCAGCGTCCTGCTTCTCGTCATAGTTGTCTGATTTATCTATCACATAATCAAGCATA
>NC_045736.1:6390836-6402628 GCF_008692095.1 Etheostoma spectabile | reverse complement strand
AAAGGGAGACTTGGCATACAGCCCGAGCCTGTTGGGGAGAGTTCTAGCCAGACCAGGCTCCTCTCTTTACCCTGTCTCTCTTGGTTATAGTGTTAAAAACTAGTACAGCAAAAACCAAGGACAGACAAGGTAAAGAGAGGAAGGCCTGGTCGGGCTAGAACTAGTCCCCAACCCGGATCGGGCTGTATTGCGCGTCTCCCTTAGTTGATTATATTCTTGAGTATAGATAGATAAATCTGAAAATATGACGAGAAGCAAGTGGGCCGGGTTATGCGGACGCTGCGACTCCTCACTCCCTAACCTATTCACTTCTATGTCCTAACTATAACTTTATCAAAGCATAACCAAGAGAGACAGGGTAAGAGAGGAGCCTGGTCTGGCTAGAACTCTCCCCAACAGGCTCGGTCTTATGCCAAGTCTCCCTTTAGTTATTATATGCTTGATTATGTGATAGATAAATCAGACAACTATGACGAGAGCAGACGCTGCGACTCCTCATCCCTAACAGTATTCAATTTTATGCCCTAACAATAAGCTTTATCAAAAAGTAAAGTCTTAAGCCTACTGTTAAATGTGGAGACGGTGTCTGCCTCCCGAACCCAAACTGGAACGGTTCCACAGAGAGGAGCCTGATAGCTGAACGCTCTGGCTCCAGTTCTACTTTGAGACTCGAGGAACCACAAGTAACCCTGCATTCTGGGAGCGTAGGGTCTCTTGTAGGGTTGTAAGGTACTAGAGCTCTTTAAGATAAAGATGGTGCCAGACCATGAGAGCTTGTGGGTGAGAAGAAGGATTTTAAATTCTATTCTAGATTTTACAGGAAGCCATGCAGAGAAGCTAAAACTCCAGATTCCTCACGTGTGTCTAGAGGCCAGGGTGATGCATCCAGAGTAAATATCTCTTTGAAAATGCGTCACGGAGGTGCTTGGGCCCCAGGCAATAACTTCAGTTTTATCTGAGTTTACCATTAGAAAATTACAAGTCATCCAGGTTTTAATATCCTGAAGGACATTTGAAGTTTAGCTAACTGATTAGTTTATCCGGCTTGAGTGAAGATATAATTGAGTATCATATGCTAACAATTAAAGTTTATGGAGTGCTTTCTGATAATATTTCCTAACAGGAAGCATATAAAGTGAAAAGGATTGGACCGAGCACTCCTGTTGGGAATCCATTACTAACTTTGCGTGCACAGAGGATGTCATCGTTACATGAACAAACTGAGATGAATGTCTGATAATAAGACTTAACCCAGCTCAGAGCAGTACCCCTTGTCAGGTTCATAACACTTTACCTTAATAAATAAACACCCGATCACAAGCAAGAAAAGAGCACGCAGACGGCAAAGTGTAGTTTGAAAAAGAAAAATGGCAAGAAGGGGAGCACACCAAAAATAGTCACCTATCTGCAGCTGACCTTTGAGAACTCCGGGGTTTCTATGCCAGTCCCTTGCTTTATTGAAACATAGTTTTTTGGATACAAGATGGGACATCTTGGTTATCGGTGTATGCCTACGCTAAGAGAAACAACGGTACTTTAAAGGACCTTGAAGCTACGACACTGGTTATCTCTGTAACGCGCGGATAAAGAAAACCAGACACAGCTGAAAGAAACGCAGTATTGTTAAATGTGCATAGGATTATAAAAGAGCAGAAAGCATATAGGTTCATAGGAAATTAAGATATGAATATATACTAATCATAAGCCTATAAATGAAACGTCATAATATTTTAAGACATCATACGCAGAGAAATAAGAATACAAAGACTTATAAAAAATATTTCTCTATCATTCCTTCAGTGGTACATTAAACACACACATCAGTAATTATCTCTCAGAATATGGTTTTCAATAATCACATCAGCACCTGTACTCACAGGTAAGGTTGTACGCTAATAAGGAGGAAGGCGAAAAATTTTCGTTTGAAAGGAAAATTCCTTCGCGACCATCCCTTAGGAGCGGACGCCCTTGGGCCAAGAAAGTTAAAAAGTATTGTTTACAGGTGGTTGATATTACATCATCGTTTGCATGGGCCAAAACATTAAACAGGTTCAGAATTGGCAGAAAGTTGTTGGTATTGAAATGTGCATAGTGGTCAATGCTTGAGACATAGTACGTGTATCAGAGTGGAACACAAGGCATCAACACCTAGCACTATGAAAGATTATTACCGTACTGCTCAAGGGGAGTAACATTTTTTAAGCAATAATCCATACCATGGTCCTGAAGTCAACCGGAGAGGAAATCGCGTAAACCACATTATCTGCATCAGCAGCCTCTAAGAGCAGTCAAATTGAGGATGGCTTGCTGCATGCTTCGCATCTTTGTCTTACTGGGGATAAAAGTGGCAACAAGTAGTAACAATAAATCGTGAACAACACCGCCTTGTGAGACGCGTCCATTGTCCAAACCACTGACCTGTTGTTTTGTAGGGCAACCAGTAGTATAGCCGTGAGCTCTTCGCGTATTTTTGACAGAGATGTTATGGTGGAATTCATGAACAGTCTACTCGGTAAAACTGATTGTTTCCATTTCAGTCAACTGTACCACCCCTACCCACGGAAAAAGCGCATGTAGACCTTGGCCATCAGTCCATCGTTTGTGCGGATCTTGGGGACATCCGTTCCCAGATGCGTCATGACGTTTGGAAAGCACTGGTTTTGGAGCGTGGGAGGTGTGGAGCGGTACCATGTACGAGGTGGTCTGCCGGTTTACTAGAGAGCAACGCCCTCAAAACTATGGTAAACCAGAAACATATAGGGAACCACTATAGGCCAATTGAAACCTAGCTGACCATATATCCCATTGCATCAGGGGCCTGAAATCAGGTACAACAAGTCGTACCAGGTGTTGCCGGGGTGTGTTCAATGTGCCATTGGGCAGTGGTGTACAGGGGGTGTGAACCCACAGCAAATGCACCAGGGAGACTTCTACATCTGTACCGGTTTAAAGGTTTTAGGGTAGACATGATTCTCGGCTTGATTGATAGATATAATGGAGTTCATATGAAACAATTAAAGGTTTATGGAGGCTTTCTGAATCATATTGCCTAAAGGAAGCATTATAAAAAGATGAAAAGGATGGACCGAGCACAGCTCCTTGTGGGATCCATGACTAAAACGTTGGGGCACGAGGATTCATGGTAACATGAACAACGAGACGATCTGGATAAATAAGACTTAAACAGCTAGAGCAGTACTGTAAGGCCGATTAAATGTTCAATCTCGTAATAAGATATGACGGTCATAGTATCAAATGCAGCACTAAGATCTAATCACCACAAGTACAGAGATAAGTCCTTGCTGAGGCAATTATGGAGTCATTAGTAATTTTCACAAAGCGCGTCTCTGTACTATGATTAACTCTAAATCTGAGGGAAATCCTCAAAATAAGCTGTTGTTATGCAGACAGTCACATAGCTGTTTGGCAACTGCTTTATCAAGCATCTTAGCGAGAAAATGGAAGGTTAGATCTAGGTATATCGTGGGCTAAAACATCTGGATAAGGTTTTTTTTTTTTTTTTTTTTTCTTTTTTTTTTTTTTTTTTTTTTTTGTTTCTTTTTTTTTGGCTTTTTCAGAAGAGGTTAAGTACAGCTATCTTAAAGTGCTGTGGTACATAGCTGTTAAATAAAGACAAATTGGTTATATCCAGTAGCAAAGGTTGACTAATGTTAAACGTCTTATGTACCCCTAGTCGGGAGGGGATCTAAGAGGCAGGTTGAGGTTTAGATGAAGAATAATTGAATTAAATTGATAAAGACAAGTGAAGCAAAGCAGTCTAACATAATAGGGTTTTACAGCTGTTTCTGAAGTTCCTGAGTTTAGAGAAAGTCCTTGCCAGTAAAGGCGGTCTTGGAAATTGTGTTATAATAGTGATAATTTTATCATGAAGAATCTCATAAAGGCGTTACTACTAAGAGACTTATGGGAATACTTGGCTCAGTGAGCTGTTGACTCCGTTAGCATGGCTACAGGGCTGAAAAGAAACCTGGGGTTGTTCCTATTTCCTCTATAATAACGAGAAGTTACAGGCTCTGGGCTTACTGAGAGCCTGCTAAATCTATTCGGATTTTACAGCGAAAGCCAATGCAGAGGAAACTAAAATTGGAGAGATGTGATCTCATTCATGGTTACCCTGTCAGACAGTGCTACAGCATTCTGATTCACTGAAGAGTTTTAGGGACTTTTTCGAGCAGCCTGATAATAAAGAATACAGCATCCAGCCTAGAAGTACACTGCATGACTAGTTTTTCGCATTCATTTTTAGCCCAACAGGATATTCTGATTTTTGAATAATACGTAGGGAATAAAAAGGCGGTCCTTGAAATTTACTTAATGTGGGAATTAAAAAGGAAGTCTGATCATAGATAATCCAAGATTCCTCACAGTGGTGCTGGAGGCCAGGTGATGACATCGAGTAACGATCTGAAGTGCAGAGAAGTGGTTTTTGACTGCGACTCTGCCTCCTGGTCTTCAGCTCTGTAGGATTTGAAAATGAGAGCTGCACCATCCCACAAGTGGGATGAATGCCGTCCCAAAATCAGACCAGGTCTTCCACCAGAAAGTCTACAAGACTACAAAGCCCATATTGTTTGATTGGAACACCACTCAAACAGCCAGAGGCAAAACGATGGACATGGGCTATACATTTCATCACTGGTTTGATTGGCACGGGTCCAAAGAAAACTACAGTGTCCAAGCTGGTTTGGTGTATGTTTACAACAAGATTTAACATACTCTTAGTGACCTCCGACTGGCGTAACCGGGAGTCATAACGCCGACATGAATCACAATCTACTGTATTTGCGTTATCCTTAGCCACAGTTTCAATAAGACTCAATGCGCCCGCTCTGGCCTCCGGGTACACGAAATTGGCGCTGGCCTTCGCTGGTGGTGGTCCGGGCTTTAAAGGCTATGAATACTTCTGCCTCGGAAAGGCCACCCAGCCACCCTTCATGGTGCTAAGGGATGGACGGGGGATGGCTACCAGAGGCTAACTCAGGCTCGGCCGGCCTGCACGACTACCGGAGGTGGCTAGCTACAGTAACTAAGATTTCTATCATAGTGTGGATCCGGACTTCTAAAGCACTAAGCATTGCCTCCGTTTGATTTTAAATAAAACCACTTATTCACACATACCATGACCGTTAAAGGAAAGAGGAGTAACTAAACATCTCACCACCGAAGAAGAGAAAGTAGGAGAGCGAGAGGGAGAAGCCCGGCTAGCGCTAAGCTAAAGTTGCTAAAAAACTAAGCTAAAGTACGGTAGTGTAAGCTACCAAGCGCTCGAAAAAACTATGTTATTTATCAAAACTTGTTGAAATATGTAAAGACTGTGATGCTAGACAGAACTACTGTAAGAATAAGGGTTTAGCTGAAGTATTTCAGTAATACAACTATTTAGTGGAGCAGCACTCACTTACAATTACTCAATTACTGGTGAAAGACGTTAATTATGGTTAAAGTTATTGCTATTACATTGTGAATATATTTAACTTCCCCCTTTTTGTGCAGATACAAAGATGGACATTACATTGCAACCAGTTTCTTCATTGTCTCATTATTACAAGGTGGGTATAGTTCATAAGAAATCAATTGCTAAATACTAGGGCAGTTTAAACATGGCCAACTTATTGTTTCAATTCGGCAACTAAAAGCTGATGCTTGGTTGTCAACCGACCACATTCAAGTCAAGTCAAGTTTTTTTTCATCCATTAAAAAATGGAAATAAGGTACTTCACACTCGCCATCATACCATAAAAACTCACAAAATAAATGAATACAATACCACAAATACCAAAATATTATACATAAATACAAAAAAAAAATTAAAATAAAAACGTTATAAACATGTACGTTTAAATGCTTGTTGTGCTGGATAATAGCCTGAGGTATAAAAGAGAAGAGAACAAACGCTTGTTAGGTCACAGGAGGTCTGAGTCTACCCACTACGCTCTAATGACCCTGCCAGTCAGATTACCATGAAGAGGGTGACCTGGTCCCTTGTATTTCTGTGTCATTTTTATCAGATGATCGTCATACAGGATCCCACTGCATTAATTCTACCACATTTCCCAGCGTTTTAGTCCACTCTATCCATCCTGGCCTTCTCAGTATACCCTGCATTCCCCCCCACCCCACATAGAGTAACTCCAAACCATACTGCACATAAAAAAACATTCTCCACCACACCATATTCACCATTAAAGGACTGCAACGTTTCCTCATACAGTAGACCCTGAAGTTTTCACAATGAGTCAGCCTGATCAGGACATGTTAGCCGTCGTAAAAACAATGCCAAATACTGTATGTGTCACTATTTCTATTGCTACCCCTTTTGATTTCCATGTCATTCAACGTTGAGCTTCCAGGAAATGTGTATCACAATAATCACAAGGCTTTTAGTATCATTTGATAGTAACTATAGTCATACATATAACACATACTTTAAAAAGTGAGCTGAGCCCTGTGACCAAAGCAGGAGCTGTTGCCCAGACTCAGGCCTGCCACTGATACAAACTTTTATTCATCATCACTTTGGGGG
Source organism: Etheostoma spectabile (assembly GCF_008692095.1). Taxonomy (NCBI): domain Eukaryota; kingdom Metazoa; phylum Chordata; class Actinopteri; order Perciformes; family Percidae; genus Etheostoma; species Etheostoma spectabile. The sequence continues at coordinate 6,396,084 of NC_045736.1, read as the reverse complement.
AAAAAGAAGGGGAAAGTGCCTCTCAGATTGACGGGTGAGTCTTTCTCTGTCTTTTTTATCCCACAAGAGCTGGCAGGCTGCGTCATAAAAAACGTTGCGACTCCACATTTCCCTAGAGCTACTCTCAATGCTCACTTTTCTCCAATGATCTAGGAAAGATGTTCATACCCATTTAGCCCTTGAGTGTGTTCTAGTGATAGTAAATGCAGGGTGGATCACTGCGGCGACTGATTGGCTGAGAGAGTAGTTCAAAATGAGGTCAGAAATGTCCGTTTAGGGTCATTCTCTGTCCAGAACAACACAGGGCCAGACCTGTGATGTCCAGAGCCCGAGGAAGGATAATTCAAACACTGCTGCCGGCAGGGTGATTGACATGGAGCAATATGGTGAAGGGAACAGAGGATGAGCATGAAGCAAACACATAAGGTACTACAGTGCAGGTTGATGCATATACTTCATACAGTGAACGGAAAACCTGTTGATGGTTGGTGGACAGGCGCGTATAGTCCTTATATTCTGACCCCTTATTTTAATGGAGGGGTAACTGGATCGACGGAAGCCATTTTAGTATAAGGCATGAAATGGCATTGGGAATCCCTACCTTCTTCTGTTTCATACAAGATTGCAGCGTTACATCTAGGATATTTTTGGTTTTTATTTTGTTAAAGTTGGAGGAAGTGAAGAAGCATCGTCCCATCTTTATTACCAGTCGATTGCTGCTTCCTAAATGCTCTTGAATTTACCGGCGAAAGTAATTTGTATGTTTTTCAAGTTGGTGCTATGCAGGTAGTGTGGTGATGGAATAGTGGATATGACACATACTTTAGTGTGGGAGACCAGGATTTGATTCCACTGCAATACATCACCAATCATGTCCTTGGAGCAAGGCACTAACAACTAATTGAGGCGTGAAACCTCTGATACATTTATAACGCTTTGGATTAAAAGCACCTGACAAGTAATGAAAAAAAAGGAACTAATGACAAGTAATATAGTGTTTTGTAGGCGAAATGCGTCAGGATGATTGGATCCATTAGTGTTAAAATCGCTTTAATATTCAGTATAGTTGGTGGACATTTTCCCATTTACAGTGGGAGGGTTTATAGGCCGTAGACTACTGACAGCACTGAAAAAACATATAGCAATCTTCTTTTCCAGAAAACAATCTTCAAGTAAGGGCGGATTGGCCCATTGGCAATTCGACAGAAGGGCCCTGATCAATCTGGGTTTTATCGGCTTTGCACGATTCACGATGGTTATAATAATAGTTATATTAATAATATAAATATGAAGACATTGGCCAGTCGACAACGGCGGCCTGGTCACGAGAGGGCAAACGATCAATTGGAGGATACTTTGGGGGAGCAGCTCCGCACCGAGACGCGTTGCTGACGGGTGAAGAGTTTGGTCAGGACTCCGACGGCTGTCTGTCTGAACGGCTGTCTGACGGCATCAGTATAAAATTTGAGACAGTTTTTTACTGTTAAATACGGCTTATGTCAAAATTAATAGTCAAATTTGGTCGTGGTCCAGTGGGTTTAACGGCCTGATGAGAATTGTAGGCCTATGGAGTCACATGAGGACCTTGAACACGCAGCGTCTTGTTCAGGGTCCTACTCATGTGAAAACATTAGCCTGTCTGCTTTGCCCCATTAAGTAGTGTTTAGTGGTACACATATTACTGTAGGTTAAACTGCAATAATTAGCGGGTTCACTGTATGCATTATCTGTGATCGGTCCATACTGTAGGCTATATTTCAACATCACTGATCATTATCCGCGTTCTTATTCGTATTTGGGAACATTTGTCAGCCACCAGAATTTAGTGATTCATTGCCATGAATACAGGACTTAGACTTAGACTTAGAATTCTCTTAGTGACCTTTGGGGAGACTCCCGCAGGAAATTGAAGTTCCAGCACAGTTTTTAGCAAGAACAAAGAAGTTGTACAATAATTGGTGCCTAAAAATGGATCAGAATGCAGGAATGGAAGTCTTTACCCATCAAAATTCCAGGTGGGAGGACCCCAGACTCTCAGACATCCCTGCTTATGTGTTCCCCATGGCCATTCTTACCAAGGAAAAAAAACCATGAAGTATAAAACACAGACAGCAATTAAAAAAACAGTTTTATTGCAAATTAGTTAGAGTTAGAGAGCTAGAAAAAGATGAAAAGATGCGGGGCCAGACAGCAATATGTAATGTATCAACAGAGAGAAAACAGCTGACAGTGACAACAAAAGAAAACGGTAGAGAATGACAGAAGCATACACACACATACATATTGTTACAAACCCCGTATGGGTCATTTGATCAAAACCTTGTATTTAAAAAGTAAATGCCTTGTTTGCCCGTTACTTACATTGACGTTTACACATCTGTTACATAAGGTACTGCTTATATTATTCCATCGTCTGTAAACAAATGTAATTAGTGATAAACGGGTCCGTGGGTGGGCAGCATGGGCATGGTAATGTGGCTGTGTGGTGACAGTGCCACGGCTGAATTTGTTTGGTCTACCAGGCCGCCATGTTCAGAGGAAAGTAGTACAGTGACAATGTATTATTTAATAATAAAGGTGGTGACTTGAGACACAAGAGTGAAATAGATAAATGTTTATTGGTAATTTGAGTGCACCACCATATAAAATATACCAATATCTTGCTGTGTACAGTAAATATATGGCTTGTTTGTTTCCGGTGATTTTCTTTTTTTCTTCTTTTCTCACGAAAAACATGATGGTTTTGGGGGGTTTTTTGATGTTACCTTAGTGACGTTAATGGGAAAAGCAGTTTGGCGTCTTACACCGTGTTTTGTTTGTATGGGGATGGAGTCTGACATGACAAGGGACACGTTGAGTGAATGCTGGCACAATTACTGCCGCTGCTCTTTCGGTAACTTCGTATTCTTTAAACTTACCAGATCTTTATGAGAGCGTCGACCTTATCGGGACAGTGTAACGCCTCAGTGGAATACCCAGACTGTTCGAGTTTTACCACAGTCACTTGTTGTTCCGGTCTGAGCTTCACTGGAGTTCATGGCCGTGGGGCCCACGTTTGATCCAATGGGGCGGGTCGGCCAACTCGTGTCTGTCTGTGCCTGGCTCTTCTGCTGCCTGTTACAGATGGGATGGGTTTGTGCAGTACTTGGCCTATTGACCTACGCCGGTTGCGCTGCCTGGACCTGCGCAGAGGCTCCCTCTTCATCGGACAACTCGCCCAAGCCCCGGCCGGAGATACATCACCGGGAATCCCGCAGGAATTTCACCACAACAGCTCAACAGGAATAAAGTCAATATGGCCAGCTTCGCGCCCCCACGCTCTACCAACCGCGGCTGTTGACCAAAGCGTGTTAGCCCGCCTAGTCCGTTGCTAGCACCGCCACCAAGCGTGACATAATCTCACTCAATTCGCTCTGCTCAACTAAGATCACGGACGGCAAAGGGCCAACTCATCCAGGACTTAATTCCCCGATTGTAGACTCTATGACCAGGGGTCTTCAACGTTTCAGGCCCAAGGACCCCAAACTGATGGCGAGATGAGCGGGGCCAACTAATTATATAGATTGTATAAAATTGTATATCAAACTGGTCTATAGTGCTGTGTGCCTGATGGACTGAAAGAAATATCTGCCTCAATTTATTGTTTACTACAGTGTGTTGAATTCATGTTAATGTGTAATTAAAGAATGGCAATGTGTAAAAATTGAGGGGGGGTATAAAAAAAAAGTCTAATCAACCAAAAACTTTCGCGCCCCCATGACAGTACCTCCACGGACCCTGTTGAAGACCCCTTGCTCTAGACTCTAGATCTTTTTATAGACTTTATCTGTTTAACCGAGACGTGGCAACAGCCCACCACTTTCGGAACTCAACGATCCATCATAGGGGATTTGTTTCATCTGTCAACCCCTGGTCTGGCGGGGAGGGAGGCATGCACGATAATCTACCGCAAGAAGTGGAAAGTCGCGACGGTGTCTGTGGCCTGTCTCCAGCTCTTTGAAATCTGCTGTCTGTAGTTGTCTGAGTCCCCTCCAACCACATTGCTTCTGTCTAGCGCCCCCTAAACCGAATAGGTGCTGTTCAGTATTTGTTTTGTTGCTGTGCGTATAGTATTTTTATTGCTGTATAGTATTTGTTTTGCTGTTTTATTATGTATAGTTTAGTTTGCTGTGTTAATATGAATTCCCTGTGAGGGTCTTGAGTGCCAAGAAAGGCGCCTTTAAATAAAATGATTATTATGAGAAATACGACTGCGCATGCTATAACCAAGTTTGTCCCAGTAAACTCCTTAGATACAGAAGTGCTCTTGGAGAAAATATGCAGTTTGAGGATTTAACAAACAAAAATTGATACTGTTTGACTGCACTCCCATTGTGGACCCTGACTAAAAGAGAACATCTGATCAAATCCAGCATTTACAAAATCGTCCTTTTTATGGGCCATTATTGGCTGACCCCAGCAGAGGACAATAGCCGGTTTCTCCACCTGAATAATGCGAGCCCTCGGAATGCTAGCAGGTTCATGGAGGCCTTCCCATTCAGCAAACAATCACTGACCAGTAATAAAAAGAGGCATTTGTGTTATGTCAGCCCGGGTGTGCGAGCCCTAAACGCAGAGAGTGGTGGGCAAGAGCATTAACTTTTCCTCCCAGAGGTGAAAGCCATACTATTATTACCAGTAGCCAGTGACACAGCTACAGTAATTCTTTGAATTAAACGTGGCAAAGGCACTGCAGACGATTACTTGTGCGATCACGACTGCCATTATTTAAACGTTCTAAGGCCAATGTTCTATGGTTACAGCTGCAGGTACACAACGGCTTGTTCCAGCTTAAATCTTTATGTGGCTACCAGAAGAAAAAACTATGCAGAAAATAATTATGGAGGAATTCCAACGTGAGCTCATCTTGTGTTAAAACCATCTTTGGAGTGTTACAAAGACCAATATTATGAATTTTGGAGAAATGAGATTGATATTTGACAAATGTGGGTAAGGATGTATGTGTGGTATGTTTGAGGAAAGGCGTGACTGAAGCATCTGTAAATCAAACTGTACAAACTGTTACAATTTACCGTGGGTTTTTTTGTGGATATAGCTTGAGGTTTTTTCTGCTGTATTGTTCGTTGTGGTCCATGCGCCATGCTACTGAAAAGGGTAATGCTGTTGCGAACTGTCTGCCAAAGGTTTGTTTTTTAAAAATGTACATTTCTGCTTAATTTGCACAACATCACATGTAAGGGATATTCGA
>NC_045736.1:6390634-6390811 GCF_008692095.1 Etheostoma spectabile | reverse complement strand
GGACTTCCTTTGATACACTGAGCTCCTCTCTCCTCTATCTTTCTATCTTTTCATTTATATGCATCCACGTCCCAGAAATGCTTGTTACTAACCTAGCTCAGGGGAGTCATTCCCCGGAGTTCTTATGTTCTTTTCCCCCAGCATGTTCCCTCGGATCAGGGAGGCTCCAAAATCATG
>NC_045736.1:6390105-6390624 GCF_008692095.1 Etheostoma spectabile | reverse complement strand
TTGCCATGGTCCCGCTACACGTTCTGCGGTGCCATGTTCATCCTGCCACACTCTGCTGTGCCCAGCTACGTCCTGCTGTGCCTTGTAATGCCACACAGTGCCCTGCTATGCCATGAACTACTACAAAGAACTGCTACAAACTACTATTTTTTTCTATTTTTGTTATTTCCACTCTTCATTCTAACCCCAACCGGCCCGTCAGACACCGCCTACCAAGAGCCTGGGTCTGTCCGAGGTTTCTGCCTAAAAGGAAGTTTTTCCTCGCCATTGACGCACTGTTGCTTGCTCTGGAGGAAACTACTAGAACTGTTGGGTCCTTTAAATTCTGGAGTGTGGTCTAGACCTACTCTATCTGTAAAGTGTCTTGAGATAACTCTTGTTATGAATTGATACTATAAATAAAATTGAATTGAATTTAAAATCCTTCTTCTCACCTACAAAGCTCTTCATGGTCAGCACCATCTTATCTTAAAGCGCTCATAACCTTACCACCCCACCAGAGCACTGTGCTCCCAGAAT
>NC_045736.1:6389840-6390095 GCF_008692095.1 Etheostoma spectabile | reverse complement strand
TTGTGGTTCCTAGAGTCTCCAAAAGTAGAGAGCAGAGCGTTCAGCTATCAAGCTCCACTCCTGTGAAACCAGGTTCCAGTTTGGGTTCAGGAGGCAGACACCATTTATGCATTTAAGAGTAAGCTTAAGACTTTAATCTTTGATAAAGCTTATATGTAGGGCCTTTTTTGTGCTGCTATAAGCCTAGACTGCAGGGGGACTTCCCATGATGCACTGAGCACCTCTCTCCTCCTTCTCTCCATCTGTATGCAACCT
>NC_045736.1:6386651-6389819 GCF_008692095.1 Etheostoma spectabile | reverse complement strand
TTTTTTTTTTTTCGTAGTCTTGTGCTCTCTCGCCCCTCTCTTCTTTTTTTCTATCACTTCCTGCAGGGTTTTCTGGCTCTGGAGCTGTCGAGTCTGGATCTGTGGTTGTGAGTCACCTGCTGCCTCCATGTTTCTGTTTGACACCCTCTGCTGAAATTCTCTGTCTCTCTCTCTGTCTGTCTGTCTGTCTTTCTCTGTCTCTGTCTGTCTTTCTCTCTCTTTGTCTCTTTCTCTCACCCCCAACTTGTCGAGGCAGATGACCGCCCTCCCTGAGCCATGGTTCTGCTCAAGGTTTTTGCCTCTTAAAGGGAAGTTTTTCCTTGCCTCTGTCGCCTAGTACTTGCTCTTGGTGGGATTGTTGGGTTTCTGTAAATAAAATCACGGTCTAGACCTGCTCTTTTTTGAAAAGCACGGTGAGATAACTGCTGTTGTGATTTGACGCTATATAAATAAAATTGAATTGAAAAATTGCGGTGCCTGTATCTTTTCATGAGAAAAGGTGCGTGGATGAAAGGCGTTCGCACAACAGCTGAAAGGTTGTGTTGAAAAATGAAAAAATACTGACTTCTTTTGAAGTAATATTTTCCAGTTTTGTAAGTTTTGATTTGTTTTTATATATTAAAAAAACACTAATATTGAACAGGTGTTTGCCAAAGGGGGCAACCAGAGGCCAAGGAACAGTTGCCAATTGACTCAATCTGGTTGCTAAGGGCAACCTGGCAATAGTTACTGTTAAGCCCTGCGGTCAGTCGGGAAGCCTCAACATAAACATCAACTTTCCCTTCTTGAGGAGGCCTCAAGCTGTCTAAACAATGATGGGGGGGACAGTAACAAGCAATACGAGGCAGGCATGGTAAAGCAGAATGCACATCTCAGGGAGCTGAAGGAAGAAATACCCTTTATTTTTCTTATGCCGAGAAATGTGTCCCAAATGGGTTTGTTTAAATGTTTACATTCACCACGTGCAGCGCTTCACTAATCCACTACGTCTTATTTGCATGTACACACCAACATTAAAATTACAATTTTGACCAAAGCCATGTTACACAGAAACGTGTGCATTTGAAGGTTTCAAAAATACTTAAATGGTCAACACTGCAGTTGAGTTAACGCTTAACTTTTATCAAAGTCTTATGAGAGTAATCTGCACTAGGGTTCTTTACTAACAACTGTTAGTCAACTACCTGAGTGCGACTATTGGTTTGAAGTGACAAATAGAGCTGCTAGCCCTTGCTATTGAGGCCAATTTAATGTCATTGTCTATTATGAAAAGTGTAACTCTATGGCCTGTATACATTTTAACATCAATGTATACTGTAACGATTTTTCACTCTAAAGTCTCTGAAAGTTGCTGCTGTTTCAATCCTGTCGGCTCTCTGCAGCGGGGGAAGGGGCTGCTGCTTAGTTCCACCCATGACTGATATGTGCGCGCACACACACACACACACACACACACGTGGCGGTTGCAGGAAAAACCGGAGATGAGACGTACAGGAAAATTGAGGACAGCTCAGCTTGTTATTGTAAGTGCAATGATAAGTTAAAGTACTTATTGCATCTTTTTTTTGCAATTTTCAAGTACAAAAGACAAAGGAACTTTTATCGCAGTATTTTTACAAAAGCTCCCGCAACAGCAGCCATTTTGGGCCGCAACAATCTCAATAAAAGGCCACGAAATCCTGGAGGGACGGCAAATTTACCTGCATGCTCAAAAGAGTAATACAATGTCACATGCAGCACCCTGTTTAAATGCTTATCAAAAAAAAGATACGGATGTATTAAGTGAACCAAGGAGATGTAATCATTATGCTGTGCTACTAGCTATCGCTAGCTACTAGCTGACAGTGTTGACAACTCTTTTCCAATAAAAGTAGCAAGCAACATCTCCTAAAAACGTAAAAAGTAGCTAGATGAAATATGTTAATTTGCATATTTGTGATGTCATGACATATTAATTTGCATAAAGCTTAGTGGTTGTGTCAGGTGCAGCAAAGTACAGCTTAAGAGCAAGGTAGATAGATAGATAGATAGATAGATAGATAGATAGATAGATAGACATAGAAATCTTTAGCCAAATAATCACAAACTCACTACAAGTGTTTATTTTAAAGTACAACTATTACTTATTCATAATATATATAATGGTATATTTGAAGTATTAAAAAAAAAAAATGTACAAATGGAGGGAGAAAGATTGATAAAGAATTCTTTAAGAAGGCTGGCTTGGTTCCGTCACAAAGGACTGGTAGCCCAGGGCCAGGCCAGCTCAGTGGCATCTTTCTTCCGTCCGGCTGTCTCTTGTCTTTCCGGTCTAGCTAGAGCCGTTGTGGTGTTGTAGTTTTTCTAACGTTACTAGTTGTTGCAACAGCATGTAAAAAAAAAAATACAAAGTTTGCTAGGCCAAGAAGAATGTTAATCTCGGCATAAAAAACATTGACGCCGTTAAAATAGGTTTGGGTTAACGCCGTTAATAACACTTTTAACAGACAGCACTAGTTAGAATACATTATAGGACTATATGCTGTATATTGTGTATTGTGGATGTAACGTTATTAGAGTCACTGTTTCCAAACTGCCGCATTATTACATATTATTATTAAATGAAAATTACCTATCTGAAATAAATGGCGTAGGATATATATATATATATTTAAAATGTATATCTGAGAAAGCTCCTTCACTTGTTTTTAACAATAACTGATTAAAAGAGCTAGAAAGAAAGGGGGGTGCGATGGACGTGCTCACAGAGTGACGGCTGACTCATTATGAACGGGTCTAGCACGGGTCGAACGGTGGGTCAGCGCAGTTACACGTTGTGTGTATGAAATGTCTGGATTGTCACTGTGCTGCATTTTTAAGAACTAGGATATTCTGGCCGTGGGTCACATCTCTCGCCCAGGTCCAGCAGGCTCCGTCTCACACGTAATTACTCTACGAACTGAAGTTAGTTGCATACAATAACTTCTTCTGTGTTTTTTGCCGTAGCCGCAGTAGCAGAGTTACAAGCGGAAACACTGGTAAAAATACAGGTTTTCTTCTCATGCTTAACAATATACAGCTGTGTTAATAACATAAAACTGTAGACAAACGTCAGAAGTGTGGACCGTCGGCCGCTGTGTGGCAGGGCTGTGCGGAGAGTAAAAGGAGAGAGAGTAGAGGAGAGATCCA
>NC_045736.1:6386457-6386641 GCF_008692095.1 Etheostoma spectabile | reverse complement strand
GGCTTTACAGAAGAAATGGGTTATGTGACACAAAATTAAACCATATCCATATAAACAACATTGCAGCGGATGCGAGGACATTAGGTGGACCGGTGAGACCTAGAGGAAAAATATTCTTCGCACCCTACAGCCCTGTGAGCTAACAGACGCTAACTAGCACTGGTCACTGCTGTTATCTGAAAAA
>NC_045736.1:6381438-6386447 GCF_008692095.1 Etheostoma spectabile | reverse complement strand
CGGGACAAAATGTTGCGTTTACTAGTAAACTGGCATACCTTGAGACCGATGTATAACCGACTGCTATCTGTTGTGGAATTTTCCTCCTTTTACTCTGTCCTCTGTGACTGTCTACATCTAGAAACTAAGCTGTGCAGTGGCGGGAACAACTCCGACTGTCACATGATCAGCCAGTGGTTTACAGAGGGGTAGATTGGCTATGCTCTATAAAAATCTCGATCACGCAAATTTGATCGTGGGGAGTCAAAATCGTGATTGTGATTAAAATTTGATTAAATGTGCAGCCCTATATGACTTACAGTGGGTACGGAAAGTATTCAGACCCCTTTAAATTTTTCACTCTTTGTTTCATTGCAGCCTTTTTCCAAAAATCAAAAAAGTTCATTTTATCTCAGTAATGTACACTCAGCAACCATCTTGACAGAAAAAAACAGAAATTTAGAAATTTTCATATTTATTAAAAAACAAAAAACTGAAATATCAAATGGTCATAAGTATTCAGACCCTTTGTTCAGTATTTAGTAGAAGCACCTTGATCTAATACAGCATGAGTCGTTTTGGGAAAAGATGCAACAAGTTTTTCACACATGGATTTGGGTTACCTCTGCCATTCCTCCTTGAGATCCTCTCCAGTTCTGTCAGGTTGGATGGTAAACGTTGGGGGACAGTCATTTTCAGGTTCTCCAGAGATGCTCAATTGGGTTTAAGTCAGGGCTCTGGCGGGCCATTCAAGAACAGCCACGGAGTTGTTGTGAAGCCACTCTCGTTATTTTGCGGTGTGCTTAGGGTATTGTCTTGTTGGAAGGTAAACCTTCTGGCCCAGTCTGAGGTCAGAGCCCTGGAAAAGGTTTTCGTCCAGGATATCCCTGTACTTGGCCGCATTCATCTTTCCCTCGATTGCAACCAGTCGTCCTGTCCCTGCAGCTGAAAAACACCCCCACAGCATGATGCTGCCACCAATGCTTCACTGTTGAGACTGTATTGGACGGTGATGAGCCGTGCCTGGTTTCTCCACACATACCGCTTAGAATTAAGGCAAAAAGTTCTATCTTGGTCTCATCAGACAGAGGATTTTATTTATCACCATCTTGGAGTCCTTCAGGTGTTTTTTAGCAAACTCCATGCGGCTTCATGTGTCTTGCATGAGGAGAGGCTTCCGTCGGGCCACTCTGCCATAAAGCCCCGACTGGGGATTTCTGCAGTGATGGTTGACTTACTACAACTTTCTCCATCTCCCGACTGCATCTCTGGAGCTCAGCCACAGTGACATTGGGTTTTCTTTGCCCTTCACCAAGGCTCTTCTCCCCGAAGCTCAGTTTGGCCGGACGGCCAGCTCTGGAAGGGTTCTGGTCGTCCCAAACGTCTTCATTTGAGGATATGGAGGCCACTGTGCTTTAGGAACTAAGTGCAGCAGAAATTTTTTTGTAACCTTGACCAGATCTGTGCTTGCCACAATTCTGTCTCTGAGCTCTTCAGGCAGTTCCTTTGACCTCATGATGTCATTTGCTCTGACAGCAATGTGAGCTGTAAGGTTTATATGACGGTGTGTGGCTTTCTAATCAAGTCCAATCAGTATAATCAAACACAGCTGGACTCCAATGAAGGTGTAGAAACCATCTCAAGGATGATCAGAAGAAATAGACAGCACTGAGTTACATATGAGGGTCACGGCAAAGGGTCTGAATACTTATGACCATGTGATATTTCAGTTTTTTTTTTAATAAATTTGCAAAAATTTCTACATTTCTGTTTTTTCTGTCCAAGAGGGGTGCTGGAGTGTACATTACTGAGAAATAAAATGAACTTTTTTGATTTTTGGGAAAATGGCGCAATGAAAAAAAGAGTGAAAAATTTAAAGGGGTCTGAATACTTTCCGTACCCACTGTACGTGACATTGTGTTTTCTCTGTCACAAGCTAAACTCAAGTTTAAAGAAGGAAACATGGAGGACCACACATATTCAAAATCCAAATTTCAGGAGTCTTCTTCTTCACCCAGAGTAATTAAAAGGAGAAATTCCTACACATTGGACCTTTGAGGGCTGCAGTCTGAACATAGCCATAATGTGGACAAAATGCTTTCATGATTTTCATGACAAAAACACACTTAGTAAATACTACACAGAACTCTATAAGGATTATATGGGTTTCTAATGTTGCAGTCATGCCAATTTATCTGCTTTTTTCATCTTAGTCCAAACAGAGATCAGTATGTGGAGCAGAGATCTCCTGCCAATGGCACTGAGGCGTCATGTAGTTGTGCTGTGATTACGCACTGAGACAAGAAGCCATGCAGGAGGTCCCAGGCCCATTTTGTTTTCTGCCGTGATTAACAGATGGCTTAATCCAAGGTAAGACAAAGGAAATAACATCAAGATGCACTTAATTACCCTTTTTTTCCTCCTGCAGGCCTTTCTACCACATGTGTGGCGTGTACCTGAAATTACAGTCCAAGTATGAAAAGGATTTGAAATGATTCTAGTGCTTGTGTTAGCTTGTACTTCATACCAATTTGTGGAGTTTATAAAAGAGTGTCATGCTGTTATTAGAGTTTACTATACAGCTCAGAGGAACTAAATTATGAGTTGTTGTCCCTACAAAGGTTTACATCAGACACTACACCTTCTGCTCTTTTGACTGGAAAAATGTGTGAAGAATTTAACAGTGACACATGGTGTACACCGTACGGACCACTGTACTGACAGAACATGGGAGGTATAGCCCTGTGGCCATGCTGACATGAAAACCAAATAAGCAATCATCAGCTACACAAACTGGCAAGCTATAATCATTTCCAAAATATATGGATGTAACAAGTTCTTGAAGGCATTAAATTATGAGAACCTGTAATGCCTGAAGCATGAAGCAAGGTGTAGGCAGAGAGGTTGAATCAACATCTAATACAAATCCTATATCTTGTTTTAACTGCATAACAGCCCAGCTCATTTATTATAGAGAGCTCAGGTATGCTTTAAGTGACGCATAAATTCGTGTGTAGAATTTGCTCATTCTTGATGGTTTCATCACCTCACACCATTCACAGATGATTAAGGCCAAGGAATGTGGTTGATCCTACTGCAGCAGAGAGGGCTGCTGGAGGAACACACTGGAATAAGTTGGAGTAATGAACAGCCTGATGATGGACTAATTCTAAATCAATATACCCTGAACATATGTGCCCTCTTTAAATGTTTTGAAAGATGAATGAGAAGTATTTATAGGAACGCATTTAAGTAAAAACTAGTGTGCTACTGTTTTCTATTGCCAATACATCTGATTCTACCTTTCAGCTGATTAAAGGTAGATGGGTCTGAGAGGTCTTTCTATAAAATCTGAACTGATGTTTTTTACATTTCTGTATAATTTTAAATAAGAAAAGAAAGATATTGATGTTTACCATTTGCAATGATGAAAACAAAGAGAGACCTCAAACTATTATGAGTAGATTCAAAGTGAAACCTATTTGTTTTTCTCGTGGCTTGAAACATTTAGCTTACATGTAATTACATGTAATTTTAATTACATGTAATTACATGCTGCACTATAAAATATGTAACAATATTTTTTGCATTACTAATGAAAATTGTAGTTGCTTCGCAGCGATGGTCAGGCCAGGGCATTTTGAAGAGAAAAAGGACAAAGCAGTGAATGGAGAAGAAGACACTCTTGCTCATTACGCTGAGTATACCGAAAATTAAAATCTAAGATGTGATGTGTCTCCAATCCCCACGGCATAATGACAGAACACGCAGTGGCACGTTAACCTAAGACACAAACTAATGACCTGATCATCCAGACAGCAGGGTTTGTTTGTTTGATCTTTCCAGCTAGCGCCAAAGGAAAAATCTCAAGCGTCAAAATGTCTTTAAGTATTAAATTGAGACAGTTTCATAATAACCTGTGAAAACGTCCCATAGTTGCGTTTGTTGTAGTTCAACTCTGTCTTTTGGAGAAGTTGGTTTAACACCTGATGTGCTGATAATGCTATCACACCTAGATTGTTAGCCAATCATCCTGCTGCAGCCTCTGTTTAAATATTCTCTTTTTGCCTTTGACAACATTGATGTTGCTGTTATAAGTACCCCTCCACCTCCATCCCCACCGGTCTTCACAGATTTATCAGCCTTTTCAGGCTTTTCCTACCTAGGTAATTAGTACTAGCCAGTCAGAAGCAGAGTATGAGGGCGTGCCCTGACAGCACCTAGGTAAGGACTACTAGCCAGTCAGAAGCAGAGGTTGAGGGTGTGCCACGAGAGCATTATAACATGTGTTACAAATCACACGTTTCATCACGGAAGTAAAGGCTGGACTACAAAAGAGCAGTTTGGCGCAGTTTGTGAACAGTGTTTTCTGTTGGAGATGGTAAGTCCCTGGGAGGGGGGGGGGGGGCTTTAGGTTTCAAATGTTTCAGACGTTTTTGTAAAAATAGACTAACGATTGCGTCATAACCACTTGATTTACTGTCGCAGAGTCGACAAATCACCGTATTTTCAGGAGAAGCACGCAGACAGTTTGGACTTCCATTAGCTGTTTAGGTTTAATTACTAATGTTAACTAGCATGTTAGTTAGCAATAATTAGCCTGTGCCTATGTTATCTCCTATAATATACCTATTCTCTCCGTCTCTGCTAATTGGGAATGAGATTTCTCTTGGCACAGCTACCAGAAGACTTACAACTTTCAGACACATTGCCCACGTCACAACTACGTCGTCAAGCTCAGTTGGAGGCTACACAGTAGCGCTCAGCCATCACCAGAAAAGTGCTTCTATTTTCCTTCACTGGGTTCCGTCCAGAACAACGGGATCTGTTGGTCCATTTCTTTAACTGTCCATGTCTCACATGTACTTTCAATTTGTGGGATTTTCCCCTGTAATAAACTGTCCACATACACTCATCTATAGGATTAGTAGGAACACCATACTAATGCTGGGTTTGACCCCCTTTCACCTTCAGAACTGCCTTAATTCTGCGTGGCATTGATTTAACAAGGTGCTGAAAGCATTCTTTAG
>NC_045736.1:6379642-6381428 GCF_008692095.1 Etheostoma spectabile | reverse complement strand
TGGCCCATATTGATAGGATAGCATCTTGCAGTTGTGTGGGATGCACATCCAGGGCACGAAACTCCCGTTCCACCACATTGCAAAGATGCTCTATTGGGTTGAGATCTGGTGACTGTGGGGGCCATTTTAGTGCAGTGAACTCATTGTCAAGAAACCAATTTGTTCAAGAAACCAATTTGAAACTAGAAAATGCATTTCCTGCAGAAAATGCGTGGGAATGGTGAATAGCTGAATTGCTAAAGCCAACCTGGTTGAATAGTTTAAATCAGTAAAAGTTGTAGAAAGAATTTAAATGCTAAAGCTAAACTAGAGAAATAGCTTAAATCAGTAAGAAGATGTTGACGTAGTGAGAAGAGTTGAAAAAAGTAGAAATGGTTTTAATTAAGTTAAATAACAATAATAATGTAAAAAAAGGTGGAAAAATTAAAAAAAAAATTGAAATGCTAAAGCTAAACTGCAGAAATTGCTTAAATCAGTAAGAAGATGTAGAAGTAGTGAGAATATTTGAAAAAGTTGGAATGGTTTTAATTAAGTCGAATAACACCACTAACCCATAAATAGCTAAAGCTAGATTTTAAAAGGTGAATGATTTTAATAACTGAAAGTCTGCAGAAGATACGGACAACAAGAAACCGTACAGAATGATAAAAAAATCACAATGTGGTTAAATGCCTTTGTCAGGGTTGATTTACTACAGCAGGGATCAAACTCCCGTCCATATCCACTGGGCCGTCACTAGGGGTTACCTGTATTCATGGAGCATACGTTGGTTGTTGAGGTATCGCTGTGGGAATCGAACCCAGGTCTCCCACATGAAGGGCATGTATCATAACCACTGCACCACCACCAAAGGATCTGTCAGTATGCTGTACATTGTGATATACAGTATAATTAGACAGACAGACAGAGAGTTTTGCAGTGGCTGGGAAACGGTTACCATGGCAACATATAATCAGTGGCCATGTTTATAAACACAGATAGGAAGCCTTTCATCTCTGTGATGTCATCTCTTTCCAAAAAACGTACGGAATAATAAATAATCAAAACATTGATTTTTGGCCCTAAGTGATGAAATTTCTTTGTGGGATTTGAACCCGGGTCTATAGCAGGAAGGGCATTTGATGTAACCACCGCACCACAAGTGACATGACATCTAAAGAAAATATACATGGTACTATATAATTTATCTGTTTATGTGTGTGTCTGTGTGTGTGTGTGTGTGTGTCTGTGTGCGTGTGTGTCTTTGTGTGTGTGTTCTCAAAAGACAATGGGGAAAATTTATAACTTTAAAAAAAATGTTTGATTGAGTGACTAAAATTATTTTTAATGAAATGAACACTGGTTGGATTGGCTTTTGATTTGTATTTGTTTTGTTTTTCTGAAGTAGCTATACCCTATTAATATAACAATATTAATAACTAAAGATTATTATGAAATATCAGTTATAATAATAATAATAATCACTGCAAAAATCATAATAATACACACATAAACCAAATCAGCTTTTTCACAAAAACTGTAAACGTATCAATCTGAAAAGTTCTGATAGCTGAATATTTTGTGAACGTTTTAAAGTTTGAACCACGTCTGTAGGTGAAAGTATGAAGGCGCTGAACATTTTGGGAGAAGAAGAAGATTTAAAGGATTTGAAGCTTGCTCTCATTGACTTTAATGGTAAAATAAAATGTTTAAAAGCTTAATATTTGAAAAAGTATAAATTGCAGAAGAATTGTTGAAGTCCCATAATCTGCTGAAAGAGCTGAAGATTGTAAAAGTTGAATGTTTA
>NC_045736.1:6363000-6379632 GCF_008692095.1 Etheostoma spectabile | reverse complement strand
AGAAAAAGATTTATTGAAACATTGCAGTGGGAATCAAACCTAGGTCTACCATTTAAAAAGTGTGTGTCATAACCACTGGTTGTGATATATATAATATATAAAGTCTGTGTATGTCAACACGTTCTCATTCCCGATGCGTCAAAAACTGCCGCTTGGTCAGTGGCCCTACGCTTCAAGAAGTGACGCTCTAGGAGCCTTCTAGCGTCACTTTTTGAAGCGCAGGAATGTTCGATTGATATGAGACCGTGGCACTGTCAAGTTAGCAACAACACGTTTACCCACGTCCGGGTGGACTGAATTAGGAAAATAAATAAGCAACGTCCGGTTACACTTTCAAAATAAAGCCAGAAACATTTCACATTTTACGAGCAAGAGTAATACTGCTACTAAAGACACTAGGGTTTCTTCCTATTTCATAAATACAAATCCTGTAGAAACTTCATTAGGACAAAGGAAAGTTAAACGTTAGGTTAGTTCAGTTACTTGCACAATTACTATACATAAATGCATATTTTATTAATCCAATCACGTGATGCTTAAACGTCACGTTTTATTTTTTATTTCTCTGCCGTTGCGTGTCGACGTCATCTTCTACGAGCCGACGTGCACGTTGGATACCGGTACCCTTAAACTTTGATGACAGGTGGCGGTAAGATACCTTTGGTTAACAATTCAACCACAAAGTAAATACAATGATGCTTAGTTTTTAGATTTGCTTATGATCTGCCTTTAACAAATAAAAAGCTTTGCATGTTAGTTAGCTAAACTAACATGAAACTAAAGTTAACTAAAGTTAGCTCGTAGTAGCCTAACTAGCAATTTCTTTGCGCTAGCAAGCTAACCCTCTATTTTTCCATCCCATCACACAGATTGTGAGTGTTTCTGTTTGTGGGGATGAGTTTGCAAGAAGACCGCGACATTTTGGAAAGCTTGGATGAGTTGGTAGAGCAGCAGGAGTTTGATGGCCTCCTTGAGGGGGTTCAGACAGGAGCAGCAGCTCCTGAACGACCGCTGAACGTGAGGTGGACGGAGAGGGACGCGGATGGAAACACGCTTTCCAAGAGGCCAAGAGTCACGCGGAAGCAAGCCATACATGGTTAGTATTTTAATATTTTAGATATTTAAAATTGTTTCAGTCCTGAATGTCAGTGTAGGCCATTGCCAGGGATAACATGCAACAGTCCTTGGACTACAGTACTGTATTGTTCTGTTTTAAAAGTCTGAATAATCTCCACAGGTTTGGGTTCAAACGGATCACAGCAATATCAGTTGCCCATAACTATGTAAAGTACACCAACATTTTGAGTTATTTATCAAAATGTTAAGCTAAATAACACCATGTCAGATCAATGTGTCATCTATGATAGATATAAATATGTATTTGTATGTATGTATAATATATATATATATATATATATATATATATATATATATATATATAGTAAATGTAGATTGCGTACATGTATTTTAAAAACAAATGTAAGTGTTAGACAAATATATGCTGCTTTAAGAGGTGTTTATGTTTTTCCTGCATTACAGCTGAACCGCGTTCTAAGACCGGTCATCACCTCACACCCTAATGTAGAGTGACCTTTGCTCCAGAGATTGCTCCACAGACAGTCTCTGCTGGTATGTATTTCATTAATATTTTCTGTGTATAATGTCTGTAGCTAGTCTCTGCAAAATAAACCATTGAACAAAACAAATCTCCAAACAAGCTATATGACAACGTTTCTCCTATTGATATGCAATTACCAAGCACCTTCATTGTTATAATTTTATATTGTCATATACAATTCTTTTCTTTATCTGTGTAACAAATAATCTGTTGTGTGCTAGTTTGTATGCATATGATACAAAACCACCTTGGGCCTCTTCTAACTACTCCATGTATTTCTTTTACAATTGCAATAGAATGTCTTCTGCAAGATCTGCAACACTCCCGAGCTGCTCTGATGAAGAGCTTAGTGAACATCACGACCAGAGAGCTCCTCTGGCTTCTCTGGATGGAGCATTCGCAATGCTCTCTTTCTGAGAGATGGAGGGAAAAGAGACCACTCTTCTTAATAGCATGTTGGCCAAGGAGAGCGTGGCAACAATGGCTGCAGCAATGTGGGAACAACTGCGCGCTATTAGATGCAGAGATTGCCTTCATGTCACTTTCTATGGTGCTGAATGTGACATCAGCAGACACAGCAATGCCTCAGTCCTCCATAACAGGATGCCATGTGTGCTGGCTTCTTCCAGCCATTGCCTCGCCCAACCTGTGTTGTGAAAAGGCACTTACAAACTGTGGTAAGTTACACACTAGCTTTTTTCTGAGCTAGTTTTTGTCTGTGGTCTTAATTATGAATTAGTGTACCTATGTGTAATGTCTTTCAGTGCGATTTTTGCCTATTGAGATGCCTGTCAGCATCTGTGGGTGTCCCCCAGAAGCACTCAGGGTGATCAAAGGGAAGGCAGTTGCTTTGGTCACAATAAATGGTAATCGTGCAAAAGATTTCCTTTGTCCAGTTTCAACAAAACTATGTATTTCTATTCAACAACTCCAAGAACTTAATGTCTCTAAAAATGAGCTCATTATGGTTGTCATGCATACCTTTTGGGGGGGAATGTCACTTATTTATTCATGCCATTTACAAATAACTTATTCATGATAGTGCCCATCAAGTCAGCAAGCTTTACTGAACCACTTGGATATACACTATATGGCACATGCTACATAACATTCCAACCTTGGTTGTAAATGTAAATATTACCTTGTAGGACGGTATGATCTCAACATGCCTGAGCTGACCTGCGAGGGATGCCAGGCAACTTGGACAGCAGGACTTGATGACCTGATAAATAGTGGATACTGGCCTGCCACCCTTCATTTTGTGACAATTTATGAGACAGACCTGTTTTATACATTTGAAGACATAAAGATGGCATCACCCGGGATGTCTTTTCAGGCATATCTAAGAATGCTTGAGAAGCGGACTGCTCGCTTTGGCCGTGTAAGTATTTCTTTCTTCATTCTGCAAGAGCATAAATATGTTTTTTTTTAAATGGAAAGGTCTTTGTTTAAAAAAAAAAAATGTGCTTTTTCTTTTTTACATAGACTGGGAAGATCTCATCAGACAGCTTCCAAAAAAGCTTTTTTGAATGGGCTGCTGTACAATATGAGGTTGACTCCACCTGCAAGGAGGAGAAATTCATCTGTCCTGCCTGTACCCCGGCAATGCTTGCTGTCTCGGTGGATGGAAACCGCAAGCATTACCGCTTCAAAAGTACAGCAAGGTATACAATAATGTACACACCCACACTGTTTAAATATCAAAATAGATAGTAATGTAACCTTTCTATTATGATTAAAAAGAGGTGTTTGAAGTGGGGTTGTATGAGGTACTTATCCATGGTCAGTCTGTTCCTACACAGGCAATGGTCACCCTCCCACATCCCTGCCTGTATTGTGGAAGCAGAAAAATGTGTTTTCGACACATATAAAAGGCCCACCTGGAAAAAAAAAACAAATATCCTGTATGTGTTGAGGTTAGATCTAGAAATATGCAAGTTCTACTGTTGAGATAATGTAGTGGCAATGAAAAGGGCTGTTTGAACACATTGTACTGTAGGTAACCACTTACCTGATAAGTACCTTATACCACCCCACTTTAGAATACTCAACTATCCTTTTAAACATTGAAGTCTTTTATTCTGTTGGTTTTTTAGATCTCAGGAGCGGGCCATCTTTGACGGTGTCTTCATTGCAAAAGATGAAGATGTGACCAGATTTGTGGATCACATCCACAGCAAAAATAAACATGTAAACTCAGACTTGCATTTCTATCTCAATATAACATTATAATTCATAGTCAGTCAGTACTCCCATGTATTATGATATCTACCTGTATACCTAATTGTTCTTGATCTGCCAACACTAATCTGTTCCTTGTCCCCTGAAAGAAATTTATAATTGTTCCCTGTAATTACTGTTGATGAGATTATTTGTCAATTATGATTTTCTACAATGTAGGTCGCTGGAAGGAGCAATTGTGGTGGGGAGTGGTCAGCTGCCAGAGAGACCTCCCAAAGATCAAGCAGTAAGGTGGATGAGACGGGACTGGAGCTGGCAGTGTGCAGGCATGGTGTCTTGCTGGCTGCCCTTAATATGTTTAGGGGTGAAATATTTGCATACCCCATGTTTTTGCAGCAGCTGCTGGCATCCAAACATGACGTCACCTTTTTTTGTATGGATGTTGTGTGCAAATATTGGCCATACCTGCAAAGAATAAGTACCAACTGTCCCGAGCTCCAGCCCCTTCAGAATATGAGGCCCTTCCTGTCGGTTGTACATGCTAAAGCGCATGACTTCAAATGTGAGGTTGGTATAATGCAGTACATTTTTATCAAATGACTTGGAATCTTATAAATGATGCATATAAATGTGTAATGTTTAACTAACATTTAACAGATTATTTAACATTTATATTGTTATAGTTATTGTTGTTAACGTGAACAGCCCTTAATTGATATATCTACTTTTGTCAAGGATATTATTTTTCACCGGTCTGTGTGTGTTTGTTGATTTTTGATTAGACTTTAATTGAATTAAAAGTGACTGTTGGGCATTGCTTGAGGTATTTGCTGTACTAAATTCCCTTGATGTTTATGTTTGGGTCCCTCTCTTCAGGTGAAATGGAGTGGCACAAACCAAGAAGGTGCTGGTAAAACACTAGGGGAGGAAGTAGAGCAATGTAATGCTTTCCTCTCCAGGATAGCAGTCACCACAAAGCATATGTCAAAAGCAGGTGCTATATAATTGTACCTCTGTGTCTATAGAATAAAAGACATTTATATTATTACAAGTGAATTTTTACAGAACTCATCTCTGTGTATTTGCAGGACGCAATGACATGCTGACACTACTGGCCATAAGATGGAACCAGCAGAAATGTCAAAACCTGGCTACTGGACTTTCCCAGAGATACCATAAGGTAAATAGAAACAATATTATTATGCAGCAATGGCACAATGTAAGTCAATGAAACACACATACAGTTTTGTGCACATAGGCTTGTGATACATGATAGTTACAACATTTGCATAATTTGAGTTGCATTTATGCACTGTACACGTTGTACTGACTTTTAGCTTATGGTAATGATTGTCATTTTAGACATCTAAAGCTCTCCATATCCAGATGGGGGACCTGGAAACCCTGAAAGCCCAGCATCAACTGGATGAACAAACTGTGGAAGAATTTGTGCAAGAAGTAAAAGAATGGGCAGATGGTAAGAACGTGAAAC
Organism: Etheostoma spectabile; assembly: GCF_008692095.1. Lineage (NCBI taxonomy): Eukaryota > Metazoa > Chordata > Actinopteri > Perciformes > Percidae > Etheostoma > Etheostoma spectabile. Next base: position 6,374,341 of record NC_045736.1, on the reverse strand, counting down.
ATTATCTGACATGGAGAAACATTGTGTTGTTTGTGAAGTTGATGCTACTTGCAATCAATTGTTTCAGGAGAAACTGACCATCAAGGCACACCACAAGCTTTGTGTAAGAAGATTGAGGCCCTCACAACCAGCATCAAGACGAGAGCTCAACTCCTATATCGGAAAAATGGTATGTTAACACTTTAGGCCTTTTCAGATCACAGTCTGAAATGTCTCCAAACTCACTTCATAATTACAATGTTCATACAGTTCTAAAAAGTAATGTTTCGTGTGTTGGACTTCTCCAAACTAAATTGAGTTGTGTTGAGCTATTCTGTAGGTACATCTATTATGATCCATATGTTTGGCAAATGTATTGTCATTTTGCTGTGACAGCTGTAACTTAAACAAGATCATGGACTTACTGTATTTAAAAGATATAATGTGGGTTTATTTTTTTTCATTGGTTTTCAGACAGCAACAAAGGTCGACATAGAATTCGCAGAAAAATAAGGCAACAGAAGACCACTTTGAAGGCCATGGTGGCAGAATACAACAGTCTCGTTCCACACGAGCAAGCGGTGTGCATGGATAGCGTTCTGGACACAGAACATCCCTGGCCTTGGCAAATTACACAGAGTGGTATGCATTTCATGTACCATGCGTATTCTTTAGCAGTGAAAGAAGTATCATATCATTTACTTAAAAGGATGTCTATTTACAAAGTAAAAAATACTGATACTACACTGTAAAAATACTCACAAGTAAAATATTATTTCAGTATAATCAGTAAAGTATACTTAAAGCATTAAAAGTTGAAGTTGTCCAATAATTGTAGTGAAGTTAAAAAGTAATATATTTTCCTCTGAGATGTAGTGCAGTAGAAGAAAAAAGTAGCATATAAAGAATGCCAGTACCTCAAATTTATACTTAAGCACAGTACTTTAGTGAATACACATTTCATCACTATTATTCTTACATTTAGGTGTTCCGGTGGACATATTTGCATTCAAAGTATGCATATGTATGACAGAAATTATCTCTGAAGCTACATGCTATATACAGTGGTCTGAATTTTTCATATTGATGTATTACAGGCTCTGCTGATTTTAGCACAAAGAAAGAAGTCTTCGATAGGGTCATGGGTGTTCGAAGGCTTCAAGAAGAAAAGAAGATCCTTGTGAAAGAGATGAAGCAGCACTGGGAGTCTCTCAAAGCCCATGCCAGGGTCTTGTCTGAGTTGTCTCAGCATCAGAGTGAAGACACCATACAAAGTAAATTTATTTTACTTAATTACTTTTTTTTTACTTAAAAGTACTTTAACTCTTTTTAATTTCCTGTGTTTCACAAAGTTATGTTTAAATTGTGAAAGACTTGTTCTTTACCTGGACAGTGACATATTTTATCCCTTCTTAAGGACATCTCACAGAGAAAGCCACAAAGGGTCACACCTGCCTCATCCTCAGAAAGCAGTGGGAAATGAGAGAGCTGCAGCGGCATATAAGAAAACACTACCTGCATGTGCTGTCATCAGCAGATGACATAATGGACACAATTGACAGTTCAGATGAGTTCGACATAAGCTCTGAAGATTCAGAGTCTGATGCAATATAAAACAGGAAGAAGATGTGGTGCTCATGATCACAGTGACACATGGTCACACACAGCATGTGGCTTTTAAAAAGTAACCAATGAAATGGTCATTGTCAGGATTAAGTTGGAGATGACAGTTGTAGTTTTTTGTATTTGGTTGTGAAATGTTTCATCACTTACATAAGGTTTGATTTTTCTACTGGGTTGTGGGAAGTTCCTGGTTAATGTTGTAATACATCTTTACAACACAAAGCACTGTCCTTTACTGTCTTATCTTTGATTCATGTTCAGTTCAGAGTTCACAAAAGCACAATAAAACTACATTTCTGATTGAGTCCTTGAATGTTACTGCTGTTTTAGGTTAGACTTATTTTATCTGAGTAATTCCCACATGTGTTCAGAGTACATGAATTCAGTATATGGCAAGAGGAGAGATTCAGAGGAAGGACTAGTGACATGGGATTTTCAGCATCAAGTTTTCAATTACAGGAACAGTGTTTTAATGCAATTATTAGTATAACATCCAACTTTACACAGGTTAAATGATTTAGCAAGCCACATTTCATAGTGATAAACTGTATATCAGATGAACTAGCCCACTCTTTCATCCCATCTATTAATCAGCCCAACTTCTTTCATCAACCAGACAGACATGCGTGTACACATCAGTGTTTATATAGGCTTAATCAACTAGCAAATACTAGTAAATATACAGACAAATAATCGTAGAGTAAAAACTACTTTAATTCCTCTGAAGTGTATTGGTGTAAAAACATTTATGTAATATGTAACATGTAAAGAAAAGACTCAAGTAAAGTAAAAGTATCTCAAATTTGCACTTAATCACAGTACTTGACTAAAATCACTTAATTACATTCCACCACTGGCGACACTGACACGGAGACATATGCAAAGCACCCGATAGATTAAAATGACTATAATTAAGATTATGACCACATAATATATTTATATATATATTACCACCCTCACACAGATACACAGACATGGTCCTGCAATCTACAACTGCATGACCATAAAGTAGATTTTTTGGAGGATGTGGTGGGATATTAGAGGTGTTGAGAGTGCTGCCTGTTGAAGAATGATCTTTATTATTCTTTTTGTGGTGCATCACTTGACTGTATGCTCCATTAAATATGTTTTAGTGTTAGGCAACATGGGCCAAGTGAGTGCCCTGCCGTGGGGGTATGGGATGTTGGCATGTCCATGGCAAGGGGACCATTGTGTCATAATCTGCCTATGGGTAAAAAAAAGGTCTACACTAGCCCAATCCAAATTATAATGTGATTAGGAAAAACATCGATACCTTGAAGGTTTTTAAAACCAAAAAACAAAGCAAACAATCCAAAGATTTGAGTTCCCAGGCTGGAGTCTCAAATGGTCTCAGAAACTACACCTGAAAAGGCTGGCGCCAAACAAGGTGAGAATTAAACTTTATCCTAGAGCAAAATTAAAGACATTTTGGAAAGGCCTTGACCGGTGAGTAACATATGTCAGTGTGAAGATTATAAGTGGCACCTGCTGTGAAATATTGACCTCTGAACCTTGACCTCAGTGCATATTGGAAGGCTTGTCATTCAGCAACAGAACAGGCTACAGACATGAGACCAACTGTTATAGAAAGCTCTTGACTTCAGCTATGTGACTATATTCATATAAATATAGTCACCAAGTGGGGGCACTGTCAAGTATGATCAAAATGAAATTTCACCAATTTAACAATTGCATATTTAAAATCTGATCACATAAATGCATTTCCCAGCCCTTTAAATCTACCAGTATACTCTTAATTTAATATTTACAACTTCAATTTTTAGGAAATGTACCATTAAAGACCATATTTGTAGTTCTTCTGGTTTGCAAAGTATTGTTGAGAATAGGGTCGTAAAAAGATATATCTAATGAACATATCAAACATTTAGTGCAGCCGAATTAGTAATTACACTCCACGATGATTGATGTTAAAGAAAAGTAAAGATGTTGGCTTATGTCAGTATTCTTTTTTTATTCTATATGTGGATTTGGGTTAGCTAATTTTTCCGGTTTGCAAAGTAGGGTTGTAAAATAGGGTCGTAATATCATACATCTAATGAATATAACAAACTTTAGTGCGGCTAAATTACAAATTACACTTCATCTAGATGATTGATGTAAAAAAGTAAAGTGATTCTTTCAGATAGAAAAATACTGTTTCTTAAGTTTTTTTGATTTAAAGTGCAAGCGACAGGAAGTGACGTCATTCACTGCGTCTTGTTCGCGGTATTTGGTAACGCGGGAACTGTCCTTGCGCGGAGAAGCACAGGTTTAGAAAAATCCGTTGAAGAAGTAAAGGAGACGGTAAAAACACAGTTAATGTTTTGAGTATGTACCTAAAATGTAAACTATAAACAATATACTTTTTTAGAGATGCAGCATATTACTTTTGTACGGTATAACACATTAAATGTCATGTAACATCAGTGTTGGTTAGCTATGCATACTATGTTATAGGATGCATTAGCTAACCAATGGGAATTGTAACTTAGTTCTTTTTATGTGTCACACTCTATTTGCTTTTCCATTCATCTTGCTCTCAAATCTGACGAAGCCCAAAGCAAGAAGCTGCCCCAATTGTGGAGCAAGCAACACTGCCAATCGGAAGACCTGTGCCAGCTGCTATGTTTGCCTCCTGCAAAAAAAGTCTTTCAAAGAAAAAGAAACGGCAGTGAGGACAGGCAACTGGGGTCAGAACACCCTAAAACATAGAAACGGTGCCAGAGTTGTGGCCTCAGCCCATGTAGCGGTAAGGAGTTCATCAGTTTTCCTTCTAATTCATTCATAATATTATTTTCATTATGAGTAGCTGTATTGAAAAATTTAAATATTATTGACTTTGATGTGTTGTGTGTGCGCATCAAATTTTCATTAAAGGTTTGACCATAATACAGCCACTCATATAATGTCTTCATCATATCTACCCTTCCTCTGTCGGAGCCGTTTTCTCGCTCGTCTCTCAAAACTTCATAAACAAACGCACATGTCTTTCTGGTTGATTGACATGATTTTCAGCAAACTACGGTACATTTTGGTGGTCACATGGCTTTAAATAGCTAACAAGACCCGCCTCATGTGTATTTTGAACCAATGCAGTGCTTTCTCTGCCGCACGTCCAGAAAAGACCGACCAATACAAAATCTGCGCACGCAGCAGCCGGCAGGAGCTCAGAGTTGCGAACGCAGTAACCGGGTAGATGTGTCGTCGCGAAGCATCCGCCAAACGGGATAAAGTAGAGTGGTGTTTGATGATCCAGTGTTGGGTCCCGATAAACAGATCATGCTGGAACACGACAAAAAGTTGTAAACAGCAGTAAGTTAAAACAGAGTGTCATTCATTTCAGCAACAGTTTGCTTTACGAGTCTGAAGGACACCTACCCTCAAACTCCAGTCCTCAAGGATCATGGCTAAATACTATGACCAGTGCAGTGCAAACACATTTGTATATCATTATTACTAAACTATGTGACCATGTATGAGGTGAGATACATTAAAATTCCAAATAAAATTGACCGACATAATCATATAATCAATCAATATATCTCCATTATATAATAATATATAATCTTCATCCAACTCTTTTGCAGATTGAGCTGCTGGTGAGCATGAAGATGTCCACGCAGTCTATGTGCCAGACCACCTTAGGCTTGGCATTTAATATGCAATTTGAACTGAAGGTGCAAAATATTAAACTGAGGGAGCAATGCATGTGTTTGCACCTCCGAAAAACTAAACTAAAACGAAATGGAGGGAAAACTTGTTTTGGCCATGTCTGTCCCCTGAGCTTTATGGTATTTCAGACAGAAACTATAATAACAGAGACAGTGAACTCTCTGTTAACATAGCATTTGTTTCTCTCAATGCACAAGTGCTTCATCCCAGCGCTCCACAGAACCCTGTTCACACTTTTCTATGCTATATGTACACACATATATGAACCAGTTCTATTTGTTATAGTGTAACGAGACATATATGTACACACACTTACAGTTCATTAGAAAATTCTCAAAAAAAACCTTGAAAAAGATTATAGACATTAGCAAACACTGGTGCACATATAACGTTCAAATAAAGGGAAAAAATGGAACATGTCAGATTGTCAGTGTGTAATAATAATGCCATGTTAACATTGTGTGTAATTTATTGTGTATATTTCAGGTGAGCAAGCTTGCTGCCTTGGGCTACAACCCAATTTTGTTCATCGGGAAGAAGAAGAAGAAGGGGGTGAACACAGTAAATGCTGAAATGATCACCTACATGTGCCCTGGAGGGGACGGGCCTGTAAAACCCTTTTTAGAAAAGATGAGCACAGCATATGAGTACATTATTAAAAGTAAGGCAAACATCTGTTTTTATGATTTATGCTTTAGGATGTGCTGTCATTGTGAGTAATATTTATATATATATATTATTTCAGATTCTCAAAGGATGCAATTGCCAGAAGCTTCCAGCCCAACTCCAACTCCACAGTCTACCTCCTCTCCCTCCCAACCCTCTTCTTCTCCTCATCCTCCAGACCCTTCCACCTTTCTCCCATCTACTTCTCATCCCCAAATGGACCATGAGGAGGAGACTTACACCCTAACCCTCATCCCTGTCCAGTCTCTAAGCACCAACTCAGCATCTCCCTCTCAAAAAAACATGACTGAAAGTGAGTATTGGCATTAATCACCTTTTTTTTCTTTTTCTGATTCAAACCCTGGGCCGCTGCAGCAAGGACTCAGCCTTGGTACATAGGTTGCCAGCTCTACTCACTGAGCTAACCGGGCGCCCAACATTAATGATCTTTTGCCATATTTTAAGTAATGTGTCTAAAGTCATACAGCTTTGTCACACACAGGTGTGTCTGCACAGTGCTCCCCCTCTCCCAGACCTACTATCTCCCTGACCAGTGCAACAGGTGAAGGGAAGAAAAAGAGCAAGACGGGTATTTTTCAGCTCAACTCTACTCTATTCACTTTTGGGTCCTCTACTTCCTTTTCCACTGTAGATAGTACTTTGGATAGTACCCCCTCAATGTAGGCAGAGGTGATTGTCAGAGCAATGAAGTTGGAAACAACAGAGAGCTTTACTTTGCTCTTGAGAAGCTGCAGCCTTTATTTATTGACAAACTCTAAGTTACACTGTACATTTACATTTACATACATTGACAACAACACTCCTCCACTCATTTGCCTCTCTCTCTCTTTCACTCATCCACACACACACTACGCACATAAAAAGCTACGCTACTCATAACAGAGGATATGAAGCTATGTTCTTGACAAGTCTGTACTTTGTCAATTGACCACAGCATGGTGATGTGGGCTGCCATTTTTGAGTGAATAAAAACATTTTTGGTAACTATTAATGATAGTTTGGCTATTTCAAAATCTCGGCTTTATGCAGGATGTCAACTGTGGTGTGACTAATCAGTGGTTGGCAGTAATGTCACACCACCTTTCAGTATCAGCTCAGCTAGCTTAGAACCTTGACCAAGGTGTACCAGGTACTATCTACAATAACAATCAAAGAACAGTGAGTAGGTGCGATATCATGATCCAGAAGGTGGTTCACCTAGGGGAAGCTCATCCATTGTGCTGACCCCTGTGAACTCCCCAAATGTGGGAATCTTTACAGTGGAAATGCAGCTGTATTCACCTGAGGGATGTCAAAGTCTGTTTCTAAATTTCTTCTCCTTTCTTCTTCTTTTCGTTTTTTTTGCATAATTTTAGGCTGCCGAAAATGTTCAAAGCAAAAGATATTTCACTACAATGAAATAAAAGAGAAACAACTAAAGGAGGTAAGATGTTGTAATTGACTGAGTGAAATAGCAGTTAATTTAGCAGTGGTTGCTGAAATGGCTAACATTTCTTTTTGTCTATGTTTGTCTGTGTTTCTGTGTGTGTGTGTGTGTACAGGGAAGAGAAGAGGTAAAAGTGAGCTGGCTGCCTTGTTCCTCATGGTAAGAGCTCAGAACTTTGATCCACATTGACTGATTTTAAAACTGTTAGCTTTTTTTACAGTATGCTTTATAAATATACACTACTCACAAAAGGTTAGGGATATTCGGCTTTCGGATGAAATTTCATATATTCAATAACCTAAACTTTTGAATGCATATGTCCAACTGTTCAATATCTCAGTACTTATTGCATAACATGCTGTTCTTCTGGTTCAGTGACAGTTTGTATTTAAACAGTCCTCTTCGTCATGCTGTTCACATTTTGACATCATGAGACCAAGACGACACCTAACAATTGATCAACAGTCCCTGGCCAGTGCGAGGCTTCAAACGGGATGTACTCAGAGGGAAGTTTCACTGAGCTTAGAGTGTCACAGAGTGTCATCAGCAGGTTGCAATATGTCCACTTGTGAACAGCATGAGATGTCTTGTCGAGCTTGAATCGATGCTCAAGGACAAATTACATTTTACTGACAGTGAAATTTCTTGTTGTGTATAACCACCACGTGTGTTAGCTTTTTGTTTCAAAATTGTTTGAGATGAAGAAATATTATGATCATCATTGCATGTTTCTACTAAAATGCCTTACTTTTATGATATACATCTGTAGCATCAACTTTTTACATTTTCCATACATTTTTACCCAAGGGGCGAATTCCCTAACCTTTGTGAGTAGTGATGTACCATACTAGGTTAGTACCAGGCTTCTGAAAAACCAATCCTGTCATTTGTTGTTTTATGATACCCAATTGATATAAACTAATATTGTGCTATATGCAATGATCTTACACTTGTTTGCATTCATTCTTTGTTTTCAGTGGCAAAACTTGGGAAGACACCTGGGAGCCTGCCAGCAATTTTATAGACTCCATTTAATGTTTCTGTTTGTGTGTCTTTAAGACACCTGTATGTTGAATGTTGTTGACCATTGATATAAACTGCATGAGTAAATTAAAAGATTTGTTCATTTGTTTTATTTCAGTTCAGTTTCAGTTTGCCTTTTTCATTACATTTTGAATGTTTCTTGTACACACTCCTCCACATCTCCTTTAGTGTTTTTAATAAGCAAGTCATATAACAATGTTATACTACAAGCAATAAAAAAGGGATGTGTAAAAACATCAGTATGTACAGAATCAATGGCATATATGCAGGAGTATATGCAGTCAGTGTTTGAGTGAAGAAGACTTATAAATATGCCCATGAATATTTTGTAGCATCATCCTAAATTACACCAGTATTGCAATTACTGTCCGTGATGTGCCATGTTAATTAAACCGGAATACAACATTAGACACGTATTTCTCGAATTGTTAAATGATACTGTAGGCAGCCACCAAGGGGGCAGCGGGATGTTTTCTCTTCACTTTTGGTCAGTTGTCTTTTCGTCCACAAAAAAATTCTATGACAGAAAAAAACGCATCATAATGTGCGCCAATTCTATGAAGCGTTACACACTTCACCTTTCCCAAATGGGCGTGGTGTCCTTGCCCCTGATCTCCAAACTTCATTCAAGAGTTGTGAACATCATGTAGATGGATGAAAGCAGATTGTGTTGTTCCACAGACTAATTCAAAAGGTGATTTAAGTTTTAGTTCACTTTTTAGAGATCTATTTGGTGAATCCAGCAATTCAGCACCATAGACAGTTCAGCACGGTCAAATATCGCGATAGTGTATTTCTGCTGTGAAAGAGACACGTCTCGAACAGTTAATTTTCTCCTAATTTCTCCTAACAATTTCAGAGTCCAAATGTTCAGAAAATTTGTGTGCTGTGAAAAATGAGTCAAACTTTTACTTCAGTGACAGAAAAAAATCGCTCATAATCAGCTGGCGTTCATTTCTCCCAATAGTGTCAACACAATCAGGATGCCACAGGGCTCCTAAAGGGGAGTGGCAGTGACGTTAAATATTCATATTTAACATATTCACATTCATATTTTATTCTCTATTTAACGGATCTGGCAGTGACTAAACCAACGTGACACAAATACAGGAAATGACTCTAAAAGCGCTCTGTCGTCCAATGGTTTGTCTATTTAAATGTTTTTTCAGTAATGATTTTAAGGAGAAATCAACAACAAACGTAGAGGAATAAAAATGAGACGCATTGTAAAATGTTACCAGAGGTTCTGTTATAAGTAATAAACATGAAACGTTTCTGGCTTTATTTTGAAAGTGTAACCGGACGTTGCTTATTTATTTTCCTAATTCAGTCCACCCGGACGTGGGTAAACGTGTTGTTGCTAACTTGACAGTGCCACGGTCTCGTATCAATCGAACATTCCTGCGCTTCAAAAAGTGACGCTAGAAGGCTCCTAGAGCGTCACTTCTTGAAGCGTAGGGCCACTGACCAAGCGGCAGTTTTTGACGCATCGGGAATGAGAACGTGTTGTGTATGTATGTGTGTCTGTGTGTGTGTGTGTGTGTGGTGTGTGTGTCTATGTTGTGTGTGTGTGTGTCTGTGTGTTGTGTGTGTTGTCTCTGCTGTGTGTGTGTGTTGTGTCTCTGCCTGTGTGTGTGTGTGTGTCTCGCTTGTGGTGTCTGTGTTTGTGTCTCTGCTGTGTGTGTGTGTGTGTTTGTGTGTGTGTGTGTCTCTGCTTGTGTGTGTGTGTTTTGTCTCTGTGTGTGTGTGTGTGTTTGTGTGTGTGTGTCTGGGTGTGTCGTGTGTGGTGTGTTTGGTGTTCGTTGTGTTTGTGTGGTGTGTCTCTGCTTGTGGTGTGTGTTGTTGTGTGTCTCTGTGTATGTGTGTGTTTGTGTCTCTGCCTGTGTGTGTGTGTGTGTGTCTCTGCTAGTGTGTGTGTGTGTGTCTCTGTGTGTGTCGTGTGTTTGTGTGTCTGTGTTTGTGTCTCTGTGTGTGTGTGTCTCTGCTTGTGTGTGTGTCTGTGTGTCTTGCTTGTGTGTGTGTGTTTGTGTGTGTCTCTGTGTATGTGTGTGTTTCTTGTGTGTGTGTTTGTGTGTGTTCTAGTATAATATTGATCTGTGTGTCTCTGTGTGGTGTGTCTCTGTGTCTGTGTGTGTGTGTCTGTGTGTGTGTCTCTGTGTGTGTGTGTCTGTGTGTGTGTGGTGTCTTGTGTTGTGTCTCTGTGTTGTGTGTGTCTCTGTGTGTGTCTCTGTGGTGTGTGTGTGTGTGTGTGTGTGTGTGTGTTGGGTGTGTGGGTGGTGTGTGTCTGTCTATCTTGTCTCTGTGTGTATTGTGGTGTGTGTGTGTGTGTGTGTGTGTGTGTGTGTGTTGTGTTTGTGTGTGTGTGTGGGGGTGGGTGGGTGTGTCTGAGAGAGAGGCAGACAAACTACAAACAAACATACAGAGTGTGGTTGCCTTGGAGACCAAGACCAATAGGAACCCTATGATCTTTGGGATGTCATCTCTTTGATCTGTAATCAGTTAACGACTGCAGCTGTGAGCAGTCTCACCAGCTCTTTACATACTGAACAAGCTGTCAAACTAATGGTCATTCCACAAAATGCATACGTGTTATCAATATAATAACCTTCTCATGAGCAGCAGAAGGCCTGTGTGAACGTTTTGATATAAAATTTATGTGGATAAAGTTATATATGTGGGCGTATCAGCGATTTAAAATAGTGCTTCGCTCTGCGTTTTTCGCAGAAATGTGGACTATGTTTAACATGGCAGTGAATGGAGAATGATCCTTAACTATAGTTAAGTTGGATGCTGTAGAACAGCATTCCAACTATGATTAGAGCTTTGTGACATGGTGCTTCCTGCTGGAAGTAGCCATCAGAGGATGGGCACATGGTGGCCATAAAGGGA
>NC_045736.1:6362880-6362990 GCF_008692095.1 Etheostoma spectabile | reverse complement strand
CAGAAACAATGCTCAGGTAGGCCGTGGTATTTAAACGATGCCCAAATGGCACTAAGGGGCCAAAAGTGTGCCAAGAAAACATCCCCCACACCCTTACACCACCACCACCA
>NC_045736.1:6362224-6362870 GCF_008692095.1 Etheostoma spectabile | reverse complement strand
TGGTAACAAGGCATGATGGATCCATGTTCTCATTCTGTTTACGTCAAAACATTCTGACTCTACCATCTGAATGTCTGAACAGAAATCAAGACTCATCAGACCAGGAAACATTTTTCCAGTCTTCAACTGTCCAATTTTGGTGCGCTCTTGCAAATTGTAGCCTGTTTTTCCTATTTGTAGTGGAGATGAATGGTACCTGGTGGGGTCTTCTGCTGTTGTAGCCCATCCGCCTCAAGGTTGTGCGTGTTGTGGCTTCACAAATGCTTTGCTGCATACCTCGGTTGTAACAAGTGGTTATTTCAGTCAAAGTTGCTCTTCAATCAGCTTGAATCAGTCGGCCCATTCTTCTCTGACCTCTAGCATTAACGAGGCATTTTCACCCACAGGACTGCCGCATACAGGATATTTTTCCCTTTTCACACCATTCTTTGTAAACCCTAGAAATGGTTGTGCGTGAAAATCCCAGTAACTAAGCAGATTGTGAAATACTCAGACCGGCCCGTCTGGCATCAACAACCATGCCACGCTCAAAATTGCTTAAATCACCTTTCTTTCCCATTCTGACATTCAGTTTGGAGTTCAGGAGATTATCTGGAGTAGGACCACACCCCTAAATACATTGAAGCAACTGCCATGTGATTGGTTG
>NC_045736.1:6356828-6362214 GCF_008692095.1 Etheostoma spectabile | reverse complement strand
ATTGCATTGATGAGAAATTGAACAGGTGTTCCTAATAATCCTTTAGCTCAGTGTATTTTACCACCTTACACTGCAAGGCACTTGCTTTTATGTGACACAGACATAATCAAATAGGTCTCTTCAAACAAATAATGATGGTATTTCATATTAAATAAAATCTAATTAAAATTAACAAATACTATGAATTTAGCGTTCAATTTGGGTGCCATACATATTTTAAATTTTTAAGTTAATGTTGCAGGAGTGCTTAATATTTATTTCCTATAGAATCATAACAGATTAACACAACAGTGTAGTTCCCTTAGGTGACCACATTATATTGATAACACGTATGCACGCACACACCACACACACACGCACGCACACATACATATGTTGAAATCTGCGTTATGTTTGTGTTATGTGGTGAATGTGAAAATGTCAGCTTTAGCTACTAGAAATGAGAGGAGAAATCAGGCCAATTACAGCTGGTCAGTCTGACATCATGTTGCCTGAGCTCATTACTATTCATGAGCTGGGTTAAGGATGCTGATAGACGGGCTCTCATTGGCTAGCTCAAGCAGCTCAGCTTGTTGAATATTATTGAGAACTGGCCCAAATTGAGCTTAGTCTTCCTACAGGCTTTCTATACCATGCGAGAATGGCTTGAAACAAGGTAACCAAGGTAACCTAGACACGGTAGAATTTAGCATGGTAGACATTACCACAAAGGGGCACCTTTAAACTCCATCCTAGAACTTCTCTTCTATCTGATCATTTCCCCTGTCTCACGTGGCTCAGAGTGGAGGAGAGCATTTCCCAACTTAAACTGTGTTTGGTCAATAAGATAAGAAATAACCTGGCCACCCAAGTATTTATGTAATTACTTTGCTAAAATTAGTGATACACACAGCTATTCCACTAGGGGGAGTTCCACAGATTACAGGTCCATTACATGTCATTTTAAGAGCTGTATGAAAAAGTAGTCTTTCCTATACTTGGCAGCTGTCTTGTGGAAGTGCTTACCTTCTAACCTTAAACTGCTGAACTCCTCCTACTTTCATTTTAAATATTCTATAATAAATGGTTATCAAAACCATAAACAAAATCAAAAGATCCTTGAAGTACTAGGAATGTTGTACTGTCTCTTTGTGTGTCTGCCTGTGTGTCTGGGAATTTAGCCCTTGTTTTTTTATTGTGTTTTTGATCTTTTTTTCACTTTTTTGTTTTATTATTAGTTAACCCCTTTGTCCTTTGTCCTCAATGGTTTAGTCCATTTGGTGTTACTCCTCTTCCATCTTAAGGACCACAGTGGGAACAAGCCTTCGGGCTTCATTGTGTTTTTATCCTTTTGAACACCTCTTGATTATTGTTCAATAACGTTTTCATTCACACACACACACGCACACACACACTCATGATAACAGAATTGGTTGGGGGCCATTTCATTAGACTTGTGAATAGAAAAGTGAAGCATGTAACAAAGCAGCGCTCTGTCAGAAACTCCGATAACATTGTTGAGTTCTCACTGACAGAGCATTGGTGTTACTCTAAGCAAGGCTGTTTGGCTAGCTGTGTTTGAAAGCGTCACTCTATTGAGGCAAAGCTTAGCCGAGGAATGCCGATTATTCTGGGAGTGCAGACCTTTTCTATTGCTCTAATTGAAATCATTCTTGACATCATCCCCTTGCAATTGTAAAGCCCCTGCCTCGCTTTCGTCCCATTTGACATTTTCACAAAATAAATAGCATCCAAATTTTATCCGGGTTTTGCATGGTTACCATTTTGTTAACGGCTTTTGTCTGGCCTCTTGATGAGACGAAGGGCATTTTTGGGGGGCACAGTGTGGTTGTTGTAGCAACGTTGTTCATAGACTGAATGAAGCAGATGTCAGAGTAATCCATCAGCCGCAAGCTCCACACTCCCACACACACTGCTGTGACAGCCTATGCACCACAACCCTCTATCAAACCTACTTCACCCTGATCTGCCCTCATCATTTATTTTATTATATCATATATCCCCCCCCCCAACCGGTCAAGCCAGATTCTGTTTAAAGTTTTTCCTTGCTAATGCAACTGCTGTTGGAGGAATTGTTGTTTCTCTGTAAATGAGTGTGGTCTAGACCTACCCTGTCTCTAAGTGTCCTGCGATAACTTCTGTTAAATACTATAAATTAATACTATAAATGAAATGAAATTGAATAATAAGACTTGATAAATGTGTATTATATACAAAAGCTGTCAAATAAACATGATAACGGGTTAACACCTGTTGTTAACACTTTTAACACCTCTACTTTGACTACACCTTTGACTAGGAAATAAATGATTCTAATACATCAGTGTTTCCTGTGTGCTTTTTACTGTTCCCTCTCAGCAGCACACCGTGAGTTCATGAACAAGGCAAGTGTCTGTGGTGAGTTCACACGTCTGTAAAAAACAGCAGGACAGTGGCATACTATCTGGTAGTAAGTAAAACAGCCTACCGGTTACAAACAGGTTCAGGTCACATAGCCTTGTGTGGATGTAGGTAACATCCATCCATCTTCATCCGCTTATCCGGTATCGGGTCGCGGGGGCAGCAGCTCCAGTAGGGGACCCCAAACTTCCCTTTCCCGAGCCACATCAACCAGCTCCGACTGGGGGATCCCGAGGCGTTCCCAGGCCAGGTTGGAGATATAATCTCTCCACCTAGTCCTGGGTCTTCCCCGAGGCCTCCTCCCAGCTGGACGTGCCTGGAACACCTCCCTAGAGGCGCCCAGGAGGCATCCTACCAGATGCCCAAACCACCTCAACTGGCTCCTTTCGACGCGAAGGAAGCAGGCGTCTCTACTCCGAGCTCCTCTCGGATGACTGAGCTTCTCACCCTATCTCTAAGGGAGACGCCAGCCACCCTCCTGAGGAAACCCATTTCGGCCGCTTGTACCCTGATCTCGTTCTTTCGGTCATGACCCAGCCTTCAGACCATAGGTGAGGGTAGACGAAAATTGCCCTAGATCGAGAGCTTTGCCTTCTGGCTCAGCTCTCTTTTCGTCACAACGGTGCGATAAACGGAATGTATACCGCACCGGCTGCTCCGATTCTCCGACCAATCTCACGCTCCATGGTCCCCTCACTCGCGAACCAGACCCCAAGGTACTTAAACTCCTTCACTTGGGGTAAGGACTCACTCCCCACCCAAAGAAAGCACTACCTACTTGGTATGTAGGTAACATACCAATCATAATTTAGTTTTCTTTAAGCGCTGTGGACAGACAGTTTAAAGGAGTAAGAAACTTTATTTACGTAAGTGTTAAATTTGTACATTAAGAACAGATAACAAATGTGTGATTGGATCACAAGATGATTACTGTATATCTACTGTATGTATCTATTGACAGTGCTATTAACTATATAAAGACCTCCTTGTGTTAATTTTGAGACAGTACAGACCAAAGATGAATGAAAAGACAATGGGGGTTTTCTTTAAAACATCAACAATGACATCCAATTTTATCTTGATCAATATAATGCTTATGCAATTATTCTGATAGAAACGTTATTTGCTAAATAAATAATGAATTGCAAATAAGTTTTAGCTCATTTTATAGTTGCAACCCGCCACAACACGAAGAAGAAGAAGTTTTGGTTAATTTCCGCCCAGTATTTCTGCTCTGTTTGCACACATGGCGGGTGTTAACAAAGAGTGGACGAACGAGGAGACAAGAGAATTTTTAACGGCTATTTTAGATAGCAAAAATCTAAGAAATGCCATAATTTATCAGGAACTTGCGAAAGAAATGGCCAACAAAGGTCACGACAAGCCATGGGACGTCCCGCAGAGTAAATGGAAGGCGCTCAAACAGCAAGACAAGTCTCAAAAAAGAAAGTTGTCTCGCAGTGGCACATAAGCACTATTATAACTTGTTTATAATAAGTTTAAAATTGTTTGTAATATTGTTCACTTGTTGGTAGATGGCGCTATCCATTTTGTCTATAAAAACTTTGTTCCTAAATGTTTGAATGCTGTGCGATTCATTGTGAAAATGAATGAAAAGACATTAAAATGTCTCAAATCAATTCGATATACCAATTTGACTCTAAAACGAAATTGTTACGCACAGGTTTTTATTCTTTTGAAAGTCGTTGGATGGAAACACCCTTTCACCGGGTTTATTCGCATGAGTTTCTTTAACCGAACTTCAGATAATTCGATTGACAAGTGGATGGAAACTTAGCTATAGATGACCAGGTTACCACAAACATGATGAAGTAATGAAGAAGTAATGTTAGGAGTTAATAGTTATTCATGATTACAAAACTACAATTCAGTTTCTTTAGCCTGTCACTTTAACTACAGATTTACCTATTATGAAGATCTGAACATCATTAATAAATTAGAAATAATGATGATTGGAACATCTTCATTGACACATTAAATAAGGTATTGTTCCTGCATGAAGACATGCCTGAGATACTATTACTCCTTTTATATTACTGAATGAATGCATGCTTTTTCATGCATAATGTCATGCATGAGTTCATGATAATTCATGTACCATTATTATTAAGTGTTACCAAGTATGTATGTGGGCGGCGGTGGCTCAGTGGTAGAGCGGTTGCCTGCCAATCGGAAGGTTGGTGGTTCGATCCCGGCCCCTGCAGTCATTGTCTGAAGTGTCCTTGGACAAGACACTGAACCCCGAGTTGCCCCCGGTACTGCGCATCGGAGTGTGAATGTATATGAATGTTTGTCTGATGAGCAGGTGGCACCTTGTACGGTAACCGATTGTTTTCATTTTTTATTTATTTTTTTGCTACTGACAGACAATTTACAAACAACAGAGCTAAATTGACTGGAATTCTCCTTTAACCTCTTAGAAAGCCAAAGTGTAACTGTAATTCCCGGATTCTGTTCCTAAACTATAATAACCTCAGTCACATCAAATTTGTGGTTACACGTTATCCTGGTTCCGCCCTCCTAAGTACTTATGCTCAATTTTAGTTTTCTGTACTCCGTCCATCAGTACTCCGTCTGGGTTTACAATTTATTCTTGGGTTTTATACGGCCAAATCTTAACCGGTCTAATCAGCTAACAGCTGAGAGCGATGACGTTGAGGTTGCGCGCTAGTTTGAGTTGAATTTCCGTAATGACGGCAGAGAAAGATGTGAGCAAAGGCATTTGGTTCGTTGTGGCAACGCTGCTGAATATATCCAGAAGTTAAAGCCTGAGCAAGAACAATCTTTGCCGAGTTTTTTGGTGGCCATGATGTTGTGGCCCTCCTTCCCACGGGGTTTGAGAGCAATTTGACTTTCCAGCCTGCTCTGTTAGTGGTGAAGGAGTTGGCTAAGGCTAACGCTAGCGATGCTAAGCCAACGTCACGACCAAACGTTCGTGATTGGTTATGGCAGATCCAGAGTGGCT
>NC_045736.1:6356733-6356818 GCF_008692095.1 Etheostoma spectabile | reverse complement strand
CCAATAGTTTTAAACTTCAACAGAGTACCCACCTTCAAGGAAGTAATGTCTTGCCAATGGAGAGTGGCCAGACTCTCTGTACAAA
>NC_045736.1:6356584-6356723 GCF_008692095.1 Etheostoma spectabile | reverse complement strand
GTACCAGAGTCTGGTAGGACCAGGCTAATGTCCCAGAGTCTGGTCCTACCAGACTAATGTCCCAGAATCAGGTAGCACCAGGCTTATGTACCAGAGTCTGGTAGGAGCAGGCTAATGTACCAGAGTCTGGTAGGACCAG
>NC_045736.1:6355553-6356574 GCF_008692095.1 Etheostoma spectabile | reverse complement strand
TACCAGAGTCTGGTAGGACCAGGCTAGTAACACACATGTTCAAAGTCCAACTTTGGAACATAAGTGTAAATCTTATGTAGCACTTTTCTACTTAAAGCACTTTTACATAGTACAGGAAGCATTTGATACACTGTGGCTGAGGCTGCCATACAAGGTGCCCCCTGCTTATCAGATATACTCAGGTGCCTGGGATCTAACTACCAACCTTCCTATTGGCAGGCAATCACTCTACCACTGAGTCACAGCCACCCCATAACATAATATCGGTCAAGAGTATGTGATGTGGTTCATTCCATGTCTAAATAGATGGACTTTTTTTTTTGAAATCTAAAATGTATTTATGTTTATGTTTTCTGTTTTTAACAGTGTTCAACAAACAACATTGAAGACCTTTAAAAACAAATCAAAACTGGAAAATATCAATATCAAAAGGAGCCCTTACACTTTACGTTACGTTACACATTTTCACTGGCATTCACATCATAGAACACGCCCTAAACACCCTGCTTTATTGTTGATTTTAAAATCAACGAGACCATTATTTAAAAAATAAACATCATTCTGAAGACTTAAAACTAGCAATTGAGACCATAAGCTCATTATGAAAATGTGAGAAGTGGGTCTCTTTCTCATAGACTTCTACAGAAAACAAACTCCTTTTGCAACCGCAGGTGTCCTGCCCTGCAGATAGAATGCAGGTTTAAGAAGTCTGCCCCTGTAGGAATTCAGATAGAATGCAGGTTTAAGGAGCCTGCCCCTATAGGAATTCCAATAGAATGAAGGTTTAAGGATTCTCCCCCTGCTTAAGATCAGATAGAATGCAGGTTTAAGGCTCTTCCGCATTTGCAGCACTTCACCAACCGGATTCTTTGTCCACTAATATTAACAGTCTATGCTTACATGTAACGTTGCCTTACCGTTAGCTACCCTAACCAGGGTTTGTATTCCATCCCCCACTCTGACCTTATTGACCCTAACCCTATTTGTTTCTCCCCCTACCCTAACCAGGGTTTGTATCCTA
>NC_045736.1:6355444-6355543 GCF_008692095.1 Etheostoma spectabile | reverse complement strand
TCCCCCACTCTGACCCTCCTGACCTTAACCCTAATTGTCTCTTCCCCTAACATAACCAGGGGAGAGTTTGGGGAGAGTTATAGCCTGACCAGGCTCCTC
>NC_045736.1:6355324-6355434 GCF_008692095.1 Etheostoma spectabile | reverse complement strand
GTCTCTCCTGGTTATGCTGTAATAGTGTTAGACAGCTGGGACTTCCTTTGACGCACCGAGTTCCTCTCTCCTCTATCTTTCCATTTATGTGCATCCATGTCCCAGAAATG
>NC_045736.1:6348916-6355314 GCF_008692095.1 Etheostoma spectabile | reverse complement strand
ACCTAGCTCTGGGGAGTCATTCCCCAGAGTCCTTATGTTCTTTTTCCCCCAGCATGTTCCCTCGGCTCAGGGATGCTCCAAAATCATGGTTGCAGCTGTCGCCATGGTCCCGCTACATGTTCGATGCCATGTTCATCCTGCTATGCTCTGCTGTGCCTACTACAAACTACTATTTATTCGGGACTGTTATTGCCACTCTTCATTCTAACCCCAACCGGCCCGTCAGACACCGCCTACCAAGAGCCTGGGTCTGTCAGAGGTTTCTGCCTAAAAGGAAGTTTTTCCTCGCCACTGTCGCACTGTTGCTTGCTCTGGAGGAAACTACTAGAACTGTTGGGTCCTTGTAAATTCTGGAGTGTGGTCTAGACCTACTCTATCTGTAAAGTGTTTTGAGATAACTCTTGTTATGAATTGATACTATAAATAAAATTGAATTGAACATGGTTAAAATGCTGTCAGCTAAACGGTGTAAAAGTGTGACTGTATTTCACTGTAAAAGATTCTAACAGTGGGACGTCCAACAGTCTGCCACTAAAGCTGAGAGCTAACACACACAAACTAGCACAATGATCACTTCTGTTTTCGGAGAAACAACACAAACGGGACAAAATGTTGAGTTTACTGGTAAACTGGTAAACCTTGCGGTGCATTCAAAGTTATTGTAAAAAAAAAACTTTTCTCATCTGTTTTTGTTTAACAGCAAATTACTAGTGAAAGAAGTAATCATTGTTGAGTTATTCAATTTTGATAATCATTTAAATTCCCCCCCTTGAATTGATCCGGTCCGTGACTCCAAACCGCGATTAGAACCGGGAGTTTTGTGATCCGTTGCACCCCCTATTTCAGAAGGGATGAGAAATTAAATTGCAAAACATTTTCTCATGATTTCATTATTAAAATGTGTGGTATAGTTACACATGAAATGTACTGCTGCAAATATAGGCAGTTTAAAACATGGCAACCTTATCAATTTCAGCAACCAAAAGCTTATGCCTGCTTAAGCCGACCACTTTAAAAAGTGAACGTTGAGCTCTGAGTCATTTGAGCCAATGTTGGTAGAACAGAAGCTAGCCTGGAAGTGACATCAGGACTTTGGCTCTCTATTGGTAACAAAGCAAATTTTCTTGAAATGAGTTACAAATCACAATACAGCACATTTCATTAAAACATTATGATGTTCTGCTAAATAAAAAGGCACATTTTTAGAACAGTGTTTTAGTGGTAAACACTTTAACTAAACATTTAGAAATGCTAAGAGAAAATAGCTTACATCGCAATAG
The DNA here is from genome assembly GCF_008692095.1 of Etheostoma spectabile. Classification (NCBI taxonomy): domain Eukaryota; kingdom Metazoa; phylum Chordata; class Actinopteri; order Perciformes; family Percidae; genus Etheostoma; species Etheostoma spectabile. Next base: position 6,354,034 of record NC_045736.1, on the reverse strand, counting down.
AAAATAAATTAAAAACAAAATAATATAAAAATAATCTCTCACAAAATATATCCTATATATTCAGGGGAATTTATGTTGGAAGCTCACAGTGATGTTAAATTGAATAGTCAATATGGCTCCTCAGTCACAAACTCTGGAACTTTCCAGACAGCCAGCAGTGAATTTTGGGGGACGGGGGATAGAAACAAGTAGAAACCAATTATATCATGCAGGCCCCGGAACAGTAGTTTAATATTATTCTGTTGGGCATAATGCACATAAACTGCAGGCTTCCAAATATGACGGACAGTCAAGTTCAGTTCTGTTCAGACCGTTTCAGTTCTCAGCTCCAGTGTGTAAGTTGTCTTGTTAAAAAAAGAGAACTTGTTTAGCTTTTCAGTGCACTTGAAGTGCACCAATTTACAATTTAGTCTACAGTGAATTTTCAAAATCTACAATGAATTGTCAGTGAAATTTCAAAATCTTCAGTAGTTTTCTCCTTTAATAAATTATGATTGTTATTAATATTATTAAAAAAACTATCACTATTTGAGGTGATTCATGATAATAGACCATTATGGTCTGCAGAGATGTCAAGTGTGAGGCAGGAAATGGCATTCAAATTGAAAATTTGAGCCCATAGCTTGAGTCCAGTGTCGTGGCAGACGTCCATTGGCATCAGTAGAATCAACACACATTGGAGGAACCGGCTGTCCTGATTGTTGTAATGCCAACACAGAAAGGCTGATACTCTTCACGCATGTACAAGACACAGAGAAACCTTATTCTGAAACATATTCACACACAGTCCAGTGTAGCTGTGTGTCTAAATACACATCGAATAAATATTTCTATTTACAGGTATACATCTCTGTCCTCTCACTGCAGGTGTTGCATTTCACATAGCAGCACCACAGGAACTTGCAGTTGCACTGCCAAACGCGTGAGTACTGGTGTGTGTTATATCCTCGACCGCAACACATCAAGTCACAGCTGTTGGGCTGCTGAGCCGTTTTGTTGCACAGGCGGCCCTGTGTTCCCATGCTGCCAGTCAGAGGGTCAGCCTCACAGTAGTTGGGCGACCTCTCAATGTAGACCAGCTCTGTTTCCATAGGCTTGCGGTATGAGTGGGGTTTCTTGACCTTAAGGAAGGTGGGGCGCTTGTTGCGGCTGGCTCGTACCGGTTCCACGTGCACAGCCTGGTTGTACTTGTCCTTGAGGATGTATCCCAGCTGACGGAACATGGGGAGCGTCGTCCAGCATGTCTTCGTGGTGCAGGATCCTGACACACCATGACACTTGCATTCCAGACGCATGCCCTTCTCCAGGACCTACAACATAATGGGAAAGTTGAGATGAAGCAATGTTTCCAAGTTTCAAACTAAAAAGTGTGCCAATTTGCAACTGCCCAACTGAAATCCAGTCATATTTACTTTTTTAATTTGTTTGGCTCAAACTGTCTTCTAGACATTCATTGGAGCGTTCCCTAAGAATAGTAACGATCTGAGAGGTTTTCCAAAAGATCAAAGTTAAGAAGTTCTAACATAACACACATTTCTTGCAGTTTATTTGTCTTTCTATAATCAGTGAAAGTAAGAAATATACGAGTTCATGGAAAAACTCAGGTCTAACTCATTACATAAATAGTTCAACAGGTTGAGACAAAAGTTTTTTAGCATTCCAAATGAATGTAAGCATTCCAGAGATCTCAGAGCTGCACATCGCCCTATAGCCAGTAGCTATGTGTATGTGCCATTCTTTTACAAGACAGGATGAGCCACAAAACACACTCATGGTAGAAACATGCATACAAATGCATGGAAAGTCTCTACGTTTCTGTATGTCCTGTTATTCAGTGTTACATCTTACACACACACACACGCACGCGCGCACGCGATTTCTTGAAAATTCCTGATTTCTTGATTATACAACATATAATGCCAAAAAGTCAATAGACATTCAACACACACACACACACACACACGCACACACGCACGCACGCACGCGATTTCTTGATTATACAACATATAATGCCAAAAAGTCAATAGACATTCAAAGACTTGGTTTTTAATCAGTTTACTAGACTTTTAAAACTGTTGTTTATTGTCTTCTTTGTGCTGCACATGGTATTTTTGACATCATATGTGTTACCAAACTTTATCCTGGTTTTAGCAATTAAGTAAACTTGATGCATTTTTTTTTTTTTTTTTTTTTTTTAATTAATTTTTTATTTGGAAAGGCAAAATTGCAATTATTTGTACAAACCAGCTTCCCACCACATTGGAAGTTGAGAATGAAAAACATAAGCCCAACCAGGTTTTTTTTTTTTTTTTTTTTTTGTAGAATAACAGAACAACCATAACAGAAGAGGTGAGTGGGGGGGATGAAGGGTCAGGTCTGAGATTTCTATGTTAGGGAAAAACACAATCAAGAGCGTATTTGCCATAATCCTGAGCCAAAGTACAATACACAGAGACAGATACTTGCATGTAATAGACATATTTAGTCCACGGATTACTGATTTTATATAGTTTGTCCTTTAGACCAGATCCTGAAAATAATCCCTTCGGCCTTGGACAGAAAAAGATATCTCTCCAAATGAATGTCCTGTACAATCTTGAACCATTCCTCACAGTAGGAGCTTCAGGCTTCAACCATTTCTAGTGATTGCCTTTTGCTTGCTGCCAGGAGCACCACACAGTTTTTTATCTTCCAGAGTCCAGTTATCAAGTGAAATGTTTCCTAAGTATGGGATTCACATTTACATGGGATCCTTCAGTAAAGATGTCATTCAGGTGGGAACACATTTGTTCCCAAAAACCTTTAAACCGGACAATCCCAGAAGATGTGATGATGATTTGCCCCGTCTGTTCCCAGAGTCTCCAACATGCGTCTCCGCTGCCCTGATGTTTTTTCTGAACTGGAGTTACAAAAAAACGAACAGTGTTTTTCCAACAGAACAGCCTCCATGTGTTGGAGCTCGAGGTCATCCAGTGTAATTGTTAATCTGTTCCCAGACTTCAGTTGAGATTGATAAATTTCCTTCTTTTTCCCATTTGCTTCTTATGTATTTTGTATCACCTTGTTTAGACGATAGGATACCTTGTACGTATGGAAACAAGTTCTTTCATGAACCTGACTTCAACAAGGATAGAAGCACATTAAAAGACCTAGTTTGGCTGTTTCCCAATTGTCACCTTATTTTGATTGAAATAGGTCCTAACCTGTAGATATCTAAAGAAGTCGTCCTTCTCCACCTTTTAGATCTCTGAAGTCCTCAAACTCAGAAACACGCCCTTCTGGGTGAAGCTAAGTAGGTGGTTAATCCTTTTTGATCCATCCTCTAAATCTCCCATCAACTTTGGTTTAAACGCTGAATCAAAGGCACACACTGAGTATTTTTATCTGGTTACCCAATTTACAATTTTAATGACCTTACTCCAAGAATCCGCATGTGTGTATATTGACCCATGTGGTATATTCAGCCCTTCTTGAAATTGTGTCCATTATACTGATATAAAGGTTTTCCTTCCACTGTTGTTCCTTCCAAATCTTTCCACCTTGCGTCTAAGATGGAGAGCATAAACAGAGCACAGGTCTTAATTGAGCTGCAAGGCAAAACCTGTAGATAGGAAACCCAAACCACCTTTTTCTTTCCTTAACTGCAGTGTACTATACCTCACCCTTGCCTTTTTTCCCTGCCAAATATACTGAGATATTAATCTTTCCCACTCTATGAAATGTCTGTCTGATATCAGGATAGGTAAACTTGATGCATTTTAAGATAATAATAAACAAAATGTAAAAACACTTAATATTGTGTATGTCTGTAAACACAGATTCATGCATCTTTTGTCCCATGCCTCTACAGAGCAATCTGGCGTTACTTCCCTGACCTGCAGTAACTGGACCAACGGCTTTACTGAAAAACAGGAAACTATTCTTTTCATATGTGTTTACAATAAAATAAATCTGTATGAGGCCATGAAGTTACACAGAAGCTGATTTAATTTCCAAGTTATTGTGAAGAACATTGAGGCATTTACAGCAATCAGACTGGCAAGAGTGAAAGGCCTTTTCAGGGTTAGAGTGGAACCGTTTGGTGTGTCTGGCATAGCAGCCGGAGTATTCTCTGTGTGCCTTGGGCTGAATGACATCAGCTTACCCTCCTTCCTCCTCCCTGAGTGGGAACCCTCACTGGCATTAGAGAAGCCTCACCCTGCTTTTTAATTATGCCACTCTGATGTGGCCTCAGACTTTCTGGAGTCTCGTGGGGTAATTGTCAAAAGCCTTGGATGCATACAGCTTAGTGTGGTCATGCCCCCAAGACCTGACAAGCATTTAATTCATGGAGTTCAGTGAAGTGAAATGCCAACCAAGCTACCATTGTTTGCCTGACAGAACCCCTGTAAGCCTCCGTGGCACCTTTTACACTATTGTTTATTCTTCTCAAGAAATTTGAAGGTTGGCACTTAAAACACACAAAGTCTTCTCCAATTAAACATGAATGCCTTACAATAATTAGGGAGGTATCAGTTTAGTAAGTGTAAATTAAAATATGTACACATTGTATCACATTCTGACTGATGCTAGACCTCAAATATGAAGTCTCCTCCCCCCAAAGTTGAAGTCCAGAGATGAAAGTTCTCCTCTTTCCTTCTGAGTGGGACCACAATATTTCACTACGGCACTGACATGAAATCTCTCTCCAAGCACATTGAACATTAGACATGTTCAGGTATATTCCTCTATTTAAAAAGTATTGCATATTGAGGCCTTTCCACAAAAAGAAACAGAAGATATTTTTTGTGCTCTTAAATTGAAAACATCGGGACCATCTAGCAATACAATTGGCACTACTGATATTATATTTGGACAGCAGGAAAGGCATGATGAGGTCAACCCATATGCTCTCAAATTTAAACAATGGAATAGGAAATGACAGAAAGTTGTTAAATATATTTTGACTGCTTTTCCTGTTAAGTTAGCCTGTCCATTTCAATTAACCACGACATTGTTTAAATGTAAGCAAAATGTTAAAAGGTGGAATATATATTTAATCAAAATAGGAACCCGTTATGTCATGAGATATAAAAGCTCCCATATTATGCTCATTTTCAGGTTCATAATTGTATTTTG
>NC_045736.1:6348513-6348906 GCF_008692095.1 Etheostoma spectabile | reverse complement strand
GTACCAGAATAGGTTTACATGGTTTAATTTTCAAAAAACACTATATGTTTGTTGTACAGCACATGGCTGCAGATCCTGTTTTCACCATGTGTGTGTAGGTCTCTGTTTTAGCTACAGAGTGAGACATCTCACTTCTATATTATCTTTGTTGGGAGTTGCACATGCTCAGTAGCTAGGTAAAATCACATCAGCTAGATAACTCTTTCTCCAACTTTGGTCAGTACAAGGCAGGATTAGCTGGGAGACTTCTTCTAGACAAGGGGGACTTGTGGAATACCTGCAGAACAGGGACAGGAAGTAGTTCTTTTGTAGATTATGGTCAACTAGTGTGTGTTGTAGCAGTGTTATGTCATTGAGAATGAGCTAGCATGCTAGCGCTAGCATGTGCTACGG
>NC_045736.1:6339891-6348503 GCF_008692095.1 Etheostoma spectabile | reverse complement strand
CTCGTCTCGGCTAGTGACGTAGAAAGCCGTGCCGATTTTGAACAGCTCACCCAGAGACTGAAGGCAGAGGACATTCAGATATCAAATCTCACTCAAAACAGCATGGATTTTTTCCCAAGTTTGCATGTGTGTGGAAGCACCAGAGACACAAAATAACACCCCAAATATCAGAAAAAGTAATTTTTTCATAATCCCTTAAGGAAACCTAATCAGCTTTTCTATCTAACAGTATTTTCTGTAGGTGTTGGTAGAGGTGTTTAACTTTCAGAAATATTGTGATGGAACGGTTCAATTTTTGTGGCTCACAGAGCAGAGAGGCACCCGGTCACCTAGGAACTGGTTGCCAAAGACCAGAAGCTGGACACCGCCAGTCAGTAACCATGGCAACCAGTATGCAACCACGGAACCCAGAAACCCATTGTACCAGTCTGTAAAAAGCAAAAGCATTGAACACAACAACAACAACAACAACAAATAGGAGCTCTTTTCCTCTATTAGTTAAAAGTAATTTGAGATAGTATGGGTTTAGGTCTGACAGCCAGACCGGGTTGCCAGATATATCTGTAAAATTGTAAAGCCAGCGCGCTACAGTTGTAACGTTAGTGCAGCCATGAAAGCAGCAAACAAACGGGATCAACGGAGATAGATAGACTCTGACCTCCCTAAAACAAAAACTTGCCATCTTTTTAAACAGTTACACAACCAGAGACAAGGTAAAAAATATTGGCGATGCATTTAAAAGAAGGAAACAGCTTAGAGCGTTAAAGGACACCTTAGTTGAATAATTTCCTCCTAAACAGGCAAGCGTTAAGCTTTATTCATTTATATTAGAGCTAACGTAGGGGTAGTCATTTCAACATTCATCTGCTTGCATTAGTCCAGTTAGTTATTCGTAAAAACAATTTAGACACAGCCGGTGAAGTGATCCTGACAGGTGCTAATGCCGCCATGCTTATACAAGTTAACTGCTAACGTAGGATCCATGGCATATGCCAGAAACTGTCAATTTGATTTTCTCGTGATGGAAACGTGCAATTACTTTTTATTCTTAGATTATTTTTGGGGCTTTTCCTTTTATTAGTTACAGTGGATAGACATGAAAGGGGGAGAGAGATGGGGGACAACTAGGGTGACCACCTGCTAATAAGCCCAAGGGGGGACAAGTGGTATGTTTCTGAGGGACAATGTGGGACACTGCCTGGCGAAGCGGTGCCCCCCCCACGGGCAGACTCACTAATACTGGTTTACCCATTTCTAGCACCTTACATGGTATATTAATAACGCCCTATGCCCCTGAACATGTGTAACTGCTGATGTAAGCTCATGAATAGGCCAACCAATGTGTATTTTTTTCTAAATAAAGTTAATATTTTGAAATCTCATACAATATATATAATTGACAGATGCACTTCCACTTACGATTTACTTTAGCATTTAATTTTATTTTTCATTACAATTATTTCACTTTAAATACATATAATATAAATTATAGGACTAACAGGAATTGTAGTTGCTCAACACACAGGAACAGTAAACTAAAGAGTCTTCCCAGTCTCCTTGTACACCTTCTCTTTTAACTGATGGGTGGGGGGGGGGCTCAGACTGCTCAGACTCGGGCTCTTTCTCCAGTTTTTGAATTTGAAAGCCCATTCCTGAAAGTCCCTTCCCAGTGTCTGGTATGCACGTGCCTGCGCTGTCATGACAACGCTGCAGAGATGTCAAGTGTGAGGCAGGAAATGGCATTCAAATTGAAAATTTGAGCCATAGCTTGAGTCCAGTGTCGTGGCAGACGTCCATTGGCATCAGTAGAATCAACACACATTGGAGGAACCGCTGTCCGATTGTTGTAATGCCACACAGAAAGGTCTGATACTCTTCACGCATGTACAAGACACAGAGAAACCTTATTCTGAAACATATTCACACACAGTCCAGTGTAGCTGTGTGTCTAAATACCACATCGAATAAATATTTCTATTTACAGGTATACATCTCTGTCCTCTCACTGCAGGTGTTGCATTTCACCATAGCAGCACCACAGGAACTTGCAGTTGCACTGCCAAACGCGTGAGTACTGTGTGTGTTATATCCTCGACCGCACACATCAAGTCACAGCTGTTGGGCTGCTGAGCCGTTTGTTGCACAGGCGGCCCTGTGTTCCCATGCTGCCAGTCAGAGGGTCAGCCTCACAGTAGTTGGGCGACCTCTCAATGTAGACCAGCTCGTTTCCATAGGCTTGCGGTATGAGTGGGTTTCTTGACCTTAAGGAAGGTGGGGCGCTTGTTGCGGCTGGCTGTACCGGTTCCACGTGCACAGCCTGGTTTGTACTTGTCCTTGAGGATGTATCCCAGCTGACGAACATGGGGAGCGTCGTCCCAGCATGTCTTCGTGGTGCAGGATCCTCACACCATGACACTTGCATTCCAGACGCATGCCCTTCTCCAGGACCTACAACATAATGGGAAAGTTGAGATGAAGCAATGTTTCCAAGTTTCAAACTAAAAAGTGTGCCAATTTGCAACTGCCCAACTGAAATCCAGTCATTATTACTTTTTAATTTGTTTGCTCAAACTGTCTTCTAGACATTCATTGGAGCGTTCCCTAAGAATAGTAACGATCTGAGAGGTTTTCCAAAGATCAAAGTTAAGAAGTTCTAACATAACACACATTTCTTGCAGTTTATTTGTCTTTCATAACAGTGAAAGTAAGAAATATACGAGTTCATGGAAAAACTCAGGTCTAACTCATTACATAAATATTCAACAGGTTGAGACAAAAGTTTTTTAGCATTCCAAATGAATGTAAGCATTCCAGAGATCTCAGAGCTGCACATCGCCCTATAGCCAGTAGCTATGTGTATGCCATTCTTTTAACAGACAGGATGAGCCACAAAACCACATCATGGTAGAAACATGCATACAAAGCATGGAAAGTCTCTACGTTTCTGTATGTCCTGTTATTCAGTGTTACATCTTACACACACACACACGCACGCGCACGCGATTTCTTGAAAATTCCTGATTTCTTGATTATACAACATATAATGCCAAAAAGTCAATAGACATTCAACACACACACACACACACACACGCACACACGCACGCACGCACGCGATTTCTTGATTAACAACATATAATGCCAAAAAGTCAATAGACATTCAAAGACTTGGTTTTAATCGTTTCTAGACTTTTAAAACTGTTTTTTTGTCTTCTTTGTGCTGCACATGGTATTTTTGACATCATATGTGTTACCAACTTTATCCTGGTTTTAGCAATTAAGTAAACTTGATGCATTTTTTTTTTTTTTTTTTTTAATTAATTTTTATTTGGAAAGGCAAAATGCAATTATTTTGTACAAACCAGCTTCCACCACATTGGAAGTATGAGAATGAAAAACATAAGCCCAACCAGGTTTTTTTTTTTTTTTTTTTTTGTAGAATAACAGACAACCATAACAGAAGAGTGAGTGGGGGGGATGAAGGGTCAGGTCTGAGATTTCTTATGTTAGGGGAAAAAACACAATCAAGAGCGTAAATTTGCCATAATCCTGAGCCAAAGTACAATACACAGAGAACAGTACTTGCATGTAATAGACTATTTAGTCCACAGGAATTACTGATTTTATATAGTTTGTCCATTTAGACAATCCTGAAGATAATTCCCTTCGGCCTTGGACAGAAAAGATATCTTCTCCAGAATGTAAATGTCCTGTACAATCTTGAACCTTCCTCAACAGTAGACTTCAGGCTTCAACCATTTTCTAGTGATGCCTTTTTGCTTGCTGCCAGGAGCACCACAGCAGTTTTTTATCTTCCAGAGTCCGTATCAAGTGAAATGTTTCCTAAGTATAGGGATTCACATTTACATGGGATCCTTTCAGTAAAGATGTCATTCAGGTGGGAACACATTTGTTCCCAAAACCTTTAATAACCGGACAATCCAGAAGATGTGATGATGATTGCCCCGTCTGTTCCACAGAGTCTCCAACATGCGTCTCCGCTGCCCTGTGTTTTTTCTGAACTGGAGTTACAAAAACAGACAGTGTTTTTCCAACAGAACAGCCTCCATGTGTTGGAGCTCGAGGTCATCCAGTGTAATTTGTTAATCTGTTCCCAGACTTCAGTGAGATTGATAAATTTCCTTCTTTTTCCCATTTGCTTCTATGTATTTGGTATCACCTTGTTTAGACGATAGATACCATTGTACAGTATGGAAACAAGTTTCTTGCATGAACTGACTTCAACAAGGATAGAAGCACATTAAAAAGACCTAGTTTGGCGTTTCCCAATTGTCACCTATATTTTGATTGAAATGGTCCTAACCTGTAGATATCTAAAGAAGTCGTCCTTCTCCAACCTTTTAGATCTCTGAAGTTCCTCAAAAACTCAGAAACACGCCCTTCTGGGTGAAGCTATAGTAGGTGGTTAATCCTTTTGGATCCATCCTCTAAATCTCCCATCAATTTTTTTGGTTTAAACGCTGAATCAAATGCACACCATCTGAGTTATTTTATCTGGTTACCCATTTCAAATTTTAAACCTTACTCCAAGAATCCAGCATAGTGTGTAATATTGACCCATGTGGTATATTCAGCCCTTCTTGTAAATTTGTGTCCATAATACTGATATTAAAGTTTTCCTTCCACTGTTGTTCCTTCCAAATCTTTCCACCTTGCTCGTAAGATGGGAGAGCAAAACAAGACATCTTAATTGAGCTGCAAGGCAATAAACCTGTAGATTAGGAAGACCCAAACCACCTTTTTCTTTCCTTAACTGCAGTGTACTATACCTCACCCTTGCCTTTTTTCCCTGCCAAATATACTGAGATATTAATCTTTCCCACTCTATGAAATGTCTGTCTGATATCAGGATAGGTAAACTGATGCATTTTAAGATAATAATAAAAAATGTAAAACACTTAATATTGTGTATGTCTGTAAACACAGATTCATGCATCTTTGTCCCGGCCTCTACAGAGCAATCTGCGTTACTTCCCTGACCTGCAGTAACTGGACCAACGGCTTTACTGAAAAACAGGAAACTATCTTTTCATAGTGTTTACAATAAAATAAATCTGTATGAGGCCATGAAGTTACACAGAAGCTGATTATTTCCAAGTTATTGTGAAGAACATTGAGGCATTTACAGCAATCAGACTGGCAAAGAGTGAAAGGCCTTTCCAGGGTTAGAGTGGAACGTTGGTGTGTCTGGCATAGCAGCCGAGTATTCTCTTTGTGCCTTGGGCTGAATGACATCAGCTTACCCTCCTTCCTCCTCCCTGAGTGGGAACCCCTCACTGGCATTAGAGAAGCCTCACCCTGCTTTTTATTATGCCACTCTGATGTGGCCTCAGACTTTCTGGAGTCTCGTGGGGTAATTGTCAAAAGCCTTGGATGCATACAGCTTAGTGTGGGTCATGCCCCCAAGACCTGACAACATTTAATTCATGGAGTTCAGTGAAGTGAAATGCCAACCAAGCTACCATTGTTTGCCGACAGAACCCCTGTAAGCCTCCGTGGCACCTTTTACACTATTGTTATTCTTCTCAAGAAATTTGAAGGTTGGCACTTAAAACACACAAAGTCTTCTCCAATTAAACATGAATGCCTTACAATAATTAGGGAGTATCAGTTTAGTAAGTGATTAAAATATTACACATTGTATCACATTCTGACTGATGCTAGACCTCAAATATGAAGTCCCTCCCCCCAAAGTTGATTCCAGAGATGAAAGTTCTCCTCTTTCCTTCTGAGTGGGACCACAATATTTCACTACGGCACTGACATGAAATCTCTCTCCAAGCACATTGAACATTAGACATGTTCAGGTATATTCCTCTATTTAAAAAGTATTGCATATTGAGGCTTTCCACAAAAAGAACAGAAGATATTTTTTTTGCTCTTAAATTGAAACATCGGGACCATCTAGCAATACAATTGCACTACTGATATTATATTTGGACAGCAGGAAAGGCATGATGAGGTCAACCCATATGCTCTCAAATTTAAACATGGAATAGGAAATGACAGAAAGTTGTTAAATATATTTGACTCTTTTCCTGTTAAGTTAGCCTGTCCATTTCAATTAACCACGACATTGTTAAATGTAAGCAAAATGTTAAAAGGTGGAATATTATTTAATCAAAATAGGAACCCGTTATGTCTGAGATATAAAAGCTCCCATATTAGCTCATTTTCAGGTTCATAATTGTATTTTGAGTGTGGTACCAGAATAGGTTTACATGGTTTAATTTCAAAAAACACTATATGTTTGTTGTACAGCACATGGCTGCAGATCCGTTTTCACCATGTTTGTGTAGGTCTCTTTTTTAGCTACAGAGTGAGACATCTCACTTCTATTTACTTTGTTGGGAGTTGCACATGCTCAGTTAGCTAGGTAAAATCACATCAGCTAGATAACTCTTTCTCCAACTTTGGTCAGTACAAGGCGATTAGCTGGGAGACTTCTTCTAGACAAGGGGGACTTGTGAATACCTGCAGAACAGGGACAGGAAGTAGTTCTTTTGTAGATTATGGTCAACTAGTGTGTGTTGTAGCAGTGTTATGTCATTGAGAATGAGCTAGCATGCTAGCGCTAGCATGTGCTACGGTTAGCCACCTCGTCTCGGCTAGTGACGTAGAAAGCCGTTGCCGATTTTGAACAGCTCACCCAGAGACTGAAGGCAGAGGACATTCAGATATCAAATCTCACTCAAAACAGCATGGATTTTTTCCCAAGTTTGCATGTGTGGGAAGCACCAGAGAACACAAATAACACCCCAATATCAGAAAAAGTAATTTTTCATAATCCCTTAAGGAAACCTAATCAGCTTTTCTATCTAACAGTATTTTCTGTAGGTGTTGGTAGAGGTGTTTAACTTTCAGAAATATTGTGATGGAACGGTTCAATTTTTGTGGCTCACAGACAGAGAGGCACCCGGTCACCTGGAACTGGTTGCCAAAGACCAGAAGCTGGACACCGCCAGTCAGTAACCATGGCAACCAGTATGCAACCACGAACCCAGAAACCCATTGTACCAGTCTGTAAAAGCAAAAGCATTGACCACACACAACAACAAACAAATAGGAGCTCTTTTCCTCTATTAGTTAAAAGTAATTGAGATAGTATGGGTTTAGGTCTGACAGCCAGACCGGGTTGCAGTATTCTGTAAAATTGTAAAGCCAGCGCGCTACAGTTGTACGTTAGTGCAGCCATGAAAGCCAAAACAACGGGATCAACGGAGATAGATAGACTCTGACCTCCCTAAAACAAAAACTTGCCATCTTTTTAAACAGTTACACAACCGAGAACAAGGTAAAAAATATTGGCGATGCTTTAAAAGAAGGAAACACTTAGAGCGTTAAAGGACACCTAGTTGAATAATTTCCTCCTAAACAGGCAAGCGTTAAGCTTTATTCATTTATATTAGAGCTAACTAGGGGTAGTCATTTCAACTTCATCTGCTTGCATTAGTCCAGTTAGTTATTCGTAAAAACAATTTAGACACAGCCGTGAGTGATCCTGACAGGTGCTAATGCCGCCATGCTTATACAGTTAACTGCTAACTAGGGATCCATGACTATGCCAGAACTGTCAATTTGATTTTCTCGTGATGGAAACGTGCAATTACTTTTTATTCTTAGATTATTTTTGGGGCTTTTCTTTTATTAGTTACGTGGATAGACATGAAAGGGGGAGAGAGATGGGGGACAACTAGGGTGACCACCTGCTAAAAGCCCAAGGGGGGACAAGTGGTATGTTTCTGAGGGACAAGTGGGACACTGCCTGGCGAAGCGGTGCCCCCCCCACGGGCAGACTCCCTAATACTGGTTTACCCATTTCTAGCACCTTACATGGTATATTAATAACCGCCCTATGCCCTGAACATGTGTAACTGCTGATGTAAGCTCATGATAGGCCAACCAATGTGTATTTTTTTCTAAATAAAGATTAATATTTGAAATCTCATACAATTATAATATAATGACAGATCACTTCCACTTACGATTTACTTTAGCTATTTAATTTTATTTTTCATTACATTATTCACTTTAAATACATTATAATATAAATTATAGGACTAACGAATTGTAGTTGCTCAACACCACAGGAACAGTTTAAACATAAAAGTCTTCCCAGTCTTCCTTGTACCCACCTTCTCTTTCTAACTGATGGTGTGGGGGGGGGGCTCAGACTGCTCAGACTCGGGCTCTTTCTCCAGTTTTTGAATTTGAAAGCCCATTCCTGAAAGTCCCTTCCCAGTGTCTGGTATGCACGTGCCTGCGCTGTCATGACAACGAATCGGAGGGATTTTAACTATTTGGCTGATTTAAAGTCATATTCTGGACATTCTGGCTGATAGAGACGTTTAGAAGTCAGAGAGACTAAATCCGTTCAGATCACTGATCATCTCCAGTCTGTTGTTAATTAAAATCAGCATCAGATCTCATGTAGAACACTTTGAGAGCTACAATTAAAACTAGAGACTGTGTACCAGCTGATATGTGGGTCTGATTATATTTTATTAAATCGGAATCGCACCACAGTGTTAAAGTCCCTTCCTGTTCTGGAATCGGCTGGAAACTGCCTGACTGTACCGCAGCTTTTAGTGTCC
>NC_045736.1:6327547-6339866 GCF_008692095.1 Etheostoma spectabile | reverse complement strand
CCCCCCCCCCCCCCTTTGACACTGGGCAGGAGGGGCTGGGGAGATTACTCTTTTCAGAAGTTTGAATTTGGACTGCATAACCTTTTTAAACACTAGCTGTCATTACTATATTTTTGAACTTTAAGAGTGGTCATCACAGTTTCTTGGAGCCCAAGGTATCCTTTTCAAATTGTTTTGTTTTATCCAACCCGAGCCAGGTTAGCTGTTTCAAGTCTTTATGATAACATAATATAACTTAGCTTCATAAGCCAACATGCTGCTGGCTGTAGCTTTGTATATACACTTGTATATTTAACATACTGTACATATCTGAGAATCTCCTTAACCAACTCTTGTCAGCATTTATCCCAAAATTAAACCATTCCTTTAAATGCTATGTTATTTAATGTTCAGGACACATGAACTGCAGATAAGTTATTGTAAACCTTTAAAATTTGACTCTTACCGACCTTAGCCAGAAAACTGTGGGTTATCAAGGATTAGTACAGGATTCTTGAAAGTTTACCTCGGACTTCCACTAAGCTATCATGTGTCTGCTGTGGCTTTTCCAATAAATTGCTTTCTTATGGGGCCATTTTGTGGATAGTGGCTGCCTCCGTCTGTGCATTGGTAAACAACATCTGAGTCTGGCTATATGCTCATGGTCCTCAATGTGCATCTTGTCAGACACGGTTACCCCTTGACTCTATATTGTTTTGTCTTCATCAAAAAAGATGTTAATTTTGTCAATTTAAAAAAGCAGTGGGTGGATCTGTCAAACTGTGACCCTCTGACTGTGTTTTTACTTCAGTTAACAGGAACATTTTGGTCACCTAAAATGTCTTGATTAAGATTCTGCCAGCTACCGCTAGCTGGAAACTTAAGGGAAAGTCTGCTGAATTTCTGTACATGCAAATGAATGTCTCCAGTATCTGAAGGTCCGTGTTTACACAGCGGTAAATCTCCACTGGTTGTCTCACTTCAGAAGGGTTGAAAATCTGCAACTTTCCTTTTTGGTTTAGCTTAGGGCAGCGCATTGCAATCATAAAAAACACTGGCTTGGCCACATCATTCTCCCAAGCACCACCCTCTTGCACAAAAATCGTCATGTGAGGTTTTAAAAAAACAACAAGATGGCAATGGCCAAATTGCCACATTGGCTTTAAAATATCAGTCCCCAAAACCAAAGGGTGAGGTTACAAATGCTCCGTTTACTAGGTTTTTAGTCCATGGGGCCACCTTGGCGCCAAGGCGTACCCTTCCCCTTGCCCAGGACATGCTGGAATAGCTTTTGCAACTGTGAACAGAAAGTTACGCAGTGCATATAGAAAACGGTTTAAAAAAAACAAAACAATGTCAAATTCTAATCTTCTTCCTTCATATTATCATATACGGTATGCATGTTAGATTTTTGGGAGTACCTCTGTAATGCTCTCTGTGCAACATGTTTTTTTTAATTGTACACTGCTCACATGTGTGTATAAGGAAAATGTGGGTCTATTGTAGAGGATGAATCATTTTGACTTAATTTATTGACGAATGCTTATATATTTGGTCAGGGCTTGAAGCCAGAATGAGTAGGATGCCCCCATAACTGCGGTTGCCATCATAGAGTACTACATACAGTATCACATACTGGAGCGACTCAAGAGCCGTGCACCTGTCAACCTGCAGCCAGTAAAAGCCAACTATTTAGTCTCGTTTAGGAACAAGCTTTGTCTGCTTACCATTTCAGTTTGCTATATTAGCTTTTTTTGGCACTGTGCTGTGTCCACCATTTTCTTAGATTCCTCTTGGATGCATTCTGGCACCTGGTATCTACGTTTTTATAGAGTCCAACCCCCACATCCTGCACACTGAGCTTAGGTGGTTCCCTAGTGGCAAAAGGCTGATACCCAGAACAGTACAATAAGAAGAAAAGGAAAAGTCCAGGCAGATGGCAGGGCATCTGCAGATACAGACACCACTACACACTTCTAGTGGGTCATTTGAGAGGGAGTACTGTTGTATTAGACTATACATTGTTTTGTTAGGAAAATCCTGCACATGGTGCCTATGAGTCTTGATTTTTCTGAAAGCATCAACTGTAAATGACTTACTGTCAAGTCATTATGATGAAGTATAAACTAAAGTGGATTTCTGTATCTGTTAAAATAAATGACAAAAGTTAGACTAAAGAATAACAAAAGCATACCTTGCGTCCCACTTCGTTGTTATGTAAATTCATAAGAGTCCTGGCATTCTGCTTGATCTCCCGTGCGTCCACAAACACCTTAGAGAAACCCAGGCCGTAGTTGACGTCTGCAGAGCAGCCGCCCCACTTCCAGCCCTCCTCCTGGTTGTAAAAACCTTGTTTCTCCTTGTCGCAGCCGCAGCCGCTTAGGCTCCCCTGGGTGCAGGCCGCAGTGACTGCATGGGCGACCCCGGCAGAAATGATAGCGTAGGTGAAGGCAGCCTCCTTGCTGCCTGCAAAAAAGAGAAAATACATTTCAAATCATGATTGCAGAGAACAGGATTCACTATTTCAAGCACTGTCAAGACTCCTTACATACCTGGCATAGCTGCTTCAAACCAAATCATAAACTACATGAACCAAGCCAAGTCCAATTCTTTAATCAAGCTCTCTTAAAAACAGAGAAACTTCATGAGGAAGCTATAAAATATAATGGAACAGTTTGGAATGAATTGGGGCAAAGCTCTGCAGAGGGAGGAGGGCCAGTTTTATTGTCTGTCTGTGTGATCAGAGAACCTGCAGGACCATTATGTCACCAATTAATCTGCAGAGTACGTTTGACTGGTAAAGATGATTGTTTTGAGACCATTCAGAGGGAGATAAAGTATTAAATGTTTAGGCATCATTTTTGGCCCTTGTCCGAACCGCCGTAACACTGGGATCCACCCTGTGAAGTGAGTCTGAAAGGCATGCAGAGCCTCCCTACATAGATGGATTTCCACTCCATAAATCTAAGTGCTTCAGGTCAAATGTGTTTTTTAATTAAAATGGAGATAATTCCTGTTGGAGCACATGTGAAAAGCATCCAAAAATGACCATAATTTGCAAAAATGCTCTAACAAAATCATTATCTTAAACAATTAAACTGCAAACATTTTAGACATGTAAGGTAATGGTTCTCCTTCAAACACTGAAATGTATGTGGAACTGTTCTTTTAGTGCCGTGCCATCATGCTCACATTCACTTTTTATTGAAAGAACAATCTCTAAGTGCAAAATGGCATACTGGCATCAAACCAGTAAACCTGAGATATTAAACTCACTCTGATCTACCTAACAGTGAGTTACTTTAAAAAAAAGAAAATTTGGCAGGTGGGGGAGAATACTGTAGATTGCTGGATCACTGCCAACAACCATCCCAAATTTATATATTTTATCATTTATCAGTGTTCCAGTCTGCTGAAACAAAACAATAGATTAAGACAGACTCTGTGCAGGGCTGCTAGACCCGAGTGGCGCTCCAGCCGTCCACCTGGACTCTCATCTTAATTTAGGTAAAATTTGGATTCTTCAATGAATACATGACCTTTGTTTAAATCTAAGGATGTGTATAAAAAAGTGTAGGTCTTTCCTGAAGCAGCGGTCTAAAATCATTCTACATAAACGTCCCCTGCCAACGCTGCATGGCCTGGAGATACATTTGTAAGCCTAGAAGAGAGTACTTGTCTGAACTTGAAGCTTTCAGGGGAAAAGTATTTTATGAACATATGACGGTGGTTTAGCTGAGAGTAGATAAAGAGCACGTAGGTCTGCATGTTACAAGGTCCAGGAAATGCACGCAGTACCAGTATGTAGTCATGATCATAGGCCCACTCATTCACACATCAAACTATATACCTTACAGTGTTAGAGCATTGCAGCTAATCACACTGGTAAAACAAGCGCAACGGTCATCCAGACTGTACTCTTATTTTTTTAAGCTAATAGTACAACCATTTTAGGCAATATACTATAATATAAGATTATCTTTTACAGCGCTCTAATCAGCATTATTAAAAAAGCTCAAACAAGAAGTGAAGAAGTGAGCTTTAATCCACAAAGTGAAAAATGCCACCCACGCTCTGCATCTCTTTCTCTGAGATGACAGGGTGAGCTCAGAGGACAAGACAGTGGAATACTCGTGTGTTGAACATGATTCTTCACTTATTTCCGCAGTCCTGTTTTTGGAGCGAGAATGGCCTCCAGCCTTGTTCCATACACAGGATCAAATCTGTGGCTCCTTTTTCCCACCAGGAGCAGATGCATATGAGCCAGTACTTCGGAGGGATGCCTTTTTGTACTATTTTTAGCCAAATTATTACAATTTACAAAACTTCCTAAAGACTTACGTAGACAGTAGAGTGCAAACAGTGAACGTAACATCTAACTGAGTGCATCAAGAAAACATGGTTTATTGACTATCTGTGTGCAATAAAAAGTGATCAAGGTGCTGGTGTAATATTATGCATATATATAAAAAAACAAGTTATTTCTCAGTAATAACTATTTTAATAGTTGAAAACAATCTTATGAGCATTGTAACTATCAAAATCAAGGCATAATGACTTGTCTGAACAACTGACGCGTAACTATTGGTAAGCCTTGCTCACGGGCCCGGACCAATGAGGGGCCCCCGTAACTGGAAGCTACTGATTGGCAGCTGGGGGCCCCCGCATTTTCATAACTCACGACAATCCCAGCAGTCATCCCCCAAACTGCAAATGAGACATACAGGATGACCTAAACTGAGGACAGCTACCCCTGTTATTGTAAATGTAAGAGTAAGTTAAAGTTCAATAAGTCTTTTATCAAACTGTATGACTGTGTGTCCCAGGCCACTGACAGTGACAGATATGTTCATTCAATAAATTATTATTTTTTGTTTTAAATCCACCAGCCATTTTCATATTATACAACACTTGCAGCATCCTGAGCCTTTTTGGTAAGGTTCCAAGGAAAACTTAGCCCAGAGTTAATAATTAATAGTAATAATTATTATTTTCCCCATAACAAATTTCCCTTTTATTTTTAAAGAACTATACAAAACAAAATCTAAGCAAATTTCACTGTCTTCTGCAACTTCATTGTAACAAAACATACAAAGAACATTAGAACTTTTATAGCAATTTGTTACAAAATCTCCTGCAAAATTCAGGCATTTTGGGCCACAACAAGCTAAAGGCTGTGAAATCCTGGAGGGACTGCCCTTGTGTGTGTGTTTTAATGTTTTATGGGGCGCACTGAGTAGCATTTTTGTTGTTGTTGTGGCGTACGTAGGCTACTCCTGATTTTGTCAGTCATCTCATATTCTGTGTCTCTATGACCCTATCCTGTCTTATTTATGGTAGCCTGCTCGTGGACATTGCGCCGTCATCCCATGCTTTAGTGGGGGGGGGACCGCCTTGATAATTCTGCATAAGTTGGCTTGTTGTGTCACTTCTCAACAAGGTCTTTTATGGCACTTTGGAAGAAGAACTCATTGATGAAGTGGAGCTCTTTGTGTAATAATAACCCTTTAGTCAAACAGCAATAATAATAGTTCTGAAGTAACATTTAGAATGATACTCAACTGCACTGTCATTGTAAGACTCCTATAAGAATGTCCGTCTGCATAGTCATATGAGCACATAACAATTACAGCCAGGCCCTACTTTAAACCCATCACAGAAGCCCATAGAATAATGTGGGGAAATTACCAATTTATTGACAGGAAAAAAACAAAGTAAATTAGTAAACATGTAGTTTCCCCCCGTAGTACATTGCTTATTGAAATAAAATCCAAGTACGACATACCCACTTTGAGCTCTTTGCCGAACACGGTCCTCTCTGCCAGGGCCGAGCAGTTCCAGCGTCCGTGTCTAAACTGAAACTGACACTCGTTGATGCCCATCTGAACTCCCTCTCCGATCACTATGATCGCGTCGGGTCGGCTCTGACAAATAATCCTCTGACGGGGGGCCAAGCCGGGGATTTTATTACAGATGATGCTCGCTCCCAGTGCAACCACCGACGACAGGCCCCTGCGGCAAAGGTGAGAAGTACAATTTAAATTCCGCAGGTGTTTTACTACATACCTTTGTGGGGACATTCATCTTAGGAAATATACACAGGTCTGGTGACAGTCCTAAAACAATGCTTCAAAAAGGTACATGAATTAAACTATACCCCACTCGCACCCTTCATCTCACTTTGGGGGCCCTCGTTTTTCTACAGCTCTGCAGAATCTGTCAGAAGTATGAAGCAGGCTATTAACATTACTAATTTTCTTAAATTCACCAAGATTTTTTTCCCCAGCATTCACTTTGAAAACTTAATTGCGCCTATGTAAAGTGCACAGCCAACTTGCAGCACATCCTAACTCACCCGATCTTC
This sequence comes from Etheostoma spectabile, assembly GCF_008692095.1. Taxonomy (NCBI): domain Eukaryota; kingdom Metazoa; phylum Chordata; class Actinopteri; order Perciformes; family Percidae; genus Etheostoma; species Etheostoma spectabile. Next base: position 6,333,523 of record NC_045736.1, on the reverse strand, counting down.
AGATACAATACTCCAAGGCAAAGGAAGAAATGGAAAATCCAGCGCCGTGCCTTCCTACTCATGGTGCTCAGCCCAGCCGGTGGGTGAACGCTCTGCTGTTGCAACAACCAGCCTTACTTCTCTCTCGAATCCCGCTGGGTGTCCAGCAGCTCCCAGCTACAGACGTGAATACAGTTCCTCGGGATAAACCAAAGTTTGTGGAAATTAACTCGTTTTAATTTCATTTGGTAGGTGTCTGGTGGTGTGAGCCCCAGGTGGAGCATTGGGGCTGTTGTTTTCAGGTAAGCAGCACGGTGTCTCTACCTTTTCTATGAGGGCGTGTTCTGCAGAGGATCAGCCTGAGAGCAGCCTGCAGGTACACGCTCAGATCATCCAGGACACAGTCAAATGTTCAACTTGTCCCACTCGTCACTGGATCTGCTCTCCCGGAAACCGCATCATCCGCGCTCACTGCATCTCTGAAAGACAAGCAACCAACTACCGGCCCTTCTTATTTATTTCCCATCAATGAGCCCCTCCCATCGACTTACTTAATACGGTTACTGTTATCTGGGCACGTTGAGAACCCCTCATCTTTATCAGATTACGTCATGCGCGTCACAACGGCAGCGGACCGACAGCCTAGACTACACACATGTACTTTCTTCCACGTACATGTTATGCTACGTAATGCTTCTATTAAAATATTGTACATTTTACTCCACTACATTTATCTGATTAATTACTCCTTCCTTTACAAAATACCATCTGGCCTATCAAATATATCTTCTTATATAATATTTTGCACTGGTAAATATGAAAACACTAAATAAAGTAGGCCTAGCCTAGTTTAAATGAGTTGAAGCTCGACCAGCATTTTAAATCGTATTTTTATTTAAACTAAACATATGACAACGCATCAATTAAAAACAATCCAGAATAATTTCATTAATAGCCTAATAATCTAATCAAAAATACATTATTCATAATTCTACTTTTAATACTTTCAGATTTTGTTGGTGATTATTGTGTACTTTTACTTCATTTTTAATTAAAAACCTGAATGCAATCATTGTACATCATACAATATCTTTTTTTTTTTCATTTGGAGTATTGCTACTTTTACTTAAGTAAAGTATCTGAGTACCCACATCTTAATAAAGGTTGTCTGCCAAACATCATCAACTTAAGAACAGTTCAATGCTAATTAGAATGGAAAATACAAAATTCATAAATGACACATTTTGACAGATGGAAAATAAACCAACAGACAATAAGAGGAACAATAATAGTAACAACTGTTTGACAGGATCAGATCAGAGCTTGTCCTCACTTGTGACCATTATTTCTTCAATCAATCACAGACTAAGTTAAGTGATTATACCGCCACCTATTGACACAACTGTGTAACTACTATCCCCATGTTCAAAAGTGCATGGCCAAAGAAACCTGTAGGAGAAATGCAGTTAGGCTCCATCAGTTAGAGTGCACAGACCCAGAGAAAGCAACCAGTGCTGCTATGCTGGTGTTCTGTATGTCACTTAGTTTCTGATGAAGAGCTGGTTGTCTGAGGGGCAATAATTTGCAAAACCGTCTCCCTATGAACCTGAGAAGGAGGGTGGAGGAGGGTGTGTGTGAATGTGAATGATTGTTTATTTGATGAGCAGGTGGTTGCTTTTATGGCAGCCTCAGCCAAGGCTCACCAGTGGATTTACAACAAGTTAAATGAATTCAGTCACCTCCCATTTTTTACTCTATAAGAAAGTCAACACAAGTAAAAACCAATCAAGCTTCTTAAACCGTGTGTAGCCTCTCCCCTCAATTACTTACTGCTGTAACTCCACAGCACTGGGGGCCTTTATTCATCTACAACTCACTAGTGTCATGAAATGATTTTGGGTCATTTTTTAACATCCTTTATTAATCATGCAAGGGAAATAATTGTTTTCACTCGGTTCATTATTACACACAGACACACACATTCACAGGACCTATACATGCACAAATGGAGAGATGTCAGAGTGAGATGGCTGTGCCTGTCAAAAAACAGGTACCCAGAGCAGTTGAGCTACTGCCACCCCCGTGTAAACTTATGAACAAAAGTGTGACTTCAGTGTTGGAAAGTGACTACATCCATTTACTGTACTTGAAGCCCTCCATATAGCGTAAGTGGTGTTTTCACTTGTTTCCTTTTTTGAACTCTACTCAGGTGAGTGTGTGCAGACCGAGCTTGATTGACATCTCTATATTTTAACAGTCCGTTTTTTTGCACCAATTTTGTGCTTTGTACATCTACACCACTACATTTCAAATCAAAACAAATATGCATTTACTGATAATAATTCATGATTCAAGCCGGTTATATCCTAGTAAGTTCTCTTGAGGTGTGGGATTTGAAAGTAATCATAGGGAAAATTTTCTTTGATGTAACAGTTTGATTTAAACCTAAGTAAATATTCAATAATTACTGACATCTCATTAATTTAAATGTATGCTTGCCTGCTTTGAAAATGTGCTTCAAAATATTGGACAGGATAGAACAACACAATGTAATTCTGCTGAATAAAACATTAATTTAACTTGTTTTCATTTTAAATAAATACACATTTTCTATAAACTCAGTCTGCCCTCGGCTGGATTACCATATGGCCAACTGTACAAGGGGCCTCTAAAGGGCCCGGGGCCCGAGCCAAACGTCTGGTTAGATGCTGTTAACCTGTTCACAAGGTAAGAAAAACACTGTGAGGTCGAGCTGACGGAACTAGCCTGTGTTTTTCAGATGCGTCACTGACGGGAGACGTGATGTGAGCAAAGGAGAGTGAGCTGCTGGCATTTTAATCCGATATTTAGTAGTGTTTCGTTTTCTTAAGAATTCACCAACATGGCGAGACATTTCGGCACAGAGAAAAAAGTTTGAGTATAAAAGAGAAACATTGCCTGTTGCTGGGATTCAATTGTTGAGATGACTGCATAGACATTTGTGAGTATGGTAGGCCTACAGACAACACCTGTGTCCCAACAGGTAACAGTACAGACAACACCTGTGTCCCAACAGGTAAAGGTACAGACAACACCTGTGTCCCACCAGGTAAACGTACAGAAAACACCTGTGTCCCACCAGGTAAAGGTACAGACAACACCTGTGTCCCAACAGGTAAAGGTACAGACAACACCTGTGTCCCAACAGGTAACGGTACAGACAACACCTGTGTCCCAACAGGTAACAGTACAGACAACACATGTGTCCCACTAAGTAACGGTACAGACAACCCCTGTGTCCCACCAAGTAACGGTACAAACAACACCTGTATCCCAACAGGTAACGGTACAGACAACACCTGTGTCCCAAATTCAGATTAATAATACAAAATATTAGGAATACATTAAGATGTGTTAAAGTGGGAAAAAGAGGCGACTTTATTGATCCCGTGGTAAAATTCGCTAGCCGCCTGCCATGATAAGTTATACTTCCGCTGTTATTTTGGTTAAGTAAGACAAAGGTAGTGTAAAGGATTACAATTCAGAGACAGTAATTTTGTAATAAAGATAATAACAGTAACTACAGTCAGACAGTAACTACTAACTACAGACAGTAACTACTAATCTATAAGCTACTACATTTTGGAAGTAACTTGTCCAACACTGTTCCTGGCTGCAAAGTGGAGTGACAGGGATTAGCTCCAGAGACTCCAGCTCGGTTTGGAAGCCAACACTAAGCTATTGTAATTGCTATTTAGTTTCATTTTAGTGAAACACACTGAGTGAAATAATGTCCCTTTGGTAAACAGTACGCGGTGTAGGTTACATGTCTAGTACTTTTATTGTGAAAGGTAAGAACAAAACAAGTGTCTCTGGTAAACACTGCCTTTGTCAAGGTTTAGAGTAATAAAGTTTGCCGTCCATTCCATCTGTGGTTCGGACAGCAGCCTCTGTTTTGTTGTATTCTGATACAACACATTGTGATTGTCTTCATTCGGGGTGTGAACAAATTGTGATGGCAAGAGGTCATTTTTGATTATAAAAGGTGAAAAATGAACTGAGGACCACAATGTTACAGATGATCACTTTCTTTTGGCTACTATTAATCCTGGCCACCAAACATGAACTTGTTAGCGATCTTAATTATGAAGCTATTGTGCACCAGTTTTATTTTTCGCTACACTACGATAACAGAAGGGTCGGTAAATGGTATTTACGACCGGGCGGCTCTATTAAGCCTAAGAGAGTGTAGCCTTTTCTGATTCCTAGACACCAGCACGCTTAGCCTCTATCCTGAGCTAGCGAGAGATGGGGATAAGACTCCAGGCCGAGACAACAGTAGGCCCAAGCGGAGACGAGGCAGACGGGGAGGGGCCGATCGACGACTCCGGCGCTTGGTTAGCAGTGGAAAACTAGCCCTCCCGGTCATACTGTTTGCTAACGTCCAGTCTCTGCTAAACAAGATGGATGAGCTCCGGGCTCGGATCTCCGTGCAAAGGGACTTACAGGATTGCTCCATGCTGTGCTTCTGTGAAACATGGCTGAGGGAAAGGACACCTGACGAGGCGATAACACCAGACGGCTACACGGCCTTCAGGCAGGACCGAAGTGCAGTGGACAGCGGTAAAACTCGCGGCGGAGGAACGGCCGTCCTCGTCAAACAGACATGGTGTACCAACTGTAGGCTTATTTCTAAATCTTGCTCTGAGAATGTGGAGTTTCTAACTCTGAAGCTGCGGGCGTTTTATTTACCCAGAGAACTGCAATGCATTATTGTGAGTGTTGTGTACATTCCCCCCGCCGCCAAAGAAGAAGTTGCACTTAGTGAGCTACATGACATGATCAATGAGCATGAAAACAATTATCCTGATGCTGCTTTCATTATTCTGGGAGATTTTAATCACTGCAACCTCAGGAAGAACTTACCAAAACTGTACCAGTTTGTGACCTTTCCAACTAGAGAAAATAAGATACTGGATCACTGTTACAGCAACATCAGAAATGCCTTTATAGCTGAACCAAGACCCCATTTTGGCAAGTCTGACCATCTGGCAATTCGGCTTAAGCCCACATACATTAAAAGGTTTAAGGCACAGCCAATTACAACAAAAACTGTTAACACCTGGACTGACAGCGCACAGGCTAGCCTGCAGGGTTGCTTAGAGGCCACAGACTGGAATATCTTTAAGGATGCAACAGATGATATCCATGAATACACAGAGACTGTGAGTGATTACATCAGTTGGTGCACATCTACATGCGCACCTTCTAGAACTGTGCGTGTGTTTCCAAACCAGAAACCTTGGTTTAATGGAAATATAAAGCTGAAGATCAGGAAAAGGCAGGAAGCCTTTAAGTCAGAAGATCAAGGGGAGTACAAGAAAGCCCGGTATGAGCTACAGAAATCCATCAGAGCTGCAAAGAGGGCGTATTCCAAAAGAATTGAAGGTTTTTATTTTGGTAACAATACGCGCAGTATGTGGCAAGGAATCCAAGTCTTTCAAGTGACACCCACACAGGTCCGGAAAGCTTTGAGGCAGGTAAACATCCACAAGGCCACTGGACCAGATGGCGTCCCTCCCAGAGTCTTGAAGGCATGTGCAGAACAACTCACTGGTGTGTACCTAGACATTTTCAATCTGTCTCTAAATCAAGCAGTAGTCCCCCGTATTTTTAAATCCTCCGTTATCGTACCAGTTGCAAAAAAATCAAACCCATCTATCATGAATGACTTTAGGCCAGTAGCACTCACGTCAGTAGCCATGAAGTGCTTAGAAAAACTGGTTCTCGCGCACATCAATCACATACAATTGACCCCCTCCAGTTTGCCTACCGTCCTAATCGTTCAGTGGATGACGCAGTGGCCACTGCTCTACACCACATCCTGCAACACTTGGACAGCAGAGGACTTATTTGAACGCTGTTTTTAGATTACAGCTCGGCTTTTAATACCATCCACCCGGGTAGGCTGATTGAGAAGCTGACAGACCTCAGCGTCCCGACTCCCACCTGTAACTG
>NC_045736.1:6312868-6327537 GCF_008692095.1 Etheostoma spectabile | reverse complement strand
TTCCTGATTGAAAGACCACAGGTGGTGAGGATGGGAAAGAGGGTGTCCGCGGAGATCATCACCAGCACAGGGTCACCACAAGGCTGTTCCCTTAGTCCTAAACTATTCACCCTGTACACATATGACTGTGTCCCCACCCAGGATAACACACTATATGTTTGTTGTACAATTGGACACATGGCTCAGAATCCTGTTTTCACCATTTGTGGTGTATGTCTCTGTTTTAGCTACAGAGTGAGACTCCACTTACTATTTATGCTTGTTGTGGGAGTTGCACATGCTAGAGCTAGGTAAAATCACATCAGCTAGATACGTTTTCTCCCAACTTTGGTCAGTAACAGGCAGATTAGCTGGGGACTTCTCTAGACAAGGGGGACTTGTGGATGGATACCTGCAGAACAGGGACAGGAAGTAGTCTTTTGTAGATTATGGTCACACTATTGTGTGGTGTAGCAGTGTTTGTCACTTGAGAGAGCTGCAGCTAGCGCTAGCATGTGCTACGGTTACCCCTCGTCTCGGCTTAGTGGCGTAGAAAGCCGGCCGTTTTGAACAGCTCACCCAGAGACGAAGGCAGAGACTTCAGATATCAAATCTCCTCAAACAGCATGATCTTTTTTCCCAAGTTTGCTGGTGTTTGGAAGCCCGAGACACAACTAACCCCCAAATATCAGAAAAAGTAATTTTTCAAATCCCTTAAGGAAACCTAATTCCAGCTTTTCTACTAACGTATTTTCTTAGGTGTGGTAGAGGTGTTTAACTTCAGAATATTGTGATGAACGGTCAATTTTTGTGGCTCACAGAAGCAGAGGGCACCCGTCACCTGGAATGGTTGCCAAAGACCAGAAGCTGGACACAGCCAGCAGTAACCATGGCAACCAGTCTGCACCACGGTAACCCAGAAAACCATTGTACCATCTGTAAAGCAAAGCATTGAACACAACAACAACAACCAAACAAATAGGAGCTCTTTTCCTCTATAGTAAAAGGTAATTGGAGATAGTAATGGTTTAGGTCTGACAGCCAGACCGGGTTGGACCAGAGATATACTGGTACAAATTGTAAACCAGCGCGCTACCGTTGTAACGTTAGTGCAGCCAGAAAGCACGCAAACAACGGGATCAACGGAGATTGATAGCCCCTCTGACCTCCTAGAAACAAAAACTTGCCTCTGTTTTAAACAGTTACACACACCAGAGGACAAGGTAAAAAATATGGCGATGCATTAAAAGAAGGAACAGCAGCTTAGAGCGTTACAAGGACCCTTAGTTGAATAATTTCCTCCTAAACCAGGCAAGCGTTAAGCCTTTATTTCATTTTATTAGAGTAACGTAGGGGGAGTCATTTCAAAATTCATCTGCTGCATTAAGTCCGTAGTTATTCGTAAAACAATTTAGACACAGCCGGTGAAAGTGTCCTGTAAGGTGCTAATGCGCCATGCTATACAGTTAACTGCTAACGTGATCCATGGCATAGCCAGAAACTGTTCAATTTGATTTTCTGTGATGGAAACGGGCACTTACTTTTTATTCGTTAGATTTTTTGGGGCTTTTCCTTTTATAGGTCAGTTGGATAGACATGAAAGGGGGAGAGAGAGGATGGGGACAACTAGGGTGCCCATGCTTATAAGCCCAAGGGGGTACAAGTTTAGTTTCTCGAGGACAATGTGGGAACGGTGCCTGGCGAAGCGGTGCCCCCCCCACGGGCCGACCACTAATAATGGTTTACCCATTTCTAGCCTTACATGGTATTAGCATAAGCTCCACTAGCACCCTGAACATGTTGTAACTGTGATGAACTCATAATAGGCCAAACCAATTGTTTTTTTTCTAAATAAAGATTAAAAAATATTTTGAATCTCATACAATGTAATATATATTGACAGATGCACTTCCACTTACGCCTTTACTGTTAGCTATTTATTTTCATTTTTCATTACAATTTATTCACTTTAATACATAAATATAAATATGAGGACTAACACGGAATTGTAGTTGCTCAACACCACAGGAAGACAGTTAAACAAGGTTCTCCCAGTCTGTCTTGTGACCCACCTTTCTCTTTCTAAACGGATGTGTGGTGGGGGGGGGCTCAGACTGCTCAAACTGGGCTCTTTCTCCAGTTTGGAATTGAAAGCCCATTCACCCTGGAAAGTCCCGTCCCAGTGCTGGTAGTCACGTTGCTGCGCTGTCATGACAACGAACGCGGAGGGATTTTTACATATTTGGCTGATTTAAAGTCTATTCTGGACATTGCTGGCGGATAGAGACGTTTAGAAGGAGAGACTAATCCGTTCGATCACTGCTCATCGTCCAGTCGTTGTAATTAAAAATCAGCATCAGGAGTCTCATGTAGACCACTTGAGAGCTACAATAAACTAGGAGACTGTGTACCAGCTTGATATGTGGGTTGATTATATTTTATTAAATCGAACCGCACCACAGTGTTAAAGTCCCTCCTTTTCTTGGAATCGGCTGGAACTGCCTGCCTGACCGCAGCTTTTAGTGTCCCCCCCCCCCCCCCTTTTGACACTGGGCAGGAGGCTGGGGATATCATCTTTTCAGAAGTTTGAATTGGACTGCATAACTTTTTAAACACTATCGGTCATTACTATATTTTTGAACTTTAGAGTGGTCCACAGATTTGCTTGGAGCCCAAGGTATCCTTTCAAATGTTGTTGTTTCCCACCCCGAGCCAGTGGCTGTTTCAAGTCTTATGATAACATATAAACTTAGCTTCATAAGCCACCATGCTGCTGGCTGTAGCTTGGTATATACACTTGTATATTTAACATACTGTACATATTGAGAATCTCCTACCAACTCTTGTCAGCATTTTCCCAAATTAACCTTCCTTTACATGCTATGTTATTTATGTTCAGGACACATGAACGCAGATAGTTGATTGTAAACCTTTAATTTGACTCTTACCGACCTTAGCCAGAAAACTGTGGGTTTACAAGATTAGTACAGGATCTTGAAGTTTACCTCGGACTTCCACTAAGCATCATGTGTCTGCTGTGGCTTTTCCATAAATTGCTTTCTTATGGGGCCTTTTTGTTGGATAGTGGCTCCCTCCGTCTGTGCATTGGTAAACAACATCTGAGTCTGGCTATATGCTCATGGTCCTCAATGTGCATCTTGTCAACACGGTACCCTTGACTCTATATTGTTTTGTCTTCATCAAAAAAGATGTTATTTTGTCAATTTAAAAAGCAGTGGGTGGATCTGTCAAACTGTGACCCTCTGACTGTGTTTTACTTCAGTTAACAGAACATTTTGGTCACCTAAAATGTCTTGATTAAGATTCTGCCAGCTACCGCTAGCTGGAAACTTAAGGGAAAGTCTGCTGATTTCTGTACATGCAAAAGAATGTCTCCAGTATCTGAGGTCCGTGTTTACACAGCGGTAATCTCCACTGTTTTCTCACTTCAGAAGGGTTGAAAATCTCAACTTCCTTTTTGGTTTAGCTTAGCAGCATTGCAATCATAAAACACTGGCTTGGCCACATCATTCTCCCAAGCACCACCCTCTTGCACAAAAATCGTCATGTGAGGTTTTAAAAAACAACAAGAGGCAATGGCCAAATTGCCACATTGGCTTTAAAATTCAGTCCCCAAAACCAAAGTTGAGGTTACAACATGCTCCGTTTACTAGGTTTTTAGTCCATGGGGCCACCTTGGCGCCAAGGCGTACCCTCCCTTGCCCAGGACATGCTGGAATAGCTTTTGCCCTGTGAACGAAGTTACGCAGTGCATATAGAAACGGTTTAAAAAACAAACACAATGTCAAATTCTAATCTTCTTCCTTCATATTATCATATACGGTATGCATGTTAGATTTTTGGAGTACCTCTGTAATGCTCTCTGTGCAACTTTTTTTTTTTAATTGTACACTGCTCACTGTGTGTATAAGGAAAATGTGGGTCTATTGTAGAGATGAATCATTTACTTAATTTTATGAGAATGCTATTATTGGTCAGGGCTTGAAGCAGAATGGTAGGATGCCCCCATAACTGCTTTGCCATCATAAGTCACATACAGTATCACATACTGGAGCGACTCAAGAGCCGTGCACCTGTCAACCTCAGCCAGTAAAGCCAACTATTAGTCTCGTTTAGGAACAAGCTTGTCTGCTTACCATTCAGTTTGCTATATTAGCTTTTTTTGGCACGGGCGGTGTCCCACCTTTTCTTAGATTCTCTTGGATGCATTCTGGCACCTGGTATCTACGTTTTTATAGAGTCCAACCCCCACTCCTGCACACTGAGCTTAGGTGGTTCCCCTAGTGGAAGGCTGATACCCAGACACGTACAATAAGAAGAAAAGGAAAAGTCCAGGCAGATTGCAGGGCATCTGCAGATACAGACACCACTACACACTTCTAGTGGGTCATTGAGAGGGTGTACTGTTTATTAGACTATACATTTTTTTGTTAGGAAAATCCTGCACAGGGTGCCTATGATTCTTGATTTTCTGAAAGCATCAACTGTAATGACTTACTGTCAAGTCATTATGAAGTATAAACAAAGTGGATTCTGTATCTGTTAAATAAATGACAAAAGTTAGACTAAAGAATAACAAAAGCATACCTTGCGCCCTTCGTTGTTATGTAATTCATAAGTCCTGGCATTCGCTTGATCTCCCGTGCGTCCACAAACCCTTAGAGAAACCCAGGCCGTAGTTCGTCTGCAGAGCAGCCGCCCCACTAAGCCTCCTCCTGGTTGTAAAAACCTTGTTTCTCCTTGTCGCAGCCGCAGCCGCTTAGGCTCCCCTGGGTGCAGGCCGCAGTGACTGCATGGGCGACCCCGGCAGAAATGATAGCCGTAGGTGAAGGCGCCTCCTTGCTGCCTGCAAAAAGAGAAAATACATTTCAAATCATGATTGCAGAGAACAGGATTCCACTATTTCAAGCATGTCAAGACTCTTACATACCTGGCATAGCTGCTTCAAACCAAATCATAAACTACATGAACCAAGCCAAGTCCAATTCTTTAATCAAGCTCTCTTAAAAACGAGAAACTTCATGAGGAAGCTATAAATATAATGGAACAGTTTTGGAATGAATTGGGGCACGCTCTGCAGAGGGAGGAGGGCCAGTTTATTGTCTGTCTGTGTGATCAAGAACCTGCAGGACCATTATGTCACCAATTAATCTGCAAGTACGTTTGACTGGTAAAGATGATTGTTGTTGAGACCATTCAGAGGTATATAAGTATTAAATGTTTAGGCATCATTTTTGGCCCTTGTCCGAACCGCCGTAACACCGGGATCCACCCTGTGAAGTGAGTCTGAAAGGCATGCAGAGCCTCCCTACATAGATGGATTTCCACTCCATAAATCTAAGTGCTTCAGGTCAAATGTGTTTTTTAATTAAAATGGAGATATTCCTGTTGGAGCACATGTGAAAAGCATCCAAAAATACCTAATTGCAAAAATGCTCTACAAAATCATTATCTTAAACATTAACTGCAAACATTTTAGACATGTAAGGAATGGTTCTCCTTCAAACACTGAATTGTATGTGGAACTGTTTCTTTTAGTGCCGTGCCATCATGCCACATTCACTTTTTATTGAAAGAACATCTCTAAGTGCAAAATGGCATACTGCATCACCAGAAACCTGAGATATTAAACTCACTCTGATCTACCTAACAGTGAGTTACTTTAAAAAAGAAAATTTGGCAGGTGGGGAGAATACTGTAGATGCTGGATCCCCAACAACCATCCCAATTTATATATTTATCATTTATCAGTGTTCCAGTCTGCTGAAACAAAACAATAGATTAAGACAGACTCTGTGCAGGGCTGCTAGACCCGAGTGGCGCTCCAGCCGTCCACCTGGACTCTCATCTTAATTTAGGTAAATTTGGATTCTTCAATGAATACATGACCTTTGTTTAAATCTAAGGATGTGTATAAAAAAGTGTAGGTCTTTCCTGAAGCAGCGGTCTAAAATCATCTACTAAACGTCCCTGCCAACGCTGCATGGCTGGAGATACATTTAAGCTAGAAGAGAGTACTTGTCTGAACTTGAAGCTTTCAGGGAAAAGTATTTTATGACATTTGACGGTGGTTTAGCTGAGAGTAGATAAAGAGCACGTAGGTCTGCATGTTACAAGGTCCGGAAATGCACGCATACCAGTATGTAGTCATGATCATAGCCCCACTCATTCACCATCAAACTATATACCTACAGTTGTTAGAGCATTGCAGCTAATCACACTGGTAAAACAAGCGCAACGGTCATCCAGACTGTACTCTATTTTTTAAGCTAATAGTACAACCATTTTAGGCAATATACTATAATATAAGATTATCTTTTACAGCGCTCTAATCAGCATTATTAAAAAAGCTCAAACAAGAAGTGAAGAAGTGAGCTTTAATCCACAAGTGAAAAATGCCACCCACGCATCTGCATCTCTTTCTCTGAGATGACAGGGTGAGCTCAGAGGACAAGACAGTGGAATACTCGTGTGTTGAACAGATTCTTCACTTATTTCCGCAGTCCTGTTTTTGGAGCGAGAATGGCCTCCAGCCTTGTTCCATACACAGGATCAAATCTGTGGCTCCTTTTTCCACCAGGAGCAGATGCATATGAGCCAGTACTTCGGAGGGATGCCTTTTTGTACTATTTTTAGCCAAATTATTACAATTTACAAAACTTCCTAAAGACTTACGTAGACAGTAGAGTGCAACAGTGAACGTACATCTAACTGAGTGCATCAGAAACATGGTTTATTGACTATCTGTGTGCAATAAAAGTGATCAAGGTGCTGGTGTAATATATGCATAATATAAAAAAACAAGTTATTTCTCAGTAATAACTATTTTAATAGTTGAAAACAATCTTATGAGCATTGTAACTATCAAAATCAAGGCATAATGACTTGTCTGAACAACTGACGCGTAACATTGGTAAGCCTTGCTCACGGGCCCGGACCAATGAGGGGCCCCCGTAACTGAAGCTACTGATTGGCAGCTGGGGGCCCCCGCATTTTCATAACTCACAACATCCCAGCAGTCATCCCCCCTGCAAATGAGACATACAGGATGACCTAAACTGAGGACAGCTACCCCTGTTATTGTAAATGTAAGAGTAAGTTAAGTTCAATAAGTCTTTTACAAACTGTATGACTGTGTGTCCCGGCCACTGACAGTGACAGATATGTTCATTCAATAAAATTATTTTTTGTTTTAAATCCACCAGCCATTTCATATTATACAACACTGCAGCATCCTGAGCCTTTTGGTAAGGTTCCAAGGAAAACTTAGCCCAGAGTTAATAATTAATGTAATAATTATTATTTTCCCCATAACAAATTCCCTTTTATTTTTAAAGAACTATACAAAACAAAATCTAGCAAATTTCACTGTCTTCGCAACTTCATTGTAACAAAACATACAAGAACATTAGAACTTTTATAGCAATTTGTTACAAAATCTCCTGCAAAATTCAGGCATTTTGGGCCACAACAAGCTAAGGCTGTGAAATCCTGGAGGGACTGCCCTTGTGTGTGTGTTTTAATGTTTTATGGGGCGCACGAGTCATTTTTGTTGTTGTTGTGCGTACGTAGGCTACTCCTGATTTTGTCAGTCTCATATTCTGTGCTCTATGACCCTATCCTTCTTATTATGGTAGCCTGCTCGTGGACATTGCGCCGTCATCCCTGCTTAGTGGGGGGGGGACCGCCTTGATAATTCTGCATAAGTTGCTTGTTGTGTCACTTCTCAACAAGGTCTTTTATGGCACTTTGGAAGAAGAACTCATTGATAGTGGAGCTCTTTGTGTAATAATAACCCTTTAGTCAAACAGCAATAATAATAGTTCTGAAGTAACATTTAGAATGATACTCAACTGCACTGTCATGTAAGACTCCTATAAGAATGTCCGTCTGCATAGTCATATGAGCACATAACAATTACAGCCAGGCCCTACTTTAAACCCATCACAGAAGCCCATAGAATAATGTGGGGAAATTACCAATTTATTGACAGGAAAAAAACAAAGTAAATTAGTAAACATGTGTTTCCCCCCGTAGTACATTGCTTATTGAAATAAAATCCAAGTACGACATACCCACTTGAGCTCTTTGCCGAACACGGTCCTCTCTGCCAGGGCCGAGCAGTTCCAGCGTCCGTGTCTAAACTGAAACTGACACTCGTTGATGCCCATCTGAACTCCCTCTCCGATCACTATGATCGCGTCGGGTCGGCTCTGACAAATAATCCTCTGACGGGGGGCCAAGCCGGGGATTTTATTACGATGATGCTCGCTCCCAGTGCAACCACCGACGACAGGCCCCTGCGGCAAAGGTGAGAAGTACAATTTAAATTCCGCAGTGTTTTACTACATACCTTTGTGGGACATTCATCTAGGAAATATACACAGGTCTGGTGACAGTCCTAAAACAATGCTTCAAAAGGTACATGAATTAAACTATACCCCACTCGCACCCTTCATCTCACTTTGGGGCCCTCGTTTTCTACAGCTCTGCAGAATCTGTCAGAAGTATGAAGCAGGCATTAACATTACTAATTTTCTTAAATTCACCAAGATTTTTTTCCCCAGCATTCACTTTGAAAACTTAATTGCGCCTAGTAAAGTGCCCAGCCAACTTGCAGCACATCCTAACTCACCCGATCTTCAGATACAATACCCAAGGCAAAGGAAGAAATGGAAAATCCAGCGCCGTGCCTTCCTACTCATGGTGCTCAGCCCAGCCGGTGGTGAACGCTCTGCTGTTGCAACAACCAGCCTTACTTCTCTCTCGAATCCCGCTGGGTGTCCCAGCGCTCCCAGCTACGACGTGAAACAGTTCCTCGGATAAACCAAAGTTTGTGGAAATTAACTCGTTTAATTTCATTTGGTAGGTGTCTGGTGGTGTGAGCCCCAGGTGGAGCATTGGGGCTGTTGTTTTCAGGTAAGCAGCACGGTGTCTCTACCTTTTCTATGAGGGCGTGTTTCTGCAAGGATCAGCCTGAGAGCAGCCTGCAGGTACACGCCAGATCATCCAGGACACAGTCAAATGTTCAACTTGTCCCACTCGTCACTGGATCTGCTCTCCCGGAAACCGCATCATCCGCGCTCACTGCATCTCTGAAAGACAAGCAACCAACTACCGGCCCTTCTTATTTATTTCCCATCAATGAGCCCCTCCCATCGACTTACTTAATACGGTTACTGTATCTGGGCACGTTGAGAACCCCCATCTTTATCATTACGTCATGCGCGTCACAACGGCAGCGGACCGACAGCCTAGACTACACACATGTACTTTCTTCCACGTACATGTTATCTACGTAATGCTTCTATTAAAATATTGTACATTTTACTCCACTACATTTATCTGATTAATACTCCTTCCTTTACAAAATACCATCTGGCCATCAAATATATCTTCTTATATATTTTGCACTGGTAAATATGAAACACTAAATAAAAGTAGGCCTAGCCTAGTTTAAATATAGTTGAAGCTCGACCAGCATTTTAAATCGTATTTTATTTAAACTAACATATGACAAACGCATCAATTAAAAACAATCCAGAATAATTTCTTAATAGCCTAATAATCTAATCAAAATACTTTTCATAATCTACTTTTAATACTTTCATATTTTGTTGGTGATTTTGTGTCTTCTTTTACTTCATTTTTAATTAAAAACCTGAATGCAATCATTGTACATCATACAATATCTTTTTTTTTTCATTTGGAGTATTGCTACTTTTACTTAAGTAAAGTATCTGAGTACCCACATCTTAATAAAGGTTGTCTGCCAAACATCATCAACTAAGAACAGTTCAATGCTAATTAGAATGGAAATACAAAATTCATAAATGACACATTTTGACAGATGGAAAATAAAACCAACAGACCAATAAGAGGAACAATAATAGTAACAACTGTTACAGATCAGATCAGAGCTTGTCCTCCACTTGTGACCATTTTTCTTCAATCAATCACAACTAAGTTAAGTGATTATACCGCCACCTATGACACAACTGTGTAACTACTATCCCCATGTTCAAAAGTGCATGGCCAAGAAACCTGTAGGAGAAATGCAGTTAGGCTCCATCAGTTAGAGTGCACAGACCCGAGAAAGCAACCGTGCTGCTATGCTGGTGTTCTGTATGTCACTTAGTTTCTGATGAAGAGCTGGTTGTCTGAGGGGCATAATTTGCAAAACCGTTCTCCCTATGAACCTGAGAAGGAGGGTAGGAGGTGTGTGTGGAATGTGAATGATTGTTTATTTGATGAGCAGGTGGTTGTTTATGGCCACCTCAGCCAGGCTCACCAGTGGATTTACAACAGTTAAGGATCATCACCTCCCATTTTTTACTCTATAAGAAAGTCAACACAAGTAAAAACCAATCAAGCTTCTTAAACCGTGTGTAGCCTCCCCTCAATTACTTACTGCTGTAACTCCACACACTGGGGGCCTTTATTCATCTACAACTCACTATGTTCATGAATGATTTTGGGTCATTTTTTAACATCCTTTATTAATCAGCAAGGGAATAATTGTTTTCACTCGGTTCATTATTACACACGACACACACATTCACAGGACCTATACTGCACAAATGGAGAGATGTCAGAGTGAGATGGCTGTGCCTGTCAAAAAAACGGTACCCGAGCAGTTGAGCTACTGCCACCCCCGTGTAAACTTATAACAAAAGTGTGACTTCAGTGTTGGAAGTACTACATCCTTTACTGTACTTGAAGCCCTCCATATACGTAAGTGGTGTTTTCACTTGTTCCTTTTTTGAACTCTACTCAGGTGAGTGTGTGCAGACCGAGCTTGATTGACATCTCTATATTTTAACAGTCCTTTTTTTTGCACCAATTTTGTGCTTTGTACATCTACACCACTACATTTCAAATCAAAACAAATATGCATTTACTGATAATAATTCATGATTCAAGCCGGTTATATCCTAGTAATTCTCTTGAGTGTGGGATTTGAAAGTAATCATAGGGAAATTTTCTTTGATGTACAGTTTGATTTAAACCTAAGTAATATCAATAATTACTGACATCTCATTAATTTAAATGTAGCTGCCTCTTTGAAAATGTGCTTCAAAATATTGGACAGGATAGAACAACACAATGTAATTCTGCTGAATAAAACATTAATTTAACTTGTTTTCATTTTAAATAAATACACATTTTCTATAAACTCAGTCTGCCCTCGGCTGGATTACCATATGGCCAACTGTACAAGGGGCCTCTAAAGGGCCCGGCCCGAGCCAAACGTCTGGTTAGATGCTGTTAACCTGTTCACAAGGTAAGAAAAACACTGTGAGGTCGAGCTGACGAACTAGCCTGTGTTTTTCAGATGCGTCACTGACGGAGACGTGATGTGAGCAAAGGAGAGTGAGCTGCTGGCATTTTAATCCGATATTTAGTGTTTTCGTTTCTTAAGAATTCACCAACATGGCGACATTTCGGCACAGAGAAAAAAGTTTGAGTTAAAAGAGAAACATGCCTGTTCTGGGGATTCCAATTGTTGAGATGACTGCATAGACATTTGTGAGTATGGTAGGCCTACAGACACCCTGTTCCCAACAGGTAACAGTACAGACAACACCTGTGTCCCCAACAGGTAAAGGTACAGACAACACCTGTGTCCCACCAGTAACGTACAGAAAACACCTGTGTCCCACCAGGTAAAGGTACAGACACACCTGTGCCCAACAGGTAAAGGTACAGACAACACCTGTGTCCCAACAGGTAACGGTACAGACACACCTGTGTCCCAACAGGTAACAGTACAGACCACACTGTGTCCCACTAAGTAACGGTACAGACAACCCCTGTGTCCCACCAAGTAACGGTACAAACAACACCTGTATCCCAACAGGTAACGGTACAGACAACACCTGTGTTCCCAAATTCAGATTAATAATACAAAATATTAGGAATACATTAAGATGTGTTAAAGTGGGAAAAAGAGGCGACTTTATTGATCCGTGTTAAAATTCGCTAGCCCCTCCCTGTAAGTAATCTCTCCGCTGTTATTTTGGTTAAGTAGACAAAGGTATGTAAAGATTACAATTCAGAGACAGTAATTTTGTATAAAGATAATAACAGTAACTACAGTCAGACAGTAACTACTAACTACAGACAGTAACTACTAATCTAAGCTACTACATTTTGGAAGTAACTGTCCAACACTGTTCCTGCTGCAAATGGAGTGACAGGGATTAGCTCCAGACTCCAGCTCGGTTTGGAAGCCAACACTAAGCTATTGTATTGCTATTTAGTTTCATTTTAGTTGAAACACACTGAGTGAAATAATGTCCCTTTGGTAAACAGTACGCGGTGTAGGTTACATGTCTAGTACTTTTAGTGAAAGGTAAAACAAAACAAGTGTCTCTGGTAAACACTGCCTTTGTCAAGTTTAGAGTAATAAGTTTGCCGTCCATTCAATCTGTGGTTCGGACAGCAGCCTCTTTTTTTTGTATTCTGATACAACACATTGTGATTGTCTTCATTCGGGTGTGAACAAATTGTGGATGCAAGAGGTCATTTTTGATTATAAAGGTGAAAAATGAACTGAGGACCACAATGTTACAGATGATCACTTTCTTTTGGCTACATTAATCCTGGCCACCAAACATGAACTTTTAGCGATCTAATTATGAAGCTATTGTGCACCAGTTTTATTTTTCGCTACACTACGATACAGAAGGTCGGTAAATGGTATTTACGACCGGCGGCTCTATTAACCTAAGAGAGTGTAGCCTTTTCTGATTCCTAGACACCAGCACGCTTAGCCTCTATCCTGAGCTAGCGAGAGATGGGGATAAGACTCCAGCCGAGACACAGTAGCCCCACGAGACAGGCAGACGGGAGGGGCCGATCGACGACTCCGGCGCTTGGTTAGCAGTGGAAAACTAGCCCTCCCGGTCATACTGTTTCAACGTCCAGTCTCTGCTAAACAAGATGGATGAGCTCCGGCTCGGATCTCCGTGCAAAGGGACTTACAGGATTGCTCCCTGTGCTTCTGTTGAAACTTGGCTGAGGAAAGACACCTCGAGGCGATAACACCAGACGGCTACACGGCCTTCAGGCAGGACCGAAGTGCAGTGGACCGGTAAACCTCGCGCGGAGGAACGGCCGTCCTCGTCAAACAGACATGGTGTACCAACTGTAGGCTTATTTCTAAATCTTGCTCTGATGTGGAGTTTCTAACTCTGAAGCTGCGGGCGTTTTATTTACCCAGAGAACTGCAATGCATTATTGTGAGTGTTGTGTACATTCCCCCCGCCGCAAAGAAGAAGTTGCACTTAGTGAGCTACAGGACATGATCAATGCAGAAACACATTACCTGATCTGCTTTCATTATTCTGGGAGATTTTAATCACTGCAACCTCAGGAGAACTTACCAAAACTGTACCATTTGTGACCTTTCCACTAGAGAAAATAAGATACTGGATCACTGTTACAGCAACATCAGAAATGCCTTTATAGCTGAACCAAGACCCCATTTTGGCAAGTCTGACCATCTGGCAATTCGCTTAACCCCACATACATTAAAAGGTTTAAGGCACAGCCATTACAACAAAAACTGTTAACACCTGGACTGACAGCGCACAGGCTAGCCTGCAGGTTGTAGAGGCCACAGACTGGAATATCTTTAAGGATGCAACAGATGTATCCATGAATACACAGAGACTGTGAGTGATTACATCAGTGTGTCCCATCTACATGCGCACCTTCTAGAACTGTGCGTGTGTTTCCAAACCAGAAACCTTGGTTTAATGGAAATATAAAGCTGAAGATCAGGAAAAGGCAGGAAGCCTTTAGTCAAAGATCAGGGGAGTACAAGAAAGCCCGGTATGAGCTACAGAAATCCATCAGACTGCAAAGAGGGCGTATTCCAAAAGAATTGAGGTTTTTATTTGGTAACAATACACCGCAGTATGTGGCAAGGAATCCAATCTTTCAAGTGACACCCCACAGTCCGGAAGCTTTGAGGCAGTAAACATCCACAAGCCACTGGACCAGATGGCGTCCCTCCCAGAGTCTTGAAGCTGTGTCAGAACAACTCACTGGTGTGTACCTAGACATTTTCATCTGTCTCTAAATCAAGCAGTAGTCCCCCGTATTTTAAATCCTCCGTTATCGTACCAGTTGCAAAAAACAAACCCATCTATCATGAATGACTTTAGGCCAGTAGCACTCACGTCAGTAGCCATGAAGTGCTTAGAAAAACTGGTTCTCGCGCACATCAATCACATATAATTGACCCCCTCCAGTTTGCCTACCGTCCTAATCGTTCAGTGGATGACGCAGTGGCCACTGCTCTACACCACATCCTGCAACACTTGGACAGCAGAGGAACTTATGTTAGAACGCTGTTTTTAGATTACAGCTCGGCTTTTAATACCATCCACCCGGGTAGGCTGATTGAGAAGCTGACAGACCTCAGCGTCCCGACTCCCACCTGTAACTGGATCCTGGATTTCCTATTGAAAGACCACAGGTGGTGAGGATGGGAAAAGGGTGTCCCGGAGATCTCACCCAGCCAGGGTCACCACAAGGCTGTTCCCTTAGTCCTAAACTATTCACCCTGTACACATATGACTGTGTCCCCACCCAGGTAACACCATCATTATTAAGAATGCGATGATACTACCATCCTGGGCTCCATTAAGGGGGGGGAC
>NC_045736.1:6286187-6312843 GCF_008692095.1 Etheostoma spectabile | reverse complement strand
ACCATATATTAGAATGCAGATGATACTACCATCCGGGTTCATTAAGGGGGGGGACGAGTCGAGTTACAGGAGTGCGGTAAACGACATTTGTGCCTATGTGAGTTGAAAACCAATGCTTAACGCAGACAAGACAAGAGAGGTAATTAGTGACTTCAGGAAAACCCCACCTCCCTTGCACCCCTTATTATCAAGGGGACTGAGGTGGAGAGGGCTGACAGCTACAGATTCCTGGGACTGCAAGTAACATCGGATCTGAACTGGACTGTGAACACTGTTGCCACAGTGAAGAAAGCCCAGCAGAGATTGTACTTCATCAGGCTGCTTAGGAAAGCTGGTCTGCACCGTCGCCCTCTCACCCTCGTCTACAAAGGACTGATAGAGAGCATCCCACACGGCATCACTGTTTGGTATGGAAACACCACCCAGACAGAGAGGAAGGCTCTGCAAAGAGTCGTAAAGACGCAGAGAGGATATTAGAACACAACTCCCCTCCATGGACACAATCTACACAAAGCGCTGCCAGAAAAGAGCGAGAGAATTATTAGGGACACATCACATCCAGCTCACCCCCTGTCGTACACAAAAACTGTACATATAATCTTAGGCACAAGCGACGGGACAGCATCATCACAAGACAACACGATTTTATAAGAGCTTCTTTCCGCTGCAGTAAGACTTTTGGCCAAACAAAATGAAATATTTGCTTGTGTAAGTAACATATCTGTGCAATACACCTGTGCATCTTATTTATTTACTTATTTTTTAATAATAACCGTGCCCTTTAATATCTAATAAGGTGTTGTCTTAGGGGCCAAGGGCAATGCATTTATATTTTTTGCAATTTAGGAATGCAATTTATTTATTTTTATTGGTACTTTACTAGTTTTGTGAAATTTTATATTATAATGTAAATGCATTGTGTGTCTTTTTAAACTAACTTGACTCTGAGTAACTACTGCACAAGAGTTCCTATGTGTGAAAACACAAATGGCAAATAAAGTTCTTGATTCTTGATTCTTGATATTTAAGTAAAGAAAGGGGGACAGTTTGTAAGGGCTTTTCTGCTTAATTACCCATAACAAGATTGTGCCTTAGTGCAAGTTAGCCTTTATTGTTAAATATGCCTAACTGTGACGCACACTATGTTTTTTTTGTATTGTTTTTTTACTACTAACAATAAAACCCTGCTCATAATAGAAATATTGGTGCAGTAAACAATCTAATAAGCTACATTAAGTTATAATAAACAGTTTTTTCAACATGGCCATATTGAACATTGGTGGATCTAATGAAGCATTGAGAACTTTGTAAGTTGGTTAATTAAAAAGATAGATTATAAAGACAGTAACATTCATGTTTACATTGCAGGCACCATCTTGGAAACAGTCATGACATCATGAACAGTCGAACTATGAAGCGTGGGGTTTTTTATCAAAAGGGAAAGTGTCACTGTGTAAAAAATATAAAACACATTTAGTGCAACATTACCCAGCAGCTGGGTAATTCTGTATCAAATCAGACTAAATCCGGAAAACAACTGCACCCTCTAGATTTTGCTAAAAGTTTATGCTAACCTTAAGTCAGTCTTTTCACACTTTCCCCCCCCAAATCTAGGGAATGCTGTACAAATTAATGGTTCAATCATATTGACATGTTTGTCTTCCACCTACAAAGTTTGGGCTGCTGTCTCTCTCTACCGAATAATTCATTATATTATGTCAAGATATTGCTTTCTAGATAATGTCATACAGAATTTTAAGGGCTGGTTTTGGGACATGTTCTTGATATATACAGGTTTGATCAAAATCTGAGACAGTAACAACCTTAATTCCATTTTAACCCAGAAGAATCTGACAGTACACAGGCACCTGCCTGAAAAATAGCCTAATTAATTAAAAATAATGTATTTCATTGTCAAGACATATACTGTACATGTATCTACTGGAATAGAGCAGTGTTAATATTATATGGCCATCCTCAACATTACAGGGGGCTACTAGCTACGTAGCTAGTATGTTCACTCAGCATTTTGTTTTTAAAGTGTAAAAAAAGCGGTGCTGTTAAATCACCGTTCAGGTACATACAGTACTTCTGGATGGTTCTCAGGTAACGGTAGGTAGCTACCATTAGCAGATAGCCAGTTGGAGAAAAAAAAAATCTAGAGGAAAACTGCAATACAAAAATGCAAAATTACATTATCACACCAAGCAGGGCCGGACTAACAATTTCATGTACCCCTGGGCAACAGGACTCAAGAACCCCCCCCACCCCAAAGCAACAATTGCAAAGTCGCTATCAGAGCAGTAGCCTATACTTCCATAACAAAATCAGGCTTCTGCAGGCTCAGTGGAGATGGATGTATTTACATTGACCTCCGCATTGATAAAGTGCATTCAAGCAGAACAAAGTTTGACATAACTTTTTACAAATAATCTTTCACCAGAACTTGGTGGCGACAGAATAATTATTGTTTCAAATGTAGCCAATCGACTTCCGGTGAAGCCATGTTGTAAGCCGCAACCTAGAAGTTGAGCTCCTTTCAAACAAATACAAAATAACCTAACAAACTAAGAAAACTCGGCTCTACACCAAAAATTTACAATGGCAACGCATCTTCTAGAAAAACAGATCTGCAACTAAACAGGATGCATCGAAGGAGAAGAACAATAATTTTTAAATCAATCAAGATGTTAGCAAAGAAGCGCTAGCCAAATCCAAAATACTAGCCAAGCTAGAAAAAGCGAAGGTCAGAAAACGGGAAGGGCACAGTCAAACCAAATTATCCCTCAAGAAGCTGGAAACTCAATGGAAAAAGTGAAGGTGAAATGACAAAGCTTGAGAAAAGAACTATGGAGGCAGAAGATTGTATAAGTTTTGTTGAAGACAATGGGAGAAGGTACGGAGAGCTATATCCATCTATTACGCGAGAGATGGACCTAACAGTAGATGTTACAGAACAGAACTAGAGGGTATAGAGGGGAGAAATGTACAGGCATTTGTCAAGGATGATTCCATCTGTCCTTAAACCAATGCCTGACGTGAATGTGCAAATAGAGAGAGCACACCGCTCTACAGTGTCCAAACCGAAAGACCCCAAGGCAACACCTAGGTCTTTAGTAGTCAGATTTGGGACTGAGCAGTCAAAGACAAATCCTTTGACAAGCATGGAGCCAAAACTAATATACAAAGACGAGCAAATACTTTGACCACGATACTCTCCGGAACTGCAAAGGAAGAGAACACAAGTGCGGGAGTTCGTCAAACAACTAAAGGAGAAGAACATTAAAGCCAAGTGCCTGTATCCGGCCCAACTGAAAATGACCATGGAAACGAGGGAACATACCTACCCCACGCACAGAGGCTCTTCCCGTTTATTGCGAAGGACAAACATCCAAATTCGACGAAAGAGCGCAGATGGAGGGCAAGACGTCCCGCTACAGTGGAATTTATGGGTGAAAGACGTGGAGGAGGGTGCAGCGGGAGTGTTGCCTTCAGCGGATTTTGTCGCCTCTTCAAATAAGTGTGGCGTCAACGCAGAGGTTTTTTCTTTTTTCTCTCCGGATATTTTGTTTATGCTAGTGTTAGGATTACTATTTCTTTCTTTTTTCCAATGGACGGAACTCAGCTGAACTGTGAGTCACAACGTGCATGAACAGCAACCGCTCCACAAGGGACGACAGCAGCTAAAACACTTTGTGTGAATCCCACAGAGGAACTGTCACCATCTCTGCCCAGGCTAGACGGTCATGGTTTGCTTAGCTTAGGGGCCGTTCTTTTACTTTTCAGTGGGCTAGGGCAAGCCATGGGGGTTATGGAAGTGTAGTCCATATAGTTAGATGTTCTATTTTGTGTTGAATGGTTACGGTCACCCTGAGAGTGTTAGTATGGTTTCTTGTATAGATTTATTGACAGTGTGTAAAATGTGGAGTAGTGTGCTTTAAGTAGGTGGAGGATAGGTGCCAAGATTGTCAATATAATGGTTGTGAATAGTCTAAACTCATAGCTATAATGTAAAGGGCCTGGGCAATCCAAATATTAGCCAACTTAAAAACTACATTGCTCTAGCAATGATCCAAAAAACCCATTTGTCGAAAAAAAAAGAGCATTAAAGTTGACAGAGAATGGGTGGTCAAGTATTCAGCTCCTTTTGAAAAGGGGAAAAAACGGGGTGTGGCCATCCTTTTTAATAAATCAGTATACTTCATCATACAGAAACAGTTAAGTAAAGATGATAGATAGGGTATGGTAAAGGGGGATATCAGTGGCACAAAAGTAACACTGCTCAACTATTGCCCCAAACGAAGATGTTCTGCTTTTTCAAAGGCATAGCAACTTTAATAGCAGACACAGGCTGGGGTTGTGTTAATAGGAGGCAATTTCAACTGTGTCTAAGACAAAATCTGGATAGGTTACCTGCAGAATGGGTCAGTATCTAGAAAGTCAACTACAATGTAGGCATGATGAGGAAACTGGGCTTAGCCACGTAGATTGTGGCGGCGCTTCATCCTGAAGAGAGGACTTTACCTCATGCACAGGTACATGGCAGCTACTCAAGGTTGGACATGTTCGTTATCTGGACTGGATCTCTACAGGGTCAATGAGGTAAAATAAAGCTAACCACCATGTCAGATCATGTCCAGTCACCTTAAAAATAATTAGGGGCCACAAAAGTATTAAGTACTGGAGGCTCATGTCTCACTGTCAAATGATGATCTAATTAAACAAGAAAAACACAGGAATTAACTAATTATTTGGGCAAATAAGATGACACCGTCTCCAATAACTTTGGGAAGGGGCTAAGGTTGTGATGAGGGGTGTGTTATTGCCATTTTGTCTAGATCGAAAAACAAAGGCTGACACACAAGAGGAGTTAGAGAAAGACATTAAGCAGCTAGAAACAGAACATCAACAATCTAAGAAACAAGAAGTATTGCATTCACTGAAAGAGACAAGGAAAAAACTGGAGACCTTCTAACATACAAAGCAGAGGGGGCATTAAGATATAAATAGAAAGAATTATGAAGTGGGTAACGGACCGCTTGTTGGCTTTTCAACTGCGGAAGGGGCAAAATAGCAGGACAGTTCACAAAATAAAAAGAACAGCGAGTGACGAAATCTTAACACTATCTAATGATATTGCAGAGGCTTTCGCCTCATATTATAGAAAGTATACGAGGAGCAGGGGGAAGTAATGACCCCAATCTTGTGTAGGTTTATAACTATGCACTAAAGATGGGAGACCTGCCTGGATCATGGTCAGAAGCAATAAGAAGCGTCATTCACAAAGAAAACAAGGACGATCCAATGTATGTCATACTCCCAATCAGCCTCCTGTGCATTGATCTTAAAATTCTTACCTCAATTGTAGCAAAAAAATACAAAAAGTCATACATAAACTGTAAAACCAGATCAGATTGGTTTTATAATAATCAACAGGTGTGGACAACGTCAGGAGGGCTTTAAACTTGCATGTGTTGCAGCCGAAAGGAAACACCCTTCAAGCTTCTCAGCTTAGATGCTGAGAAGGCATTCAATAGGGTTGATTAGACTTTCCACCAGCAGTCTGCTGGAGGAAAGTCAGATAATAAAAAATAATAATACATTTATTTAAAGGCGCCTTTTTGGCATTAAGGACCACACAGGGAATTCATATTATAGCACACTATCGGTTTAGGGGGGCGGTAGACAGCAGCAAGATGGTTGGAGGGGGACCAGACAACTTGCAGACAGCAGATTTAAAGGAGCTGAAGACAGGCACAGACACCGGCGAAGTTCCACTTCTCGCGGTAGATTATCGCGGACCTCCCCGGCCAGAGCCACGGGGTTGACAGATGTAAACAAATCCACTAGGAGTGGATTCGTTGAGTTCAGAAAAGTTGTTGGGCGGTTGCCACGTCTCGGTTTAAATGGGCTTCAATGACACATTTATTAAAAAGGATCTGCATATTTTGTAAAAACCCTAAATCTCCAATTTCTTTCCATTGGAACGGGGCACCGCCAGGGTGATTCTTATCTCCTTCTTTATTTGCCTTAAGCATAGAGCCATTAGCGGATTTAATAAGGTCAAATCCCTCATAATGGACATTCCGGATGAGGGGATTGATTCAAATAAACAGCTCTATTTGCTGTGACATTTTGTTATTCTTAGAGCATTCCATGGTTTCTATTGCTACTTCTAAATAGTTTAGATAAATACAATGCGTGTCAGGATATAAGATAAAACCAACAAATGGAAGTAATGATAAGTGGTAATTGGCCCCAGCAACTAGATGAATGGTATCCTTTAGGAAATCCAAACGGGATTTTAAATATTTATGTTTATTCTGACACCACACCAGCACAGCTTTATCCCTCCAACTACAACAAACTAATCAAAGAGATAACAAGATAAAGTAGGTGGGATTTGCTGCCTTTATCACTTTTTATAGTGATAAACTTAGTAGTGATAACTTTTTATAGTCAGTGGGAGGAGTATCACCCAGACTTCTTTTCATTTCAATCTCTGCCTATTATATATCACACATCAACACTTAAGCTTCTTGAAAAACGTATATCCAAAATATCGGCAAAAAGAAGACCAGATACGTCTAAAAATACTGATGGCTTAAAGAAAGAGGAGGCTTGGGTCTACCTCATTTTAAAATGTATTACTGGGCAGCCCAATTTAAAGCAATAGTGGCTGGGTGACCAAGATGAAAAATGGGTGGCTATCACTGAACAGAATCCTTGAAAGGAATACTAATATCTACTCTTCCATTTCTTAGTCAGACAGGCTCAGAAAAAAATGGTAATAACATTGGGTCAAGCACAAATTAGGGTGTGGAACAGTGCTCAGAAGCAATTAAAGGGGTCTATAGCTTATCAAGGGCCATGCCCAGTCTTGGAAACATTGAATTCTCCCATCTGTGACGGACTTAGCATACAGACAGTGGGCGGAAAAGGGGTTGGTATTTATAAATCCGCTGTTTGAGAACAAACATTCTCACAATTCAAGAAAAGTTTGACTTGCCCTCAAATGACTGTATAGATATACAATACGACACTACATCACAAACCCACACGGATGGGGCTAGTCTTAAAAAAGATCCAACTGGTTGTTGAATGGTATTTTATACATATTTCTCAACAAGTGGTATTAACAAAGCATCAAGTATCACATATCTATAAGAGTCTTATGAAAGATACATCAGCAATACCTTCCATATTAAAAGTGAATGGGAACTGGAACTCAATACAATTGTAGATGATATACATGGAAGATATATGAGGCGAGTCATAAAGGGATTGAAAGTCCAATGTGGAAAGAATGATTGGAAGTTGAAGTGAGATTCTTTAGGACCCTCTTAAGGTATCAATGTTTAAAACACCCCAACACTTGCTGGAGAAACTGTGGTATAGTGGGACACCATCCCCACATATTCTGGGACTGCCAGTGATACAGAATACTGGAAAGACATAAAGAGGAAGTGGACAAAATCTTTAAGATGGATTTCAAGATGAGTTGGATGCTTTGTTTTTCTTACTGGAGAAATTACCTGAGTTGCTTTCTAAGGACCAAAGTTATAATACATATTTTGTTAATGACCGCATAAAGTCAAAAAATAAACAGTCCATACAATGGAAAAATAGACTGCTATTTTACAGTTGAAGGTAAATTTGTTTGTAAAAGATGGACCCTTCATTTAGGCCTGATTTAAAATAATTTAAACATACTTGATGTGCAATGATTTATTATCCTGCTTCTATGTAGTCAGTATGGATGTTGAAGAAGTTCAACCACAAGGTGACCCTTTTATTATTTATTTTTTGTTGCTGTGACCTCTCATTGAAAGAGTTTAACTCTTTGAGACACTTGAAAATATATGCTTTTCCGCCTAAATTTTTACCCCAAAAAGTGAGTGATGCAGTTTCCACTACTTGGGCCCTCTGGATGAACCTGAGGTCATTGGAAGTTACACTCTCAACTTTTTGTTTCTAGTGGCATTGTGACACTAGGCCCTACTGACACAGAGCTACAGAGGTTTAGAACAGAGAATTTCTATTTCCGTCCAAGTAAATCATCTGAAAAATATAAAAAACACTACTGTAAGCATATAAGATGGGCTACATACAAAAATGTACCCTAGCCACATGTCTCACTTAGAAGAAAAAAATCCAGAAAAAAAATGACTTAGAAAATGGATTTTATATGAATGTATTTCTACAGATATGTCTTTGCATTTTTCTTATTTCTTATTTCTAAAAAAGCCCAAAAAGTGCAAAATGCATACTTCTGAAATACAAAACACATTCACAGCACACATATAACTGAAAGAACTACATGCATACATTTATAGAAATAAGTTCATAATTTGATGAAATGGTGAAATGCCATAAGAAGCCTTATTTTGCTTTGACAAAGCTGGAGCCATCACAGGGTTACATTTTTCTGGCCATGTTTGGTATCAATCCACTCGTCTTCTTATTGGCTACACAGGGAGGCGGTTTCATAATGTTTGGTTGTAATTGGATAGAGTAGCTTTCAATATTAACCAGGACCCTCCTCTAAACCCTGCTACTTTTTGGCTTCTATAAAGAGAACCCGCCTACAGTGGACGGATTGGCTTATTTCAGCTGTCAATCCAAACTTGGGCTTGTTTTCCTCTGTTGCAAGAACAGAAACATGTGGCTCCTTCAGGACAGACAGCGAAGCGATCAAAGTCCAAAAATGATGGACTGTTCAGCTTTGTTTCGAGGAAACTCGGCCAGAATTTACAAGATTGTGAGGGGACCAGCTCTTTTGGATTAAAAGGATTGGATGTACATATTCTTTGAATGTTGGCGATGTAGCAAAAAAAGTTTATGACGATCGTTCACCGATGTGTATAAAGACCCGAGGACAAAGGTAGGGAGCACGCTCGACTTTAGACAGAAACGTGGAGAACTTTCTGTTTTTTACTTCATAGCGTGATTATAACCGCTATAACTTTGTGTGTGGGCTCAATGGAATCATGGACTTTAACTTCAACTTCAACTTTATTTTATTTGTCATTTATATGTACAGAGTGCATACAGAACGAAATTGCGTTGCATACAGCTTATAAATATTGCAATGATATTCCAGGTGGGATGGAATACATTTCCGGATTATTTACAAATAGTTATACAGAAGTGCAGCAGTGATCAAAGTGTAAAACAGTGCAGGGGATGAACAGTGTGCAAATTGAAGAGTAAAAAAGAGAGGAACTGAAATGGCTAAAAGTTCAGCAGCATTTAAACACCCCAATGGCGTGCAATAGGTGCAGAGTTCAGTTTATGGATCAGAAGTTCAACAGTCTGATGGCAGTGGGGAAAAAGCTGTTGCAGAACCTGGTGGACCTGCAGCGGATGCTGCGGAACCTCTTTCCAGAGGGCAGCAGGGTAAACAGTCCATGGTGGGGGTGTGTGGGGTCTTTGATTATAAGCTTTTTTTTTAAGCTTTCTAATGATGTGCTGCATGACCGTGTTTGTGACGATTTAATGCTTGCAATTCATGAATAAAAACACGTTATATCCCAAATTGGAAAAACAGGTTCCGGCAGAGGAACCGTGCTCTCAGAGAGGTTATTTAAATGTATTGTACTGTGTTGCAAATTGCCTGCATGTTTAATTTGGGCAATAAAGTTTAAAAACTTAAAAATTGTAGCCATACAATACCATTTACTGCAACAGTGTCATAAAGCAGACAGCTAGGGAACTTCACACCAGAGATTATTTCTAATATGCTAAATTAACGTGATTGGGAAAAAAAGTAGACCATTTGCTAGTGTTGCAAGCAGTTGAAAGTCAAAATCATGTTTATTGTTTCAAATCTATCAACATTTAGGTTAATGCACTACAATATATTTTGTGTAACAAATGGATCATCATTCATCTGCCTCCTCCTGATCACTCTCTACCTGTCCCCTCTCTGAATCTGCAGCCTCCTCTTCCTCCATCTAGATAAAGGGGATCAGGAGACGATGATGAAGCCTTTAAAGATGAACAAGTCCAGGATTTTAAATCATTTGCAGCTTTATTCAAACAGTGACAATGACACAGTGAGCACACTCTGTATCCACACAATGTCTATACAAGATTGACCACTGAACTCAGCAAATAACCTAGTTTTCTTATAGTCTTCTTGTTCTGCAGTGGTCAGTTAATCTATTTTTGAAACAGAGTTACTTACCTAGATCTATTCCTGCAACCTAGGTCCACTTCACGCTGACTTTGCCCTAAAGTCCCTCTGAATGGTTACTGCATTTTAACTTAATGCAACCTATCAATTCATCTGCTTCGTCCTGATCACACTGCCTCTGTCCCTCTCTGAATCTGCAGCCTCCTCTTCATCCCTCATAGTCAATCTCCTTTCCTCTTCTCTTTCACTATTTCTGCATCTCCTTCTGTGGTCTTCTCCTGCTCTGACCCGCCTGTCTCCATTTAATGAACTTCACCTTCATTTCCTCCTTGTCTTACTCCTATGCACTATTGTGAATATAATGATTGGTCTCAGCACACATGTAGTGTAATGTAACACCACCGAGCGACCCTCTTACATTATGATTCAAATGTGCCAGTTTGAATATACTAATATTACTAAAAACAAACTAAGCTCAATTGCTCCAGTCTTTGCTGAGATGCAGGGCCGCCACACCACAGACACTCGCTGTAACAGATTATGTAAAGTGTGTTTTATATTGGACGTTTGGTATTAGACACATTCAAAAAATCTATTATGTAGTTTGACCTTTCAATATAAAGTACTTTAATAGTCTTGTGACAGCTTGCTTGCTCGCTCTGCAGAAAGCTACAGACAGGTTTATTGTAATTTTTGGTTGCAAAAATCAAATACAAATTCAAGCATTTTCAGCATTGTATCCAAAATGTCAGCACTTTTCAAACTTTGAAAACACATCAAAATTTAAGCATTTTTAGGAATTCAAGCACCCGTACAAACCCTGACTATATAAATGCAGTCTATTTACTATGTTTGCTAAACGTTGACAAGAGGGAATGTTATAAGGCAACTTATGCATATCTGCCATCCTCCACACCTGCATGTCTTTCTCTATAAACACCGAATTCTTAGTTATGGATTGAATACTCTTTCTTGAAGCAGAATCTGCATGCAGAGCCTGGTTACCAGCTCTCTCTCCTTGAGAGCAGAGACACTGACGTGATGGCTTCATAAAGCGCCCTCATTGAAGTATAGCCACTAGCATAAGCCAGATGTGTTGCACAGAGTTAGCACTTTTTCCTGTTGACTTTTATCAGGTTACCATAAATCTGTAATGCTCCCATACGCAGACTGAGACTGACTTTTTTTTTTTTTTTTTTAAGATTATTTTTTGGGCATTTTTAGGCCTTAATGGCAGGACAGGTGAAGTTTGTGAAGGGTAGAGAGGGGGAGTGACATGCAGCAAGGGCCGCAGGCCGGATTCGAACCGGGCCGGCTGCGTCGAGGAGTAAACCTCTAAACGTGGGCACCCCCGCTCTACCACTGGCTATCTGGTTCCTGAGACGACTTTTTGACTGAAACTGTGGAGGCTAAATGAAAAGAACAATAGAAGAAATGCACTCCTCGGGAGGCTATAGATTGTAAGTTATCTCCCAGACAGGGCAAAATCACACCCTACAACTATACAATCTACTACCTCACACTGTGCAAGCAACTGGGATACAAGTTTTTTATCAACATCTGATCCATGCAAACCCTGAAAATGGCCTCCAGAAGACATGAGATGAGGTTTGGCACTTTGAGAAAGACAGTAGGCTGAATAGTTATCTCCCAGTGCAGTTGTGACCCTAAAACTATACACCTACTACCCATCCCACGGTGCCAAACAAGCTGTTTTTCCCGCAGTGAAAGTGAAGACCAGGCAGATTTAATGATGAGAGAGATCCTCTGACCCAAGGACAACCTCCAGCTGAATAGACATAATCCAACGCAGGCATTCAGCAGACACCTCCGACTGTGGAGAAAAAAATAACATGGTGGAAAGTAGGTTTACTATAAGGATGTAACAAACACTTAACTTTAATTAACACAATGAATTACTGAATATATTCCTTTATTATATAAACTGTGCAAAACGCAGATGTGTCCTTATCAAAAGTACAACTAAATATTTTATCTTGATAACAAATAATTCAAGACGTAAGACATGCTTGTTTATGCTAAGGCCTTATAGTTACATTAAATGGTTTATTTAAATGTAAAAAACGTTTTTCACCAGTCACTTTTAACAACTTTTTGTGAATAATGTCCCTGATGATCCTCATACGTTAAGCTCACATAGATTAAAATTAGAAACACGCGTGACTAACGCTTAATAAAGAAGTGCTGCCTACAATCTCTCTGACAGCGGCGGGACCTTTGTAGGACAGCAGAAGACATTTTATGTCCTGTGTTGCACGACAGGATTCAGTTAAAAACTGTCGTTTGAAGTTTGGTTTCCACATCTGCTTTTTTATGTTTCATGTTTGCTTTAGAGGCGCGTCAGTTACTGCGATGAAAACCCAACATTTCCTGATATGGCAGCTTCATATTAAAAGCATTTAAATAACAAATAACTGACTTTTATTGTTGAAGAATTTCAGACACAGACATTTGTGTCTGAAAGAGTGCAGGCAACACCATAATAAAATACATTGAATGAGTATAGTTCCGCTCCCGATTGAGTAGGCCGCCCTTAATGTGGCCCAGGATACATACTGACAGACAAAGCCAAAAATTGGTTGTAGTGCATGGACTCTGACCTGAATTTTAACAGCCACAATAAGACAATTACAAAGTCAACCTATATCACCTTAATAATATTTTCAAGGGTTTTGAGTTTAAGTGTCAACAGGATTTGGAAAAACTTGTCCATGCCTTCAGTGAACTGACTACTGCAACGGTGTCTTTACAGTCCACCAAATCACAGCTGCAGCTGATTCAGAACGCGCTGCTCGACTCCTCACTAAGACCAAGAGAGTGATCACACCACTCCATTCTGAAGTCTTTACCCTGGCTTCCTTCGTCAAAGTACTTCTGCTGTTATAAATCACTAAATGGCTTAGGCCAAAATACATTTGGATCGCTAGTATACTAGGACCACCCATTTAAATGGTTGTTTGTTTTTATTGTTTAATTTCTTATACTGCACTGAACTTTTATTCTTGTGTTTTAAAAAAAAATGTTTTGATGTAAACACTTGAATTGCCCTGAGCTTAATGTGCTATACAATAAAGCTGCCTTGCCTTGCTAACACACTGCTATACCATATGTGTCCCAGACTACTCCGATGTGGTCCGAGAGATCAAGTACTTATGTTGTCCTCAATGCATCCTGAAAATGTTTTCACCTGTACTAAGCTGTCCACCTTGTTATCCCATCCAGTTTTACTAACAGGGAAAATGGCTTAAGCTTTATCATAGACAGATGATATTTTGCACGTTACACTACATACAGTTGAGGCCTAATATTACCCCCCCAAGAATTTATGGAAAATTTCCTTAAATTCTTTCTCATGTTTGCAGCATCAATAAAACTTGATTGTAATGAAAATTCACCAATGCTGTTTGGTAGCTTTTGGTAAATTTGAATATGATACATTTATCAAATCAATATAGTGAAAAATGGGGAGGTCAAAAATATTAGCGGCCATGTTAATTTTGCTTGCAACACACACCTAATTAACCAATCAGCTCTCAACACAACACCTGTGCAGTCAATTGGCTCAAACACACCTGAGACACATCAACATAAAAGACTAATGAGCAGGGCACTTAACAATAATTATTACTCATTATTGAGAGGCTACTGTCAACTATTACTATGACTACATTTACTCACCATACAATGACAAAGGAAATCAGTCTTGAGCTCAGAAAGAAGATAGTGAGGC
Source organism: Etheostoma spectabile (assembly GCF_008692095.1). Lineage (NCBI taxonomy): Eukaryota > Metazoa > Chordata > Actinopteri > Perciformes > Percidae > Etheostoma > Etheostoma spectabile. The sequence goes on along the minus strand of NC_045736.1, from coordinate 6,298,954 downwards.
TCATGATAAGCGGAAGGCTATACTGCATTTCAAGCGTTTCAGTGTCTGAACCATTGTACATTGCCTCATTGTCAAGGCAAGGAGACAAATTCTGTAAGAAACAAACCTGGGCGTGGTCGTAAGCGCAATATTTCAAGACTGTGAGAGGAAATAGCCCGGCTACTCTGCCTAGATGATTGTTGCTGACTGGCTCCTCTGAGTTATGTTTCAAGGAACACAGATGTGAGGGCTCTCATCGTGGGGGTTCAGGGTTATTGTCCCAGAAGAACCTTTGCTCAAGAGCGGCACACCCCAGCCAGACTGAGGTTTGCCCGTGAACATTTGAAAGGTAAAGATGGTTTTGGAATCTATAACTTTGGTCTGATGAGACTAAACTGGAACTGTTTGGCACATGGATGTTGCTTATGTCTGCGAAGAAAGAGAGCGGCTTCCACACCATGAACACAGTTCCCCAGTTAAATGTGGTGGTGGGAACATTGCTGTGGGGCTTTTTTGCAGCCTCAGGCACAGGAGCCTTTTGTCATGTGCCATGGCATCATGAAAATAGAAAAATGTTGATTTTGAGGGATAATATGCAGAAATCTGCTCTGTCTATCCTTAGGTTGTCGCTGGGTCTTCCAACAAGACAATGACCCAATGCATACATCAAAATTGGTCCCAACAGGTCCTGAGGAAACCAAAACCAAGGTCCTAGAGTGACACGCATACAGCCCAGACCTCAATCCTATTAGAATTTGTGGCGGGTGGAAAGTGAATGTCCATGCTCGGAAACCAGCTAAACAATTTGCAATGGAGAATGGACCAAAATCCCTCAGGAGACCTGTGTCAACCTAGTAAAGAATACTAAGAGGTTCTTGTCAGAAGAGGACTCAGAAAGGTACACTATTGACTTTATTACTGGCCTGGGGGCTAATAATTTTGGACATCTCATTTTGCCTTTTCTGTTTCAACTAGTGCATAAATAAATATTTGTAATCAACTTAGTGGACATTTTTGTCTTTGTTATGTTGAAAACAAATACACTATAAACACATATAATTTCATACGGGAGTAGGGCTGCACGATTATGGCCAAATGATAATCACGATTATTTTGATCAAATTTTGATCGCGATATTTTCACGATTATTGTTGATTTTAGCAAAACAAATTTTACATAGGCTTTTACATAGGCTATTATAACTGAGAGAGGGAGTGTGAGTGGACGCTACTCACAGGGAGAACGGCTGACTCTCATGAAGGTCCAGCAGGGGTCGAATGGCGGACACACCTGACGTCGTGTATGAAACGTCTGTATCGTCACTGCGCTGCATTTTATGAACTATGAGATTCTGGCCATGGGTCACATCTCTGGCCCAGGTCCGCAGCTCCGTCCCACACGGATTACTTTTACCAACTGAAGTTAGTTGCATTCAATAACTTCTTCTGTGTTCTTCCCTTCGCCGTGGCTGCTGCAATAGCAGGTTACCATGGAAACACTGGTACAAACACAGGTTTGCCCCTCGTATTTAACAATATACAGCTGTGTTAATAAAAAATTCAAACTGTAGACAAATGTCAGAAGTGTGGACGGCGCTGGGTGGCGGGGCGCGGGTAAGAGGAGACGATGAGAGATCCCACACCCAAGCACGGCTTTACAGACAAAATGGGTCACGTAACGCAAATTAAACCATATCCATATAACAGCATTGCAGCGGATGCGAGGGACATTTGCACCGTGCATCTTGAGATGCTAACACTAACAGACCTACTAGCAACCGACTAGCACTGCTCACTGCTGTTGTCTGAAAACAACAGACGGAAAAATGTTGCGTTAACTGGTAAACTGGTAAACCTAAAGACCGACGTATAACCGACTACTATTGTGTGAGTTTTCCTCCCGTTCCTGTCCTCTGTGACTGTCTACATCTTGAAGCTAAGATGCATGGGTGCGTAACTACTCTGACTGGCTCATGAGCAGCGGTAGTCCGGGTAGATTGGCTTTGCAAAAACCCGAGCGTTCTATGAAATTACGCTTTTAAAAAAAATAATCGCCGATCACGCAAATTTGATCGTGGAAGTCAAAATCGTGATCGGGATTAAAATTTGATTAATTGTGCAGCCCTATACAGGAGTCTAATAATTTTGGCCTCAACTGTACTTTGGCCTCCACGCTGAAGAAGTAGTTGCTGCGTCTACAATTTCAGTAGGACAGTCATCCGTTCTCGTCTCCCCTTTAAGGGTGACACCTGGAACAGTGACAGGAGCCAACACTCGCTAAGTCATGACACCAAATAAACAAGTACAGCAGTTTCTCCTCAGCCCAATGACAACAGCAACAAAACCCTCACGGTGATTTACCCATGAAAACCAGTAAAATATGACAGCTACAGACACTTGGAAAATAGAGTTACTGGCACTCAATTTAATGAATTACTGTTTATCAGACCCAGTGAGACAAGAAGCTAACGTTAGAGAACCCTGGAGGGACATACACTACAGGTCAAATGTTTGGAGTCACTTATTAATTTCCATTCAACTCATTATAAAACAAATACTAGGCACGCACAATTAATTGTTATAAAATTGCGATCTTGATTCACCCTGTTCACGATTACATTTTTAAAACTTTGATATGATTTAGTTTTATATTCAAGCGATTGCATCACAGCCACTACTACTTTCTTCTGTGAGTTATAAACAGACTGGTATAAAATAGGTTTATATCTTCTCCCTTCTCTTCATTGAAGCCTCTAGTTTACAGGCTTGTGGTGATGAGCAATGAGCTATAGGCCAAAATAAATCGTTTGGTACTGCCAATTTTGTCTTGTGTTGTCATGGTAGAAAAAGAAAAAACGTGGCGGAGAATATGATATCAATTCTAAGCAAAATAAATTGTGATTCATATTTTTCCCCAAATCGTGCAGGCCTACAGATACCAGCTTATCTGAGTGGGTGGCTGATCTTTAATGCAATATTTAAATTAACTATGTAAAATGAGCAGTGATTATTAAATCCCCTGGTTCAGGTTCTGGCACAATGGTTTAGTAGTGGGAATAGTGATGTCATGTGATCAGAGACTGGAAAATGTGTTATGTATGTTATGTTAGGGCTGCACGGTATTGGAAAAAAACTGACATTGCCATTTTTTTCCCCTGCAATAACATATTGCGTTAGAAAAAATGACAAATTTTACAAAGTGACATAAATAGCTCTATTTTGGAAATAATAAATTCTTCTCGACCTTGGGGTGATTTTGTAGAGGAGTACACCAATTAAAAATGAACTTTTCTTACGTAAACTTTAAAGCTTTACAAACACCAGAGGTAATAGCTGTGACTTCTCTTCTGAAGTTAAAAGTTTAGTAAGTACTGGTTGACTGACATGACACCATTGTGTTCATTTATACAATCCAGCTAAAGTCAATATATTAAATGCATGCATGTTGCTTCCTTTAAATGTCAGGTTGTGGTCACTAGTGGGGGCCTGCTTGTTTGTTAGATAGATTTATCAACATTGAATTGTGGACTGGCTGTGCATGCAGACCCTGCATGTCACACTCTAGCAACAAACTGTGCATCCAAGAAACTTAAATCTGTTCGTGAAAGAGTTTATATCAGACGTAGACTACTGGTTGTGATTAGTGATACGTTTCAAGCTTCACGCTTTGGAGCGTTACATTAGCGGACAGACGCCTTGATGCCTGAATATTAGGCTAACTATATAGTTTTACCCTGGCTGGTCAAGCTTTCTGGCAAATCTGCAGCGAAAATGTCCGGAGACGTCACACAAACGTATTAATCAGGTGACTTATTCTGCAGCAAATACTCTGACTACTGTCAGTATTACTACTTCACTACTCATGGAGAAGACTGTGCATCACTGTGTCAGCAGCAGCTTACGATACCTTTTCTACACATGGGAGAGCCTCCCATCTAGATAACAAACGTTACATCACATACACACGCTGCCCACGTGACCACCTGTCTAAATTGGAATGCTCAGCCACTAACAATCAAGTAAAGGAGAATAGGTGGAAAGTTTACTTTTCTATCAAGAAGCAAAAAAGGTGTAGCATGAAATTGCACATGTAGCACTGAAGCTGAATATTGTGCCGCCCTATTACATGACTAAGTCATTTAGAAAGAAATAGCTTGGTGAGAGGAAGGGAGGCGCTGGAGGCCCCTGGTCTGTGTGCAACATAACATACTCCTTTCTATGATTTTTTTTTCCTCAATTTTCTATTAAATTTTGAGCTTACTTTAAAAAGTCGCAAAAAGAAAACACAAAGAAGAAGCATTTCCATCAATGGTTTAGAGCGAATAAATCAACTAGACTAGAAAACCGCTGTGTATGTGCAGTGTGCAGGGCCTTACCATTCAACATCTGTTCACCGCTGTGTATGTGCGGTGGCAGGGCTGTACCATTCAACAACCGTTCACCTTTCTACAGGTATAACCTGGTCATGACTTCCGAGATCACCTTGGCACCGGAGGCATAAAAATTATTACCTTAAGTGCTAGAAATGGGGGGTGAGCCGCTACATCCATGCTTCAGCCATCGGTATATCAGCAGAACTGTTTGTTGAGGTGGTTTCACCAGTTGTTTAGACAGATTGTTTCTCAAACCGTGTGCTGCCGGCTGTAATTTATGACGAGTAGCCTACTTGCACATGGATAACTCAGAGGTGTACAGGAGTGATTAGTGCACGATTTAATTATGATTTTAGGCCTAAATCAGGTAACCAGTTGTTTCGGTTTGCGCTGTTAAATTGTGATTCCTGTTCTACTGACGAAAGCAAAGTGTTTTCACCAGAACGTGAGATGCGATGGTGTAGTGGACGGTGCAGTGGATACTAAACTATTATTTTGATAAGAGGGTTCGAACCCAGCGCGAACGGATCATCGTAATTTATTAAAAAACACAATTTCCGCTGTACAATGTTTTTGTGTCGTGCTCAGATATCCTGTTCAGTTCAGTCCAGTTTATTTAGGTGTGACATGCAAAGGCCAGTAAAACGTTTAGGATTTGTACGAATCTGTGGACGTGGGTAGCCGTTGAGGTTTACACGGCATCTGGACGCTCGGAAACCATAGTGGGAAAAACCAGAAGGCACCTAAACCGGGACCAGGACCTGATAACTAGGACCAGGACCGCATAGCGGTATCCTTCAACAGGCAATGGAAGCTAACGTTAGCTGGTGTCACTCGGAGTGCAGCACCAGCTATCAATGTGCGGAGTATTGAATTTAACATTTAGCTAGCCAACTGATGGTCATTTCAGAACTACAATTTGGATGTGACAACGTAGAAAGTCGCTAGCCTACTGATGAACAGATGTCTGAAGGAGCGTAATGTTGCACCGCCCTCAGCCAGCTCCGTCAGTTACCACTACGAACAACTTACTGGCTAAAACGATCAAGCTAACAGCTAACGCTAGCTGCAGCAGCATGGTGCTACCAAAACTAAAGGTCATGGTACAACAGCTGGCTCTTCCGCTAAAACATACCACGGGTTATTATAACGCGTTGTGCAGATCACATGTGCGGGCACTGGTATATGTTCATAAATGTATGATTAATACAGCCCACCCACCTGCCTGCCATGTGCTCCCACGGTCTCTCCTCCACGATCCGACTGCTGCTTCTTCGTGCGGTTGATTGGCGCAGCTCACGCGGCGCCATTTCTCCCTTGTGGTTTCGGAGCACACTACAGCCAATAACTCGATAACCAAGTCAGAACACATTGATGAATCATATATTGGCATAATTAAATAAATCCGAGGGTACCCAAATGCATGACATCAAAGTCCCTATGCTGGACTTGCGACATGGTTTTCTCTTCACATTATAGTAATCAGCGTTCCGATCATTTCCCATACGCCGATGAGTGACTGCATTTATATCTGCTTCTTTGTATTTCCTGCGTGATGACACGACTATTCACTCCTCCTTCCCTACCGTATTAATAATGGATGTCGCATTTCCTCCAGAATCGTTTTTTTGTTCTGTATGTAAAGACTTAAATCTTCGGACAGTTAGTTAACAGATTTGAAAATTGTCACATTGGGAAACTGCAATAACTTTAATCATGTTATCCTTTTTATCATTAGTTACGTTATGGGACACGGTGTTGTGCTATGCCACGTAACTCGTGTGAAGAGTGAGTGTTTATGGTTTTGTTGTGACTTAATCAATTCAATTCAATTTATTATAGTTATCATTCATAACCAAGAGTTTCTCACACGTTATGATGGTATTGTGCAACATACATGTGCTAGTTCCTGTAATTTTACTGGCCAACCACCAATGTTTGGTTTTGGTAAAATAGTATACATTAATTGATTTAATGCCATATATAACCTTGTGATAGACTTTATTACGCTCCCAACTAAGAACAAAATGTTTTCTAAAATCATTGGCATGCTGTTTTTTAATAATTGATCTTCTTCAGCTGAGATGTTATAACATCAAATAATAACGGGTGGTATAAAATCAACAAACTGAGCATTTTTAATCATGAATTATAATTGCCTTTATTACTACAGGCTGGCATTATAATCACAGATCAGAAGTGAAAGTGTGTGAAGTCTCACAGTTTCTAAGGAGTCCAAATCATTGGAATGAATATTGGAATGAAATGGACAACACAACAGGTGTGCATGTGACAGCAATATGCCCTTCACCGCAATGACTGTAGGAATTTCGTGTTGCATCACTTTCATAGGTTGTTTGTGTGTAACAATCTGAAGGAGGATATCTTTGATCATACGAGGCATTGGGACCAACTCTGTAGAGTTAAATGGGTTTGGATTTTATTTTTGGACACGGGAAATCAGGAGGAACACTTTCCTTCCGTTGTCATGCCCAATGTGATAAACATAAATGGTTAAATTGTCCCATACAAAAGATTTGCACAACTTACACAGCTGATAACTGGTTTAATTATGGTACGAAGAAGGCTGTTTAACAATGAAAAAAAATAGGTCTTGTTGAACAATTCCTACTATGTCCTAATAATAAGTATCATATCAGGGTGCATTATAGATTCCATCAAATATGAGACATTTTGAGGTGAGAGAGTCGAGTTACAGGAGTGCGGTAAACGACATTTGTGCCTATGGTGAGTTGAACAACCAATGTCTTAACGCAGACAAGACAAGAGAGGTAATTAGTGACTTCAGGAAAACCCCACCTCCCTTGCAGCCCCTTATTATCAAGGGGACTGAGGTGCGAGGGGCGACAGCTACAGATTCCTGGGACTGCAAGTAACATCGGATCTGAACTGGACTGTGAACACTGTTGCCACAGTGAAGAAAGCCCAGCAGAGATTGTACTTCATCAGGCTGCTTAGGAAAGCTGGTCTGCACCGTCGCCCTCTCACCCTCGTCTACAAAGGACTGATAGAGAGCATCCCACACGGCATCACTGTTTGGTATGGAAACACCACCCAGACAGAGAGGAAGGCTCTGCAAAGAGTCGTAAAGACGCAGAGAGGATATTAGAACACAACTCCCCTCCATGGACACAATCTACACAAAGCGCTGCCAGAAAAGGCGAGAGAATTATTAGGGACACATCACATCCAGCTCACCCCCTGTCGTACACAAAAACTGTACATATAATCTTAGGCACAAGCGGACGGACAGCATCATCACAAGACAACACGATTTTATAAGAGCTTCTTTCCAGCTGCAGTAAGACTTTTGGCCAAACAAAATGAAATATTTGCTTGTGTAACGTAACATATCTGTGCAATACACCTGTGCATCTTATTTATTTACTTATTTTTTAATAATAACCGTGCCCTTTAATATCTAATAAGGTGTTGTCTTAGGGGCCAAGGGCAATGCATTTATATTTTTTGCAATTTAGGAATGCAATTTATTTATTTTTATTGGTACTTTACTAGTTTTGTGAAATTTTATATTATAATGTAAATGCATTGTGTGTCTTTTTAAACTAACTTGACTCTGAGTAACTATGAACAAGAGTTCCTATGTGTGAAAACACAAATGGCAAATAAAGTTCTTGATTCTTGATTCTTGATATTTTAAGTAAAGAAAGGTGGACAGTTTGTAAGGTCTTTCTGCTTAATTACCCATAACAAGATTGTGCCTTAGTGCAAGTTAGCCTTTATTGTTAAATATGCCTATACTGTGACGCACACTATGTTTTTTTTGTATTGTTTTTTTACTACTAACAATAAAACCCTGCTCATAATAGAAATATTGGTTGCAGTAAATCAATATATAAGCTACATTAAGTTATAAATAAACAGTTTTTTCAACATGGCCATATTGAACATTGGTGGATCTGAATGGAAGCATTGAGAACTTTGTAAGTTGGTTAATTAAAAAGATAGATTATAAAGACAGTAACATTCATGTTTACATTGCAGGCACCATCTTGGAAAACAGTCATGACATCATGACCAGTCGAACTATGAACGCGTGGGGTTTTTTTTATCAAAAGGGAAAGTGTCACTGTGTAAAAAATATAAAACACATTTAGTGCAACATTACCCAGCAGCTGGGTAATTCTGTATCAAATCAGACTAAATCCAGGAAAACAACTGCACCCTCTTAGATTTTGCTAAAAGTTTATGCTAACCTTAATGTCAGTCTTTTCACACTTTCCCCCCCCAAATCTAGGGAATGCTGTACAAATTAATGGTTCAATCATATTGACATGTTTAATGTCATACAGAAATATTTTACGGGCCTTGGTTTTGGGACATGTTCTTGATATATACAAGGTTTGATCAAAATCTGAGACAGTAACAACCTTTAATTCCATTTTAACCCAGAAGAATCTGACAGTACACAGGCACCTGCCTGAAAAATAGCCTATATTAATTAAAAATAATGTATTTCATTGTCAAGACATATACTGTACATGTATCTACTGGAATAGAGCAGTGTTAATATTATATAAGGCCATCCTCAACATTACAGTGGGCTACTAGCTACGTAGCTAGTAATGTTCACTCAGCATTTTGTTTTTAAACTGTGTAAAAAAAGCGGTGCTGTTAAATCACCGGTTTCAGGTACATACAGTACTTTCTGGATGGTTTCAAGGTAACGGTAGGTAGCTACCATTAGCAGATAAGCCAGTTGGAGAAAAAAAAAATCTAGAGGAAACACTGCAATACAAAAATGCAAAATTACATTATCACACCAAGCAGGGCCGGACTAACAATTTCATGTACCCTGGGCAACAGGACTCAAGAACCCCCCCCACCCCAAAGCAACAATTGCAAAGTCGCTATCAAGAGCATGTAGCCTATACTTCCATAACAACAAATCAGGCTTCTGCATGGCTCAGTGGAGATGGATGTATTTACATTGACCTCCGCATTGATAAAGTGCATTCAAGACAGAACAAATGTTTGACATAACTTTTTACAAATAATCTTTCACAGAACTTGGTGGCGACAGAATAATTATTGTTTCAATATGTAGCCAATCGACTTCCGGTGAAGCCATGTTGTAAGCAGCAACCTAGAAGTTGAGCTCCTTTCAACCAAATACAAAATAACCTAACAAACTAAGAGAAACTCGGCTCTACACCAAAAATTTACAATGGCAACGCATCTTCTAGAAACAGATCTGCAACTAAACAGGATGCATCGAAGGAGAAGAACAATAATTTTAAATCAACTCAAGATGTTAGCAAAGATAGCGCTAGCCAAATCCAAAATACTAGCCAAGCTAGAAAAGCGAAGGTCAGAAAACCGGGAAGGGCACAGTCAAACCAAATTATCCCTCAAGAAGCTGGAAACTTCAATGGAAAAAGTGAAAGGTGAAATGACAAAGCTTGAGAAAAGAACTATGGAGGCAGAAGATTGTATAAGTTTTGTTGAAGACAATGGGAGAAGGTACGGGAGAGCTATATCCTATCTATTACGCCGAGAGATGGACCTAACAGCTAGATGTTACAGAACAGAACTAGAGGGTATAGAGGGGAGAAATGTACAGGCATTTGTCAAGGAGCTGATTCAATCTGTCCTTAAACCAATGCCTGACGTGAATGTGCAAATAGAGAGAGCACACCGCTCTACAGTGTCCAAACCGAAAGACCCCAAGGCAACACCTAGGTCTTTAGTAGTCAGATTTGCGGACTGAGCAGTCAAAGACAAGATCCTTTGACAAGCATGGAGCCAAAAACTAATATACAAAGACGAGCAAATATACTTTGACCACGATTACTCTCCGGAACTGCAAAGGAAGAGAACACAAGTGCGGGAGTTCGTCAAACAACTAAAGGAGAAGAACATTAAAGCCAAGTGCCTGTATCCGGCCCAACTGAAAATGACCATGGAAACGAGGGAACATACCTACCCCACGCTCACAGAGGCTCTTCCAGTTCTTGCGAAGGACAACATACATCCAAAATTCGACGAAAGAGCGCAGATGGAGGGCAAGACGTCCCGCTACATGTGGAATGTTATGGGTGAAAGACGTGGAGGAGGTGCAGCGGGAGTGTTGCCTTCAGCGGATCTTGTCGCCCTCTTCAAATAAGTGTGGCGTCAACGCAGAGGTTTTTTCTTTTTTCTCTCCGGATATTTCTGTTTATGCCTAGTGTTAGGATTACTATTTTTCTTTCTTTTTTCTCAATGGACGGAACTCAGCTGAACTGTGAGTCACAACGTGCAATGAACAGCAACCGCTCCACAAGCTGGACGACAGCAGCTAAAACACTTTGTGTGAATCCCACAGAGGAACTGTCACCATCCTCTGCCCAGGCTAGACCGGGTCATGGTTTGCTTAGCTTAGGGGCCGTTCTTTTACTTTTCAGTGGGCCTAGGGCAAGCCATGGGGGTATATGGAAGTGTATTGTCCATATAGTTAGATGTTCTATTTTGTGTTTGAATGGTTACGGTCACCCTGAGAGTGTTAGTATGGTTTCTTGTATAGATTTATTGACAGGTGTGTTAAAATGTGGAGTAGTAGTGCTTTAAGTAGGTGGAAGGATAGGTGCCAAGATTGTCAATATAATGTGTATGAATAGTCTAAACTTCATCAGCTATAATGTAAAGGGCCTGGGCAATCCAAAATATTTAGCCAACTTAAAAACTACATTGCTCTATAGCAATGATCCAAAAAACCCATTTGTCGAAAAAAAAGAGCATTTAAAGCTTGACAGAGAATGGGTGGATCAAGTATTCAGCTCCTCTTTTGAAAAGGGGAAAAAACGGGGTGTGGCCATCCTTTTTTAATAAATCAGTATACTTCAATCATACAGAAACAGTTAAAGATAAAGATGATAGATAGGGTATGGTAAAGGGGGATATCAGTGGCACAAAAGTAACACTGCTCAATCTATATGCCCCAAACGAAGATTGTTCTGCCTTTTTTCAAAGGCATAGCAACTTTAATAGCAGACACAGGAGCTGGGGTTGTGTTAATAGGAGGCAATTTCAACTGTGTCCTAAGACAAAATCTGGATAGGTTACCTGCAGAATTGGGCTCAGTATCTAGAAAGTCAACTACACTGTAGGCAATGATGAGGAAACTGGGCTTAGCACTGTAGATTGTGGCGGCGCTTTCATCCTGAAGAGAAGGACTTTACCTTCATGTCACAGGTACATGGCAGCTACTCAAGGTTGGACATGTTTCTGTTATCTGGACTGGATCTCTACAGGGTCAATGAGTGTAAAATAAAGCTAACCACCATGTCAGATCATGCTCCAGTCACCTTAAAAATAAATATAGGGCCCACAAAAGTATTTAAGTACTGGAGGCTCAATGTCTCACTGTCAAATGATGATCTAATTAAACAAGAAATACACAAGGAATTAACTAATTATTTTGAGGCAAATAAGGATGACACCGTCTCTCCAATAACTTTGTGGGAAGGGGCTAAGGTTGTGATGAGGGGCTGTGTTATTGCCATTTTGTCTAGATCGAAAAAACAAAGGCTAGCACAACAAGAGGAGTTAGAGAAAGACATTAAGCAGCTAGAAACAGAACATCAACAATCTAAGAAACAAGAAGTATTGCATTCACTGAAAGAGACAAGGAAAAAACTGGATCACCTTCTAACATACAAAGCAGAGGGGGCATTAAGATTCATAAATAGAAAGAATTATGAAGTGGGTAACGAGCCGCTTGTTGGCTTTTCAACTGCGGAAGGTGCAAAATAGCAGGACAGTTCACAAAATAAAAAGAACAGCGAGTGACGAAATCTTAACACTATCTACTGATATTGCAGAGGCTTTCGCCTCATATTATAGAAAGTCATACGAGGAGCAGGTGGAAGTAATGACCCCAATCTTGTGTAAGGTTTATAACTATGCACTAAAGATGGGAGACCTGCCTGGATCATGGTCAGAAGCAATAAGAAGCGTCATTCACAAAGAAAACAAGGACCCGATCCAATGTATGTCATACTTCCCAATCAGCCTCCTGTGCATTGATCTTAAAATTCTTACCTCAATTGTAGCAAAAAGAATACAAAAAGTCATACATAAACTGGTAAAACCAGATCAGATTGGTTTTATTAATAATCAACAAGGTGTGGACAACGTCAGGAGGGCTTTAAACTTGCAATGTGTTGCAGCCGAAAGGAACACCCCTTCAATGCTTCTCAGCTTAGATGCTGAGAAGGCATTCAATAGGGTTGATTAGACTTTCCACCAGCAGTCTGCTGGAGGAAAGTCAGATATATAAAAAATAATAATACATTTTATTTAAAGGCGCCTTTCTTGGCATTTAAGGACGCCACACAGGGAATTCATATATTATAGCACACTATTCGGTTTAGGGGGGCGGTAGACAGCAGCAATG
>NC_045736.1:6286051-6286177 GCF_008692095.1 Etheostoma spectabile | reverse complement strand
TGGAGTGGGACCAGACAACTTGCAGACAGCAGATTTAAAGGAGCTGAAGACAGGCACAGACACCGGCGATAGTTTCCACTTCTCGCGGTAGATTATCGCGAGACCTCCTCCCCGGCCAGAGCCACG
>NC_045736.1:6285299-6286041 GCF_008692095.1 Etheostoma spectabile | reverse complement strand
ACAGATGTAAACAAATCCACTAGGAGTGGATTCGTTGAGTTCAGAAAAGTTGTTGGGCGGTTGCCACGTCTCGGTTAAATGGGCTTCAATGACACATTTATTAAAATGGATCTGCATATTTTGTAAAAACCCTAAATCTCCAATTTCTTTCCATTGGAACGGGGCACCCGCCAGGGTGATTCTTTATCTCCTTCTTTATTTGCCTTAAGCATAGAGCCATTAGCGGATTTAATAAGGTCAAATTCCCTCATAATGGACATTCCGGATGAGGGATTGATTCAAAATAAACTAGCTCTATTTGCTGATGACATTTTGTTATTCTTAGAGCATTCCATGGTTTCTATTGCTACTCTTCTAAATAGTTTAGATAAATACAATGCAGTGTCAGGATATAAGATAAAAACCAACAAATTGGAAGTAATGATAAGTGGTAATTGGCCCCAGCAACTAGATGAATTGGTATCCTTTAGGAAATCCAAACGGGGATTTAAATATTTATGTTTTATTCTGACACCAACACCAGCACAGCTTTATCCCTCCAACTACAACAAACTAATCAAAGAGATTAAACAAGATATAAGTAGGTGGGATTTGCTGCCTTTATCACTTTTTATAGTGATAAACTTAGTAGTGATAACTTTTTATAGTCAGTGAGGAGGAGTATTCTACCCAGACTTCTTTTCCTATTTCAATCTCTGCCTATTTATATATCACAATCAACACTTAAGCTTCTTGAAAAACG
>NC_045736.1:6284625-6285289 GCF_008692095.1 Etheostoma spectabile | reverse complement strand
AAATTTATCTGGCAAAATAGAAGACCCAGAATACGTCTAAAAATACTGATGGCTTAAAGAAAGAGGAGGCTTGGGTCTACCTCATTTTAAAATGTATTACTGGGCAGCCCAATTTAAAGCAATAGTGGCATGGGTGACCAAAGATGAAGAAAATGGGTGGCTATTCACTGAACAGAATTCCTTGAAAGGAATACTAATATCTACTCTTCCATTTCTTAGTCAGCAGGCTCAGAAAAAAATAGGATAATAACATCTGGGTCAAGCACAAATTAAGGGTGTGGAACAGTGCTCAGAAGCAATTAAAGGGGTCTATAGCTCTATCAAGGGCCATGCCCAGTCTTGGAAACATTGAATTTCTCCCATCTGTGACGGACTTAGCATACAGACAGTGGGCGGAAAAGGGGTTGGTTATTATAAATCCGCTGTTTGAGAACAAACATTCTCACAACTTCAAGAAAAGTTTGACTTGCCCTCAAATGACTTGTATAGATATACAAATACGACACTACATCACAAACCACACGGATGGGGCTAGTCTTAAAAAAGATCCAACTGGTGTTGAATGGTATTTTATACATATTTCTCAACAAGTGGTATTAACAAAGCATCAAGTATCACATATCTATAAGAGTCTTATGAAAGATACATCAGACAATACCTTCCA
>NC_045736.1:6284539-6284615 GCF_008692095.1 Etheostoma spectabile | reverse complement strand
GAATGGGAACTGGAACTCAATACAATTGTAGATGATATTACATGGGAAGATATATGTGAGGCGAGTCATAAAGGGA
>NC_045736.1:6284189-6284529 GCF_008692095.1 Etheostoma spectabile | reverse complement strand
AATGTGGAAAGAATTTGATTGGAAGTTGAAGATGAGATTCTTTAGGACCCCTCTTAAGGTATCAATGTTTAAAAACACCCCCAACACTTGCTGGAGAAACTGTGGTATAGTGGGACACCATACCCACATATTCTGGGACTGCCCAGTGATACAGACATACTGGAAAGACATTAAAGAGGAAGTGGACAAAATCTTTAAGATGGATTTCAAGATGGAGTTGGATGCTTTGTTTTTCTTACTGGAGAAATTACCTGAAGATTGCTTTCTAAGGACCAAAGTTACATAATACATATTTTGTTAATGACCGCCATAAAGTCAAAAAATTAAACAGGTCCATACA
>NC_045736.1:6283589-6284179 GCF_008692095.1 Etheostoma spectabile | reverse complement strand
TGACTGCTATTTTACAGTTGAAGGTAAATTTGTTTGTAAGAAGATGGACCCTTCATTCTAGGCCTTGATTTAAAATAATTTAAACATACTGATGTGCAATGATTTATTTATCCTGCTTCTATGTAGTCAGTATGGATGTTGAATGAAGTTCAACCACAAGGTGACCCTTTTATTATTTATTTTTTGTTGCTTGACCGCTCATGAAAGAGTTTAAAACTCTTTAGAGACACTTGAAAATATTGCTTTTCTCGCCTAAATTTTACCCCCAAAAAAGTGATGCAGTTCCACATACTTTGGCCCTCTGGGAGACCCTGGGGTCATTGGGAAGTTAACACTCTCAACTTTTTGTCTAGTGGCATTGTGACACTAGGCCTTACTGACACAAGCTACGAGGTTAGAACAGAATTTCTATTTCCGTCCAAGTAAATCATCTGAAAAATTAATAAAAAACTACGTGTAAGCAATAAGATGGGCTACATACAAAAATAGTACCCTAGCCACATGTCTCAACTTAGAACAGAAAAAAATCCAGAAAAAAAATGACTTAGAAAATGGATTTTATATGAATGTATTTCTACAGATATGTCTTT
>NC_045736.1:6283428-6283571 GCF_008692095.1 Etheostoma spectabile | reverse complement strand
ATTTCTAAAAAAGCCCAAAAAGTGCAAAATGCAATACTTCTGAAATACAAAAACACATTCACATCACGCACACATATAACTGAAAGAACTACATGCATACATTTATAGAAATAAGTAATCATAATTTGATGAAATGGTGAAAT
>NC_045736.1:6283295-6283418 GCF_008692095.1 Etheostoma spectabile | reverse complement strand
GGCCTTATTTTTGCTTTGACAAAGCTGGAGCCATCACAGGGTTACATTTTTCTGGCCATGTTTGGTATCAATCCACTCGTCTTCTTATTGGCTACACAGGGAGGCTGGTTTCATAATGTTTGG
>NC_045736.1:6282456-6283285 GCF_008692095.1 Etheostoma spectabile | reverse complement strand
ATAGAGTAGCTTTCAATATTTAACCAGGACCCTCCTCTGTAAACCCTGCTACTTTTTGGCTTCTATAAAGGAGAACCCAGCCTACAGTGGACGGATTGGCTTATTTCAGCTGTCAATCAAAAACTTGGGCTTTAGCCTTTTCCTCTGTTTGCAAAGAAACAATGTGGCTCCTTCAGGACAGACAGCAGAAGCGATCAAAGTCCAAAAATGATGGACTGTTCAGCTTTGTTTACGAGGAAACTCGGCCAGAATTTACAAGATTGTGAGGGGACCAGCTCATTTTGGATTAAAAGGATTGGATGTACATATTCTTTGAACTGTTGGCGATGTAGCAAAAAAAGTTTATGACGATCTTTCACCGATGTGTATAAAGACACGAGGACAAAGGTAGGGATGCACGCTCGACTTTAGACAGAAACGGTGGAGAATCTTTCTGTTTCTTTACTTCATAGCGTGATTATAACCGCTATAACTTTGTGTGTGGGCTCAATGGAATCATGAGACTTTAACTTCAACTTCAACTTTATTTATTTGTCATTTTATATGTACAGAGTGCATACAGAACGAAATTGCGTTGCATACAGCTTATAAATATTGCAATGATATTCCAGGTGGAATGGAATACATTTCCGGATTTTTACAAATAGTTATACAGAAGTGCAGCAGTGATCAAAGTGTAAAACAGTGCAGGGGATGAACCAGGGGGCAAATGAAGAGTAAAAAAGAGAGGAACTGAAATGGCTAAAAGTTCAGCAGCATTTAAACACCCCAATGGCGTGCAATAGGTGCAGAGTTCAGTTTATGGATCAGAAGTTCAACAGTCTGATGG
>NC_045736.1:6279207-6282431 GCF_008692095.1 Etheostoma spectabile | reverse complement strand
CTGTAAAGAGGTCCGCAGCATCCGCTGCAGGTCCACCGGTTCTGCAACAGCTTTTTCCCCACTGCCATCAGACTGTTGAACTTCTGATCCATAAACTGAACTCTGCACCTATTGCACGCCATTGGGTGTTTAAATGCTGCTGCTGAACTTTTAGCCATTCAGTTCCTCTCTTTTTACTCTTCAATTTGCACACTGTTCTCCCCTGCACTGTTTTACACTTTGATCACTGCTGCACTTCTGTACATTTGTAAATATCCGGAAATGTATTCCATTCCACCTGGAATATCATTGCAATATTTATAAGCTGTATGCAACGCAATTTCGTTCTGTATGCACTCTGTACATATAAATGACAAATAATAAAGTTGAAGTTGAAGTTAAAGTCTCATGATTCCATTGAGCCCACACACAAAGTTATAGCGGTTATAATCACGCTATGAAGTAAAGAAACAGAAAGATTCTCCACCGTTTCTGTCTAAAGTCGAGCGTGCATCCCTACCTTTTGTCCTCGTGTCTTTATACACATCGGTGAAAGTCGTCATAAACTTTTTTGCTACATCGCCAACAGTTCAAAGAATATGTACATCCAATCCTTTAATCCAAATGAGCTGGTCCCCTCACAATCTTGTAAATTCTGGCCGAGTTTCCTCGTAACAAGCTGAACAGTCCATCATTTTTGGACTTTGATCGCTTCTGCTGTCTGTCCTGAAGGACCACATGTTTCTTTGCAAACAGAGGAAAAGGCTAAAGCCCAAGTTTTTGATTGACAGCTGAAATAAGCCAATCCGTCCACTGTAGGCTGGGTTTCTCCTTTATAGAAGCCAAAAAGTAGCAGGGTTTACAGAGGAGGGTCCTGGTTAAATATTGAAAGCTACTCTATCCAATTACAACCAAACATTATGAAACCAGCCTCCCTGTGTAGCCAATAAGAAGACGAGTGGATTGATACCAAACATGGCCAGAAAAATGTAACCCTGTGATGGCTCCAGCTTTGTCAAAGCAAAAATAAGGCCTTCTTATGGCATTTCACCATTTCATCAAATTATGATTACTTATTTCTATAAATGTATGCATGTAGTTCTTTCAGTTATATGTGTGCGTGATGTGAATGTGTTTTTGTATTTCAGAAGTATTGCATTTTGCACTTTTTGGGCTTTTTTAGAAATAAGAAATAAGAAAAATGCAAAGACATATCTGTAGAAATACATTCATATAAAATCCATTTTCTAAGTCATTTTTTTTCTAGGGTACTATTTTTGTATGTAGCCCATCTTATATGCTTACAGTAGTGTTTTTTATTAATTTTTCAGATGATTTACTTGGACGGAAATAGAAATTCTCTGTTCTAACCTCTGTAGCTCTGTGTCAGTAAGGCCTAGTGTCACAATGCCACTAGAAACAAAAAGTTGAGAGTGTTAACTTCCCAATGACCTCAGGGTCATCCCAGAGGGCCAAAGTATGTGGAAACTGCATCACTTTTTTGGGGGTAAAAATTTAGGCGAGAAAAGCATATATTTTCAAGTGTCTCTAAAGAGGTTTTAAACTCTTTCAATGAGAGGTCAAAGCAACAAAAAATAAATAATAAAAGGGTCACCTTGTGGTTGAACTTCATTCAACATCCATACTGACTACATAGAAGCAGGATAAATAAATCATTGCACATCAGTATGTTTAAATTATTTTAAACTCAGCCTAGAATGAAGGGTCCATCTTCTTACAAACAAATTTACCTTCAACTGTAAAATAGCAGTCATATTTCATTGTATGGACCGTTTAATTTTTTGACTTTATGGCGGTCATTAACAAATTTGTATTATGTAACTTTGGTCCTTAGAAAGCAATCTCAGGTATTTCTCCAGTAAGAAAAACAAAGCATCCAACTCCATCTTGAAATCCATCTTAAAGATTTTGTCCACTTCCTCTTTAATGTCTTTCCAGTATGTCTGTATCACTGCAGTCCAGAATATGTGGGTATGGTGTCCCACTATCCCACGTTTCTCCAGCAAGTGTTGGGGGTGTTTTTAAACATTGATACCTAAGAGGGGTCCTAAAGAATCTCATCTTCAACTTCCAATCAAATTCTTTCCACATTGGACTTTCAATCCCTTTATGACTCGCCTCACATATATCTTCCCATGTAATTCATCTACAATTGTATTGAGTTCCAGTTCCCATTCACTTTTAATATGGAGGTATTGTCTGATGTATCTTTCATAAGCTCTTATAGATATGTGATACTTGATGCTTTGTTAATACCACTTGTTGAGAAATAGTTATAAATACCATTCAACACCAGTTGGATCTTTTTAAGACTAGCCCCATCCGTGTGTTTGTGATGTAGTGTGTCTATTTGTAATCTATACAGTCATTTGAGGGCAAGTCAAACTTTTCTTGAAGTTGTGAGAATGTTTGTTCTCAAACAGCGGATTTATATAACCAACCCCTTTTCCGCCCACTGTCTGTATGCTAAGTCCGTCACAGATGGGAGAAATTCAATGTTTCCAAGACTGGGCATGGCCCTTGATAGAGCTATAGACCCCTTTAATTGCTTCTGAGCACTGTTCCACACCTTAATTTGTGCTTGACCCAGATGTTATTATCCTATTTTTTCTGAGCCTGCTGACTAAGAAATGGAAGAGTAGATATTAGTATTCCTTTCAAGGAATTCTGTTCAGTGAATAGCCACCCATTTTCTTCATCTTGGTCACCCATGCCACTATTGCTTTAAATTGGGCTGCCCAGTAATACATTTTAAAATGAGGTAGACCCAAGCCTCCTCTTTCTTTAAGCCATCAGTATTTTTAGACGTATTCTGGTTCTTCTATTTTGCCAGATAAATTTTGATATACGTTTTCAAGAAGCTTAAGTGTTGATTGTGATATATAATAGGCAGAGATTGAAATAGGAAAAGAATTCTGGGTAGAATACTCCTCCTCACTGACTATAAAAGTTATCACTACTAAGTTTATCACTATAAAAAGTGATAAAGGCAGCAAATCCCACCTACTTATATCTTGTTTAATCTCTTTGATTAGTTTGTTGTAGTGGAGGATAAAGCTGTGCTGGTGTTGGTGTCAGAATAAAACAAATATTTAAAAATCCAGAGGGCAGCAGGGTAAACAGTCCATGGTGGGGGTGTGTGGGGTCTTTGATTATAAGCTTTTTTTTTAAGCTTTCTAATGATGTGCTGCATGACCGTGTTTGTGACGATTTAATGCTTGCAA
>NC_045736.1:6278549-6279189 GCF_008692095.1 Etheostoma spectabile | reverse complement strand
TTATATCCCAAATTGGAAAAACAGGTTCCGGCAGAGGAACCGTGCTCTCAGAGAGGTTATTAAATGTATTGTACTGTGTTGCAAAATTGCCTGCAATGTTTAATTTGGGCAATAAAGTTTAAAAACTTAAAAAATGTAGCCAATCAAATACCATTTTACTGCAACAGTGTCATAAAGCAGACAGCTAGGGAACTTCACACCAGAGATTATTTCTAATATGCTAAATTATCACGTGATTGGGAAAAAAAAGTAGACCATTTGCTAGTGTTGCAAGCAGTTGAAAGTCAAAATCATGTTTATTGTTTCAAATCTATCAACATTTTAGGTTAATGCACTACAATATATTTTGTTGTAACAAATGGATCATCATTCATCTGCCTCCTCCTGATCACTCTCTACCTGTCCCTCTCTCTGAATCTGCAGCCTCCTCTTCCTCCATCTAAGATAAAGGGTTGAGATCAGGAGACGATGATGAAGCCTTTAAAGATGACAAGTCCAAGGATTTTAAATCATTTGCAGCTTTATTCAAACAGTGAACAATGACACAGTGAGCACACTCTGTATCCACACAAATGTCTATACAAGAGTGACCACTGAACATCAGAATAACCTAGTTTCTTATAGTCTTCTTGTTCTGCAG
>NC_045736.1:6278293-6278466 GCF_008692095.1 Etheostoma spectabile | reverse complement strand
ACTTTGCCCTAAAAGCTCCCTCTGAATGGTTTACTGCATTTTAACTTTTACATGCAACCTATCAATCTTCATCTGCTTCGTCCTGATCACTAACTGCCTCTGTCCCTCTCTGAATCTGCAGCCTCCTCTTCATCCCTCATAGTCAAATCTTCCTTTCCCTCTTCTCTTTCACT
>NC_045736.1:6277802-6278283 GCF_008692095.1 Etheostoma spectabile | reverse complement strand
TCTCCTTCTGTGGTCTTCTCCTGCTCTGACCCGCCTGGTCTCCAGTTTAATGACTTCACCTTCATTTCCCTCCTTGTCTTACTCCTATGCACTATTTTGAATATAAATGATTGGTCTCAGCACACACTGTAGTATGTAATGTAACACCACCGAGCGACCCTCTTAACATTATGAATTCAAATGTGCCAGTTTGTAATATTACTAATATTACTAAAATCAAAACTAAGCTCAATTGCTCCAGTCTTTGCTGAGATGCAGGGCCGCCACACCACAGCACTCGCTGTAACAGATTATGGTAAAGTTGGTTTTATATTGGACGTTGGGTATTAGACACATTCAAAAAATCTATTATGTAGTTTGACCTTTCAATATAAAGTCAACTTTAATAGTCTGTGACAGCTTGCTTGCTCGCTCTGCAGAAAGCTACAGACAGGATTTATTGTAATATTTTGGTTGCAAAAATCAAATACAAATTCAAGCA
>NC_045736.1:6274347-6277792 GCF_008692095.1 Etheostoma spectabile | reverse complement strand
TTGTATCCAAAATTCAAGCACTTTTCAAACTTTGAAAACACATCAAAATTTAAGCATTTTTAAGGAATTCAAGCACCCGTACAAACCCTGACTATATAAATGCAGTCTATTTACTATGTTGCTAAAACGTTGACAAGAGGGAATGTTATAAGGCAACTTTATGCATATCCTGCATCCTCCACACCTGCATGTCTTTCTCTATAAACCCACCGAATTCTTAAGTTATGGATTGAATTACTTCTTTCTGAAGCAGAATCTGCATGCAGAGCCTGGTTTACCAGCTCTCTCCTTGAGAGAGAGACACTGACGTGATGGCTTCATAAAAGCGCCCTCATATTTGAAGTATAGCCACTAGCATAAGCCAGATGTGTTGCACAGAGTTAGCACTTTTTCCTGTTGACTTTTATCAGGTTACAATAAATCTGTAATGCTCCCATACAGCAGACTGAGACTGACTTTTTTTTTTTTTTTTTTAAGATTATTTTTTGGGCATTTTTAGGCCTTTAATGGACAGGACAGGTGAAGTTTGTGAAAGGGGAGAGAGAGGGGGAGTGACATGCAGCAAAGGGCCGCAGGCCGGATTCGAACCCGGGCCGGCTGCGTCGAGGAGTAAACCTCTAAACGTGGGCACCCGCTCTACCAACTGAGCTATCTGGGTTCCCTGAGACTGACTTTTTGACTGAAATCTGTGAGGCTAAAATGAAAAGAACAATAGAAGAAATGCCACTCCTCAGGGAAGGCTATAGATTGTATAGTTATCTCCCAGACAGGGCAAAATCACCACCCTACAACTATACAATCTACTACCTCACACTGTGCAAGCAACTGGGATACAAGTTTTTATCAACATCTTGATCCATGCAAACCCTGAAAACTGGCCTCCAGAAGACTGAGATGAGTGTTTGGCACTTTGAGAAAGACAGTAGGCTGAATAGTTATCTCCCAGTGCAGGTGTGACCCTAAAACTATACAACCTACTACCTCATCCCACGGTGCAAACAAAGCTGTTTTCCGCAGTGAAAGTGAAGACCAGGGCAGATTTAATGATGAAGAGATCCCTCTGACCAAGGACAACCTCCAGCTGAATAGACATAATCCAACGCAGGCATTCAGCAGACACCTCCGACTGTGGAGAAAAAAATAACATGGGTGGAAAGTTAGGTTCTACTATAAGGATGTAACAATACACTTAACTTTAATTAACACAATGAAATTACTGAAATATATTCCTTTATTTATATAAACTGTGCAAAACAGCAGATGTGTCCTTATCAAAAGTACAACTGAAATATTTTATCTTGAATAACAAATAATTCAAGACTTAAGACATGCTTGTTTATTGCTAAGGCCTTATAGTTACATTTAAATGGTTTATTTAAAATGTAAAAAAACGTTTTTCACCAGTCACTTTTAAACAACTTTTTGTGAATAATGTCCCTGATGATCCCTCATACGTTAAGCTCACATAGATTAAAAATTAGAAACACGCGATGACTAACGTTAATAAAGAAGTGCTGCCTACAATCTCTCTGACAGCGGCGGGACCTTTGTAGGACAGAAAGACATTTTTATGTCTCTGTGTTGCACGACAGAGATTCAGTTAGAAAACTGTCGTTTGAAGTTTGGTTTCCACATCTGCTTTTTTATGTTTCATGTTTGCTTATAAGAGGCGCGTTTAGTTACTGCTGATGAAAACCCAACATTTCCTGATATGGCAGCTTCATATTAAAAGCATTTAAATAACAAAATAACTGACTTTTATTGTGAAGAATTTCAGACACAGACATTTGTGTCTGAAAGAGTGCAGGCAACACCATAAATAAAATACATTGAATGAGTACATAGTTCCGCTCCCAGTTGAGTAGGCCGCCCTTAATGTGGCCCAGGATACATACTGACAGACAAAGCCAAAAAACTTGGTGTAGTCATGGACTCTGACCTGAATTTTAACAGCCACAATAAGACAATTACAAAGTCAACCTATTATCACCTTAATAATATTTCAAGGGTTTTGAGTTTAATGTGTCAACAGGATTTGGAAAAACTTGTCCATGCCTTCAGTAGACTTGACTACTGCAACGGTGTCTTTACAGGTCTCCCAAAATCACAGCTGCAGCTGATTCAGAACGCTGCTGCTCGACTCCTCACTAAGACCAAGAGAGTGAATCACACCACTCCAGTTCTGAAGTCTTTACACTGGCTTCCTTCGTCAAAGTACTTCTGCTGGTTTATAAATCACTAAATGGCTTAGGGCCAAAATACATTTTGGATCTGCTAGTAACTAGGAACCACCCATTTTAAATGGTTGTTTGTTTCTTTATTGTTTAATTTCTTATACTGCACTGTAACTTTTATTCTTGTGTTTTAAAAATAAAATGTTTTTATGTAAAGCACTTTGAATTGCCCTGAAGCTGTAATGTGCTATACAAATAAAGCTGCCTTGCCTTGCTAACACACTGCTATACCATATGTGTCCCAGACTACCTCCGAATGTGGTCCGAGAGATCAAGTACTTATGTGTCCTCAATGCATCCTGAAAATGTGTTTTCACCTGTACTAAGCTGTCCACTTGTTATCCCATCCAGTTTTACTAACAGGGAAAATGGCTTATAAGCTTTATCATAGACAAGATGATTATTTTGCACGTTACACTACATACAGTTGAGGCCTAAATTATTAGCCCCCCAAGAATTATGGAAAATTTTCCTTAAATTCTTCTCAATGTTTGCAGCATCAATAAAACTTGATGTAATCAAAAATTCACCAATGCTGTTTGGTAGCTTTTGGTACATTTTGAAATATGATACATTTTATCAAATCAAATATAGTGAAAAATGGGGAGGTCAAAAATATTAGCGGCCATGTTAATTTTGCTTGCAACACACACCTAATTAACCAATCAGCTCTCAAACAACACCTGTGCAGTCAATTGGCTTCAAAACAACACCTGAGCATTCAATCAACATAAAATGACTAATGAGCAGGGCACTTGAACAATAATTATTACTCATTATTGAGAGGCTACTGTCAACTATTACTATGACTACATTTACTCACCATACCAATGACAAAGGAAATCAGTCTTGAGCTCAGAAAGAAGATAGTGGAGGCTCATGATAAGGCGGAAGGCTATACTGCACTTTCCAAGCGTTTCAGTGTCTAGAACCATTGTACATTGCCTCATTGTCAAGTGCAAGGAGACAAATTCTGTAAGAAACAAACCTGGGCGTGGTCGTAAGCGCAATATTTCAAGAACTCTGGAGAGGAAAATAGCCCCGGACATCTGCCTAGATGATTGTTGCTGACCTGGCCTCCTCTGGAGTTAATGTTTCAAGGAACACAGATGTGAGGGCTCTTCATCGTGGTGGGCTTCAGGGTTATTGTCCCAGAAGAACTCCTTTGCTCAAAGAGCGGCACACCCCAGCCAGACTGAGGTTTGCCCGTG
>NC_045736.1:6273539-6274337 GCF_008692095.1 Etheostoma spectabile | reverse complement strand
ACATTTGAAAGGTAAAGATGAGTTTTGGAAGTCTATACTTTGGTCTGATGAGACTAAACTGGAACTGTTTGGGCACATGGATGTTGCTTATGTCTGGCGAAGAAAGGAAGAGGCCTTCCACCCCATGAACACAGTTCCCCCAGTTAAATGTGGTGGTGGGAACATCATGCTGTGGGGCTTTTTTGCAGCCTCAGGCACAGGGAGCCTTTTGTCATGTGCATGGCATCATGAAAATAGAAAATGTTGAAATTTTGAGGGATAATATGCAGAAATCTGCTCGTTGTCTATCCTTAGGTTGTCGCTGGGTCTTCCAACAAGACAATGACCCAATGCATACATCAAAATTGGTCCAACAGGTCCTGAAGGAAACCAAAACCAAGGTCCTAGAGTGACACGCAGACAGCCCAGACCTCAATCCTATTGAGAATTTGTGGCGGGTGGAAAGTGAATGTCCATGCTCGGAAACCAGCTTAAACAATTTGCAATGGAAGAATGGACCAAAATCCCTCAGGAGACCTGTGTCAACCTAGTAAAGAACTACTCTAAGAGGTTCTTGTCAGAAGAGGCTCAGAAAAGGTACACTATTGACTATTACTGGCCTGGGGGCTAATAATTTTGGACATCTCATTTTTGCCTTTTCTTGTTTCAACTCAGTGCATCAATAAAATATTGTAATCAACTTAGTGGACATTTTGTCTTTGTTATGTTGAAAACAAATACACTATAAACACACTATAATTTCATACGGGAGTAGGGCTGCACGATTATGGCCAAAATGATAATCACGATTATTTTGAT
>NC_045736.1:6273217-6273529 GCF_008692095.1 Etheostoma spectabile | reverse complement strand
ATCGCGATTATTTTCACGATTATTTGTTGATTTTAGCCAAAACAAATTTTACATAGGCTTTTTCACATAGGCTATTTATAACTGAGAGAGGGAGTGTGATGGACGCTACTCACAGGGAGACGGCTGACTCATCATGAACGGGTCCAGCATGGGTCGAATGGCGGATACACACGACGTGTGTATGAAACGTCTGTATCGTCACTGCGCTGCATTTTTATGAACTATGATATTCTGGCCATGGGTCACATCTCTGGCCCAGGTCCAGCAGCTCCGTCCCACACGGTATTACTTTACCAACTGAAGTTAGTTGCA
>NC_045736.1:6272966-6273207 GCF_008692095.1 Etheostoma spectabile | reverse complement strand
AACTTCTTCTGTGTTCTTCGCCGTGGCTGCTGCAATAGCAGAGTTACCATGGAAACACTGGTACAAACACAGGTTTGCCCCTCGTATTTAACAATATACAGCTGTGTTAATAAAAAATTCAAACTGTAGACAAATGTCAGAAGTGTGGACCGGCGCTGTGTGGCGGGGCGCGGAGTAAGAGGAGACAGATGAGAGATCCCACACAAGCACGGCTTTACAGACAAAATGGGTCACGTAACGC
>NC_045736.1:6271850-6272956 GCF_008692095.1 Etheostoma spectabile | reverse complement strand
CATATCCATATAACAGCATTGCAGCGGATGCGAGGACATTAGCACCGGTGCATCCTTGAGGAGCTAACAGCTAACAGACGCTACTAGCACCGACTAGCACTGCTCACTGCTGTTGTCTGAAAAACAACAGACGGGACAAATGTTGCGTTTACTGGTAAACTGGTAAACCTAAAGACCGACGTATAACCGACTACTATGTGTTGAGTTTTCCTCCCGTTACTCTGTCCTCTGTGACTGTCTACATCTTGAAGCTAAGATGCATGGGTGCAGTGAACTACTCTGACTGGCTCATGAGCAGACGGTAGTAGCGGTAGATTGGCTTTGCAAAAAACCCGGAGCGTTCTATGAAATTACGCTTTTAAAAAAATAATCGCTCGATCACGCAAATTTGATCGTGGGAAGTCAAAATCGTGATCGGGATTAAAATTTGATTAATTGTGCAGCCCTATACAGGAGTCTAATAATTTTGGCCTCAACTGTACATTTGGCCTCCCGCTGAAGAAGTAGTTGCTGCGTCTACAATTTCAGTAGGACAGTCATCCGTTCTCGTCTCCCCTTTAAGGGTGAGCACCTGGAACAGTGACAGGACGCCAACACTCGCTAAGTCATGACAACCAAATAAACAAGTACAGCAGTTTCTCCTCAAGCACAATGACAACAGCAACAAAACCCTCAACGGTGGATTTACCATGAAAACCCAGTAAAATATGACAGCTACAGACACTTGGAAAATAGAGTTACTGGCACTCAATTTAATGAATTTACTGTTTATCAGACCCCAGGTGAGACAAGAAGCTAACGTTAGAGAACCCTGGAGGAGACATACACTACAGGTCAAATGTTTGGAGTCACTTATTAATTTCCATTCAACTCCATTATAAAACAAAATACTAGGCACGCACAATTAATTGTTATAAAATTGCGATCTTGATTCACCCTGTTCACGATTACATTTTTAAATAACTTTGATTATGATTTAGTTTTACAAGCCGATTGCATCACAAGCACTACTACTTTCTTCTGTGAGTTATAAACAGACTGTATAAAATAGGTTTTAATCTTCTCCCTTCTCTTCATTGAAGCCTCTATGTTTACAGGCTTGTGGT
>NC_045736.1:6269958-6271840 GCF_008692095.1 Etheostoma spectabile | reverse complement strand
GAGCTATAGGTGCCAAAATAAATCTGTTTGGTACTGCCAATTTTTCTTGTTTTGTCATGGTAAGAAAAAAGAAAAACGTGGCGGAGAATCATGATATCAATTCTAAGCAAAATAAATTGTGATTCATATTTTTCCCCAAATCGTGCAGGCCTACAGAATACCAGCTTATCTGAGTGGGTGGCTGATCTTTAATGCAATATTTACATTTAACTATGTAAAATGAGCAGTGATATTAAATCCCCTGGTTCAGGTTCTGGCACAATGTTTAGTAGTGGGAATAGTGAGTGGTCATGTGATCAGAGACTGGAAAATGTGTTATGTATGTTATGTTTAGGGCTGCACGGTATTGGAAAAAACTGACATTGCCATATTTTTTCCCCTGCAATACATATTGCGTTAGAAAAAATGACAAATTTTTACAAGATGACATAAATAGCTCTATTTGGAAATAATAAATCTCTTCTCGACCTCTGGGGTGATTTTGTAGAGGAGTACACCTACATTAAAAATGAACTTTTTCTTACGTAAACTTTAAAGCTTTACAAACACCAGAGGAAGTAATAGCTGTGACTTCTCTTCTGAAGTTAAAAGTTTAGTATACGCTGGTTGACTGACATGACACCATTGTGTTCATTTAATACTATCAATCCAGGCTAAAGTCAATATATTAATAATGCATGCATGTTGCTTCCTTTAAATGTCAGGTTGTGGTCAACTAGTGGGGGCCTGCTTGTTTGTTAGATAGATTTATCAACATTGATTGTGATTGGCTGTGCATGCAGACCCTGCATGTCACACTCTAGCAACAAACTGTGCATCCAAGAAAACTTAAATCTGTGTGAACGAGGTTATATCAGACGTAGACTACTGTTGTAGATTAGTGATACGTTTCAAGCTTCACGGCTTTGGAGCGTTACATTAGCTGGGACAGACGCCTTGATGCCTCGAATATTTAGGCTAACTATATTAGTTTTACCCTGGCTGGTAACAGCTTTCTGGCAAATCTGCAGCGAAAAATGTCCGGGAGACGTCACAATAACGTATTAATCAGGTGACTTATTCTGTGCAGCAAATACTCTGACTACTGTCAGTATTACTACTTCACTACTCATGGAGAAGCATGTGCATCACTGTGTCAGCAGCAGCTTACGATACTTTTCTACACATGGGAGAGCCTCCCATCTAATAACAAACGTTACATCACATACACACGCTGCCCACGTGACCACCTGTCTTAAATTGGAATGCTCAGCCACTAACAATCAAGTAAAAGGAGAATGGTGAAAGTTTACTTTTCTATCAAGCAGCAAAAAAGGTGTAGCATGAACATTGCACATGTAGCACTGAAGCTGAATATTGTGCCGCCCTAGTACATGACTAGATCATTTAGAAAGAAATAGCTTGGTGAGCAGGAAGGGGAGGCGCTGGAGGCCCCTGGTCTGTGTGCAACATAACAATACTCCTTTTCTATGATTTTTTTTTCTCAAATTTTCTATTAAATTTTGAGCTTACTTTTAAAAAGTCGCAAAAAAGAAAACACAAAGAAGAAGCATTTCCATCAACTGGTTTAGAGCGAATAAACTAGACTAGGAAAACCGCTGTGTATGTGCAGTGTGCAGGGCCTTACCATTCAACATCTGTTCACCGCTGTGTATGTGCGGTGTGCAGGGCTGTACCATTCAACAACCGTTCACCTGTCTACATAGGTATAACCCTGGTCATGACTTCCGAGATCACCTTGGTCAACCTGGGAGCATAAAAATTATTACCTTAAGTGCTAGAAATGGGGGGTGAGCAGCTAACATCACATGCTTCAGTCCATCGGTATATCAGCAGAACTGTTTTGTTGAGGTTTCACCAGTTGTTTTAGACAGATTGTTTC
>NC_045736.1:6269823-6269948 GCF_008692095.1 Etheostoma spectabile | reverse complement strand
TGCT
This sequence comes from Etheostoma spectabile, assembly GCF_008692095.1. Taxonomy (NCBI): domain Eukaryota; kingdom Metazoa; phylum Chordata; class Actinopteri; order Perciformes; family Percidae; genus Etheostoma; species Etheostoma spectabile. The sequence goes on along the minus strand of NC_045736.1, from coordinate 6,269,944 downwards.
GCCCGGTGTAATTTATGACGAGTAGCCTACTTGCACATGGATAACTCAGAGGTGTAGCAGGAGGTTATAGTGCACGATTTAATTATGATTTTAGGCCTAAATCAAGGTAACAAGTTGTTTC
>NC_045736.1:6269662-6269813 GCF_008692095.1 Etheostoma spectabile | reverse complement strand
GTTAAATTGTGATTCCTGTTCTACTGACAGAAAGCAAAGTTGTTTTTCACCAGAACGTGAATGATGCGATGGTGTAGTGGACGGTGCAGTGGACTCTTAAACTATTATTTTTGATAAGAGGGTTCGAACCCAGCGCGACACGGATCATCGT
>NC_045736.1:6268318-6269652 GCF_008692095.1 Etheostoma spectabile | reverse complement strand
AAAACACAATTTTCCCGCTGTACAATGTTATTGTAGTGTCGTGCTCAGATATCCTGTTCAGTTCAGTCCAGTTTATTTGAGGTGTGACATGCAAAGGCCAGTAAAACGTTTATGGATTTGTAGCGAATCTGTGGACGTGGGTAGCCGTTGAGGTTTACACGGCATCTGGACAGGCTCGGAAACCAGTAGGTGGAAAAACCAGAAGGCACATAACACCGGGACCAGGACCTGATACTAGGACCAGGACCGATAGCGGTACTCCTTCAACAGGCAATGGAAGCTAACGTTAGCCTGGTGTTCGATCGGAGTTGCAGCACAGCTATCAATGTGCGGAGTATTGAAGTTTAACATTTAGCTAGCCAACGTGACTGGTCATTTCAGAACTACAAATTTGGATGTGACCAACGGTAGTAAAGTCGTAGCCTACTGAATGAACAGCATGTCTGAAGAGCTGTAATGTTGCACCGCCCTCAGCCAGCTCCGTCAGTTAACCACTACGAACAACTTACTGGCTAACACTATCAAGCTAACAGCTAACGCTAGCTGCAGCAGCATGGTTGCCTACAAAACTAAAGGTCAGGTAACAACAGCTGGCTCTTCCGCTAGAAAGCAATACCACGGGTTATTATAACGCGTTGTGCAGATCACATGTGCGGGCACTGAGGTATATGTATTCATAAATGTATGATTAATACAGCCCACCCACCTGTCTGCCATGTCGCTCCCACGGTCTCTCCTCCACGATCCGACTGCTGCTTCTTCGTGGCGGTTGATTGGCGCAGCTCACCGCGGCGCATTTCTCCCCTTGCTGGTTCGGAGTGCACACTACAGCAATAACTCGGATCACAACGTATGAACACATTGATGAATCAATATTTCATAATTAAATAAATTCCGAGGGTACCCAAATGCATGACATCAAAGTCACATGCTTGACTTGAGACATGTTTTCTTTCACATTATAGTAATCGAGTTCCTATCATTTCACCATAGCCGATGATTGACTGCATTTATATTCTGCCTTCTTTGGTATTTCCTGCAGTGAGTGACACGATATCCAACTCCTCCTTCTCCATACCGTATTAATAAATGGATGTCGCATTTCCTCCCATAATCGTTTTTTGTTCTGTATTGTAAAGAACTTAAATCTTGTGACAGTTAGTTAACAGATTTGAAATTGTCACATTGGAAATGCAATAACTTTAATCATTTATTCCTATTTATCATTAGTAGCGTTATGGGGACACGTGTTGGCTAATGCCAGTAACTCTTTGATAGAGTGAGTGTTTATGGTTTTGTTTGTGAACGTTAATTCAATTCAATTCAATTTTATT
>NC_045736.1:6265920-6268308 GCF_008692095.1 Etheostoma spectabile | reverse complement strand
ATTCATAACAAGAGTTATCTCAAGACGTTATGTTGTATTGTGAACATACATGTGCTAGTTCCTGTAATTTTAACTGGCCAACCACCAATTGTTTGGTTTTGTATTAAAATAGTATCATTAATATGATTATATGCCATATATCAAGCCTTGTGATAGACTTTATTAGCTCACAAATAAGAAAAATGTTTTCTTAAAATCATGGCATGCTGTTTTTAATAATTGATCTTCTCAGCTGAGATGTTATAACTAAGAAATAATAACGGGTGGTATAAAATCAACAAACTGATCATTTTAATCATGAATTATAATTGCTTATTACTTACAGGATGGCATTATGAACAGAATCAGAAGTGAAACTGTGTGAAGTCTCACATTTCTAAGATCCAAATCATTGGAATGAATCATTGGAATGAATTGACATACACAACAGTTTTTCATGTGAAGCAATATTCCCTTCACAGCAATGACTGTATGAATGTGTTGCATCACTTTCATCTGTCATGTTTTGTGTGTAACAATCTGAAGATGATATTCTTTGATCCTAAGAGGCATTTGGTGACCACCTCTTTAGAGTTAAATGGGTTTGGATTTTTGACCACTGTGACATCAGGAGGAACACTTTCCTTTCCCCTTGTATGCCCAACTGCTGATAAACCTAAATGGTAAATGTCCATAAAAAGATTTGCACACACTTTACACAGCTTGCATTAACTTGTTTAATTATGTAAGAAGAAGCCTGTTTAACAATGAAAAAATAGTGCTTGTTGAAAATTCCTTACTTATGTCCTTAATAATATTATCATCATCAGTGTTGCAAATATAGATTACATTCCACATATGAGACATTTGAGGTGAGAGGCCACACACACACGTTACACCAGCAGCGTGCCACAGAGTCCAGGCAGAGGCCATTTGGGTTGAGGCAGAGAGCAACTGCAACAGTGGAGGCAGATTGATGTTTGACAAACACATGTACAACAGAACAGTAAGGGGTGTTTGGTGCACGCGGTATTAAGGACATCCATTGATTGGAAAAACAAATGGACTGTGGCCTGTTAAATTTGCATTGCCATAACAATAGCCACAGTTTGCATTTTACTCTAAAAACACTTTACATTCTAAACAAACAAAGAAACCTTTCAACTTATCAGGTTATAGTTATTAATCCAAATGCTGCATTTCAAATAAAAAGATCTGAATAAATAAGACACAAAGCATATCCACAGTGTAAAAACACATTTCGGTTTAAATAAGACCAACAGCATTGACAGCTGAGTTACACATTTAAATAACATTACATGAACATCATGAGAACCATTCTCTGTCATTTTCCTAGCAACTAGTTTGACAATAAAAGCAGATCTAGTCCCTCACAAATATTACAGGAGAACAGATACTTTCAAACAGAGCACAGTGGCACATAAACCAAAATAATGGCAGTGCTTAAAGTCTATTAAGAGCAGACAAGAAAATCAAATGCTAAACCTTTAAATGACAGTCTTCAAATACCTTAAAGACTAGATTGGCAGATCTCAACAGTATCTGATGCAAGGAACTGACTGAAAATACAGTAAAGCCCCCAAAGTGGAAACTTGTTTGTGAGTCTTCCTCTTGTCTGTTGCAGCTGGATCAGGAGTCGTCATTATTCTCCGCAGCTTTGTCACACAGCTCATGAAGAATGGGAGTCAGGGTTGCTTTAAGTGTTGTGTATAAAGATTTGTTCTTCTCTAAGGCAGGGTCAATCTGGAGAGAAAAGAAAAAAAAACTCAATACTAAATGCTAAACATGAATCTATTTAATCTACACCATATGTTAATACTCACCTGAGTAAACGCTTGTATTGTTTGGTTGAGAAAACAATTCTCCACTTCTTCAGGCATTGGCAGGAGATGAGCAGCACAGTCAAGGATACACAGCAACGTGAGTCTGTGGCCCTGACAGCAGGAAGAACAAGGATACTATCAGATTACATGATTACAATATCTCATAAATCATAGAAATAAAACAGTCCAAAACAAAATGATAACCTTTAACCCTTGTATTGTCTTCACTTTTGGGACCCTCTCGTATCCCTCGGGTCAAATTGACCCGTGACTTATATGGAGTTTTAAAAACAATTCTGAATTATTTTTTTTACTTCATAATCTATTAACAAATAATGTCTTTATCTCAATTTCAAACAATTGTGATAACATATATGTTTATGGAATGCAATCAGTCTCTACTAGAACACAATTAAAGATGGAAGTGGGGTTTTTGTCATCATATAATTCATGTTAAAAATCCACCATGGAAAAAAGACAAGTGGTCATATCAGGATAATTTTCTGATTTGAGTCAGGAATACATGTTAATCAAAGAAAATAAGGTAAGGCCCTTGATTTTCAGG
>NC_045736.1:6264156-6265910 GCF_008692095.1 Etheostoma spectabile | reverse complement strand
AAAAAAATGGAACTTGTACCATTTGTCTTCTTGTAAAACTTTGAAATGGGTCAATTTGACCCGAATACCGTACAAGGGTTAAATATGTGAGTTATGTAGCCCATATTAAACACTCTGGACTAGCAGCATTTACATATTACAAAGACAACTAAATATCACAGTATGCTGTGTGTCATTTTGTATGGAACCACTACCTTACTAGACAGTCTAATATAGGCATATAAATGACATAGCTGAGATGATTGCAGATTACTGCTACACAAGGCATTACAGATAACTAATCTACAGTTGTGTTATATAAAATAATAACAATCCAACATCACTAACCTCAGACATCCTATTTATTGGTAGAAGTGATATTTCTACATGGCAAATAATTTACTAGTAAGTGTTGTAGAGTCAGAGAAAACCAACAGACCCAACAGTCATTACATGCTGCTCAGTCTGTGTAACTGAATCTGTAATTGAAAGGGGCATGTTCAAAATAATAGTGTTGTGTTGAGTTAGTGAGGTGATTGATTCTGTTAAGAAACAGGTGTCAATTATGGCCCATATTTAAAGAAGGAAGGAAGCAAATGTTTGTTGTGTGCATGCTGGTTATACTGCATTTCACACTTCAGCAAAATGGCTTATTCCAGACATTGCTCTGAGGAACAGCAGACTTTCATTAAAACGTTGATTGGTGATTGCTATTATTCTGAACACAACTGTACAAAAGATGTTCCCACAATGTAAGAACTGTAAACAGAGGTGTGAAATAAAGACATGAAAAAATCTCTTCCAACACTGGACACAACACAATAAACAGTAATATCCAATCCAAATGTGTTTATCAAGCCCATCTAAAAACTAATACAGTTGGCCAAAGTGCTGTACAATCATAGCTAACAAAAACCACACAACATAGAACTAGAAATGGAGGAACCATTGTATGTATGTTTGAGCGTGTGTGTCTGTTTTCTTTCAAAGAATTGTTCATCTGATCTACTTTACACTTAGTATTTCTCGGTGCCTTATGGACTTGCCGTTTAGAAATCCGTTTGGACAGCGTTGAATATCACACCTTTTATAAATTATTCGGTTAACAATGATTCTGGAGAAAGCTACAAGTTGCAATACCACAGGCCAAGCAATCGGTCTGGTTTCAAACGGCCTCTGTAGTAAAAACACAAAGACCAGTTGGAAAGACAATATGACGGTACTATAGAAAGGCAACTATCTTAGCGTGTTACTTGTTACATGAACATTAACACAACAAATGTGTGGCCCAATTTTACCTGCTTGAAATAGTTTATTTTAAAAGATCACACTCAAATGTTCAATGGCAGCACATAAATAAATACACACACACACATAGATATTCTGCAGACTTGCAATTGAAAAAAGAAGCCCTTTCATTCAAAGAAAGAGGTTTAGTTGCTTTTTTCACTGGCTGGTGTAAGGTTTAGATTAAAAGTAATAATGTCACATATAATGTAAATTTATTTTAAAATGATTGTTATTATTACTATTTTAAAACAATGTCAATTTTACAACTTTGGTGGCAGATGACGGGGACCTCTGCTGGTGACGTTTTATAATAGCCTGTATGCTACAGGGCCTCTTTAGTTCTCCCACACTTAAAGTTAGACAAGTTACGTTACTTCGGACACCTTTGATCAGGACAAAAGGACACAATTGTTTCAATGTTTACGCACGTTAGAAAAATGAGCCTGTATTCACATTGTTGGCTAAAAACTGAAACGTTGTTTTTT
>NC_045736.1:6260954-6264146 GCF_008692095.1 Etheostoma spectabile | reverse complement strand
TTTTTTTTTTACAGACATCTGAAAGACTAAATAATCAACCCATTTTTGTTTTACACTTCAGTGCCCTGACCGGTAAGGCCACCAAAGTTCAAACTTCACTATTAGGGGTGAAACAGATTGCAAAACTCACCGTTCGGTTGATAATCACAAAAAAGGGAGGACAATCTTTATTGTTTAAATCTTTTCCATTAATACCTTAAGAACTGTCACAATCCAGCTGGTGAGTGGAGTTCAGCCGCTGATACGATGGAGCTCTGTAGCCAGCGTCAGGGCATTTGGAGTTCTTCCACTCCTCTAGTAGCCATGACATCTCCATCAACTGCTTATAAAATGCTCCGTTCACATGAACATCCCATTGACTTTAGCATGCACTGTTCACATGGATAGAAACTTACGTAACCTGTATCGTTTCAGGGCAACCCTCCATAGAGATTTATCAGCCTACTTTATTTACAGCGACAGTAAAAATGTATATCGCACTATTATAAAGGTTAAACTTTGCAATTATTATGCGGTTCAAATGCATTCTGAATCCCCAGCATTGATCCGTAGGTCCATTGCACCACTAGTCACCATTAATCATTTTTTGACACAGTCTTGTTTATATGTCTCAGTTTGCGTTCTGATCTGGGAAACCAACATTTCCGACCACACTTGAAGGCAGCTTTGGAAAAAGAAAGAAAATAAAAGGCGACGAAGCACGAGATGAAGTATATCAGGACACAGTCACAAAATACTGGGCAGTTTAGCGCTTATGTTTCATATTTTATCTTTTATAGTGTTTAAAACAATTTCACAGTAACATTACGGGACTTGCACGACAACATGATTGTCCACAGCAGGTCAACGTCTGCAAAAGTTGATTAGGACTTAACATTTTGCTGCAGGCATTCAAAAAAAAAAAAAAAAGACCCAAGTTTTTACCGGACTGTCTGACCAGTGACAATCGAACCAGTGTGTGTTAATTAATGCTCAGCCAGTTTGAAAACCAAACCACACCAGGCTGCTACGGTATAACATTCCAGACCTCTACAGACGGCACGCTTGTACTGAACCCCAGGTTGCTCCCAATGGGCAGGACAGGATCTTGCACTGGTGTATGAATGTGTGCTGGAATGACTTTGTCCAGTAAAGTAGAAAGGTGCTGTATAAATGCCTTTAAAACTTAAACAATGAAAACACACTCAACAGCATTATAATTAGTTTTCCACTGTTACTGGACACTGTGTAAAAGGTATCTAAAAGCAAGGCATTATTACTGTTTGCTTCACACAGAAATTCAACCCAGCTACCTTTCTTAGTGAACTGAGGGCATTCTGTGGATTTAGATTCTTCTCGCAGAGGGCTTTGACTTCCTCTCTGCTGATGACTGGGTCCTTGAGCTGCTCCAGCCATGACCACATCAGACTTGACAGGACCAGAGGATCTCTCTCCATACACAGCCTCTCCCACGCTCCCTCTCTGGAGTTCAGCTCTGTCTGCATCACAACAAAGAGCATACTGAAATGGAGTGTCACAAGGCAGGAAATGCAGGTTTAAATCAGGAATAACAATGTGCTAAAGTTATGGTTTTGTCTGTTATAACACAGCTCATTGATGAACAATGAGCACAGTCTATAAGTCTAAAGTGTTTTTAGGGGTTGACAATTAATGCATAGGAGCTCTGAATGTGTGTTGTATAGCATTTTTGTCAGACACAAAGTGAACTGTGAATAACTTTTTTAATTTTAAACATTAACTGAAGATGAACTGAAGATGAGCAAGTGCCAGATTGCTCATACTAAAAAGACTAGTGGAGGAAGCAACGTCCTGCATGTCACACTGGGGAAATTAGAGTCTCCTAGGATCAAGGTTTTCACCCAGCATATCCCAGAATAACAGCTTGGCTTCTAAAAGGGGACATGTGTAGAACTGGGTGTTACATTTTCAACATTACTGTACAGTACTGAAGAGATAATGATAAGAGTTCTGTTGTTTCTCAGTGCCACAGTATCTCAGACATCCTGTTGCTTCCTGCGGATACTTCACATCTCCCACCTGGTGCTTTGGAAGTGTCTCTTTATTTTTTGGCTTTATTGAAGTGGATAAACATTTGTTGCATTGTCAAGTGGCTACATATTGAAGAATCCTTTGATCACAAAAAGAAACCAGGTGAAAATCTGGTTATACAGCAAACCTAAGTAACCTGGTTGCGCTAAAATATGCAGATAGATGCAGTAAGACTGAAATATGTAACACTACTGGGCAACATAATTACATGATATTAGGCACCTAATGCACAAAAAAAAGCAGGATTAGGGCTGCACAATTAATCGAATTTTAATCACGATCACGGTTTTGACTTCCCACGATCAAATTTGCGTGATCGAGCGATTTTTTTTTAAATGCGTCATTTCATAGAACGCTCTGGTTTTTTTTGCATAGCGCATCTACCGCTCCATAAACCCCTGTCTGCTCATGTGCCAGTCAGAATTGTTCCCTGCATCGCGCAGCTTAGTTTCTAGATGTAGACAGTCACAGAGGACAGAGTAACGGGAGGAAAAGTCAACAGATAGCAGTCGGTTATACGTCGGTCTCAAGGTTTACCAGTTTACAAGTAAACGCAACATTTTGTCCCGTCTGTGTTGTTTTTCAGACAACAGCAGTGAGCAGTGCTAGTCGGTGCTAGTTAGCTCACAGGCTCTACGGCACAAGTAACATTTTCCTCTAGGACGCACCGGTGCACCTAATGTCCTCGCATCCGCTGCAATGTTGTTTATATGGATACGGTTTAATTTTACGTTACATGACCCATTTCTTCTGTAAAGCCGTGGATCTCTCCTCTACTCTATCTCCTCTTACTCTCCACGCAGCCCCGCCACACAGCGCCGGTCCACACTTATGATATTTGTCTACAGTTTTAATTGTTATTAACACAGCTGTATATTGTTAAATATGAGGGGCAAACCTGTATTTTTACCAGTGTTTCCGTTGGTAACCCTGCTATTGCGGCCGCCACGGCGAAGAACACAGAAGAAGTTGTTAAATGCAACTAACTTCAGTTCGTAGAGTATTAGCCTGAGACCGAGCTTGCTGTACCTGCAAAAGATGTGACCCATGGCCAGAATATCATGGTTCATAAAAATGCAGCGCAGTGACGATACAGAGATTTCATACACACAACGTGTGTATCCGCCGTTTGACCCGTGCTGG
>NC_045736.1:6260869-6260944 GCF_008692095.1 Etheostoma spectabile | reverse complement strand
AATGATCAGCCGTCTCTCTGTGAGTAGCACTTCCTCTCTCTCCCTAGCTCTTTTAATCAGTTATTGTTGAAAACA
>NC_045736.1:6260620-6260859 GCF_008692095.1 Etheostoma spectabile | reverse complement strand
TGAAGGAGCTTTCTCAGAGATACATTTAAAAAATCTATATATCCTACGCTATTTATTTCAGATAGCTAATTTTCATTTACGTGTGTTACGTGCTTCAACATAAGAAGATTGTAAAATAATATAGATGTGAAAGCAGTTATAAACAGCCTATGTGACAATACAATTTGTTTTGGTTAAAATCCTCAAATAAACGTGAGGATAATCCTGATCACAATATTGATCAAAATAATCGTGATTAT
>NC_045736.1:6250858-6260610 GCF_008692095.1 Etheostoma spectabile | reverse complement strand
TTTTGGCCATAATCGTGCAGCCCTAAGCAGGATCATTGCTTTTTCCTCATTATGATATTGTAATGCTGCTTAAAAGAAGAGAAAAAAACTAGTGTTATTTGATCTAAACCTGAGATGAAACTATTTTGAATATATGGATTAGTTGTGTAACAATCTCTCTGTTCTTTTTTGCCACCCTGCTGTCACAGCAATACTTTCTGTGTCTGAAGTCTTTGTCCTGCACATGATGCATATGTACAGTGCCGATAGAAACCCAGTCATGTGTATGCATGGCCAAGACATGGGCTCAAAAATCTAGCAAGACAAAATGGGTTTATTTTTTCCACCAACCAGATGATGGAAACCACGTTTCTCGTTTATGACACAGCCAGTAGTGTTGGTCTGTGCAAGTGTCCTTTTTAAGTGATGTAGCACATATCCCATTCAATCTGACATGGTGTGACACCAGGTGACATGACATGTAGAAACTGGCCTTCTGACCAATTTACAGGATGTATTGACATTAATGGAATAGTTCAACATTTTAAGGACGCTCATTTATTTTCTTTATGAGAGCTAGATGAGAAGATCGATACCAATCTTATGTCTGTTCGTTTTACATTATGAAGAAAGAACAAGCAGTCGGCTATCTTAACTTATCTTAAAGAATGGCAACAGAGGAAATCAGCTAGCCTGCCTCTGTCCAAAGGTAAAATAATCCACCTACCAGCACCTCTAAAGCGCCTTACTGCACACATTACATCATGTGTGTTTAATTTATATAGAGGTGTAGTGTGTTCTTGTAGTGTTCTAAATAATGGTTTCTGGTTGGAAAATGCGTTTTTAGATTTACGCCAATGTTGGATTGTACAGTAAAACTGTAGGCTATCAGGTGTAATCAATACAAAGGGTTACATACATTGTTCTGACTATTATCAATTCCAATATTCAATGTGAGCAATAAATAATATGCTATACCTTTGCCTGCTTAAAGTTCTGTGTCGTGGAGTATGATGTAATGTTAGGTTTAGGTAAATATGGCAAATAGTAATAGAATAATTATTTGGTTAGTTGGTTCTAAATTTCTGTTATGGATTAGTCCAGCTACGGTAATTAAGCTACCTACAGCCATGTTAGCTAAGGCTAGCTCTAATGTTTTGTCCCCAAATTATCAAAAGGCAGGTCCATTCGCGTAAGCAGAAATCAACTTTGAGAACAGAGTGATCTGTGAGAGCATGTATGCCTTCCACACTACTTCTCAACAGACGCTTTCTGATGTGTGGTGGCTGCTCTGTGTGCATTCTGCTTAGTTTTATACATGCAGGTGCCATTCTTTCATTCTCCCTACGTTTTGTTTCACGCTTGTGGCCTGTAAAACTCTTGCTTGTTGAATTGGTGCGCAAAGACTTATATTGGAACATGTGAGATAATATAATTTGCTTGTGAGCTATGACATAAATCTGATGCCGTAAAGCTTTAGTTCATTCATTTATTTACCATTGTTAGGCTGCTATTTAGAAAGTTTAGTAAGCTAAGATAGCAGTTATTCTACATTAAATGAAGCTTCTCTACACTGAAGCTAATGTTGGCCCCAAATAAACAGCAAGCTAAGCTACAGCAACATGGTACAAGTGGTTTACTACAACAGAACTGTTTTGTGAGCAGGACATACACGTCAGTTGGTGGTGGCATCAGTGATCCTCAGCAGTTACCAAAAAGCTTTTTTAGTAGATGTAGTACACAACAAAGGCTATTGAGAAGTATTTAAACTAGTCTCGCTACTGGCCAACACGGTTGCAAATACAAGTTGGATTTAGCACTGTGACGGCATCGGCAGAGGTTGCTAATGTCAGCTACTTCTTAATTTGCCAGAAGGTGACATAGTGGAAAATGGCGGTTCAACTGGTAAGCATTAAATCAAACCGGTTTAGACTCTTACAACTGACTGGACCGGTGAAACCGGAAATTGACCCAACTCTAGATCAGTGATTTCCAAAGTGGGGGTCGCGAGCCAGAGAGGGGGGGTCGCGAGCTGATTTCCAGAAATAAAATAAAAATTTAAAAACGATTAGAAATAGCATAGAGTTAGCTATGATTTAAAACAAGATAAAACTAGTGGCTAAAATAAATAAAACCAAGCAACTAAATAAAAAGGGAACAGCTGTTTTGATTTCTTTCTTTCCGAGTAGCGGTCTCCAACATAACACTACAACTGCCGGGATTCCAAAAGTACTGGAACCGCAAGATTCTAAACTCTATAACTGTCAGATAAATAACCTATTGCAATTTTAATGCAGGTATTGTGTTAGGATATCTTAGAAAAACGAAATAACACCAAAATGTAAAATTTAACGTGTTTAATTATACACTTGAGTTGCCCAGGTGCTAATAACTCATATCAGGCATGTAAAACTAATTATTCCATTCACCTCTGAAAAATATGGTATGTAAACATGCAAATAACACCTAGAATTCTTTGAACATTTATAACCTAACCTAACTGTCACTGCCCCGTGTTGGTGTCTGCTGTGGTGCCCATTGCTCTCGGACCGCGCCCCCCCCCCCCCCCCCGCTGCTCGGACCGCGCCCCGCTCCCATTCTTCTCTAAACTCGTGTCTCAGCTCCTCTGCCTGAACTTCCTCCGGACAATGTCCCTGCTGGTGCCCTCCTTGGAGAGGATGTGTGTGATTCCAGCCAGTTTGAGGATGTATAAAGTTGTATAAACACGTAGGCAGCCACCGGCCATCTAGCTCCGTGTACCGCTCCTTCCACAGAGCGAGCGCCCGGCGCTGCCTTCTGGTAAAGAACGGAGTCCATCCACGCCGTACTCATGGTGGTAGCAGCGTTACCTACTCTGGCTTTACCTTCGGCCCATCGCTGATGCCCACCCTTGTTACTCCAGACCGCTTATGACGTTTCTCTGACAGAGACGCTGATGGTAACTAAGCAACCAATTTGCATCTTCAACCGTGCGAAAGATTAAAACCAACACCACGAAATACCGAATACTGTATGGCCGAAATAGGTAAAAGGGATTTTATTTTTTTTTGGCCTAGTGTGTAATGTATATAAAAACTATTTTAAATTAAAATATAGAGCTTTTTAACTTGCTGTGCTCCAAACATATTACACATCCACCTCATTAGGTGAGATTAAGTTCAAATTAAAGTAATGAGTAAATTACTGTAGAATAATGTCATGGCTGTTGTGTTATTTTGTGTCGTCAATATGCTCATGTTTGGATACGCCTGTAGTGCGTGCGCGATTGCGCGCAATGTTTATAGTGGGGGGGGGGGGGGGGGGGGGGGGGGGGGGGGGCGAGTCACTTGCACCGTTACTTTGGGGGTCGTGGGCTGAAAGTTTTGGGAACCCCTGCTCTAGATGATACTAGTGCAGAGACTCCAGACTAGAGTCCAGAACAACAGCACAGGAATATTCATGTGACCATATGGTATATTTGAAAGTATTTTATGGGGTACACTACCTGCCACACTGAGACCTTGGAGGTGAAATCCTTGTCTGTCAGGTTCATGGCCAGAGCTTTGGCCACCAACAGGCATCTGCTCTCTGGGGAGAGCTCAGACTGGAGGGTGATGAAGGGAAACCCTCCATCTGCTCCACATGCAGACACTTCCACATCTGGCGGCTCCTCACTGGTAAGCAGCTTGCTCTTGTTTGATAAGGCTGGCAGTGTGGCATCACAGTGAGATTTGTTTCCCTGTTTGGAGAAATCTAAAGACAAACTCTGAAGCCCCTTATTTAGTGGCTTTTTTAATAAAGGGGATCCCGTGTCTTGCTTTGCTTCTGTACTGTGGCCCGGAATGCTGCTAATGATGTCCTGAAGAGAGAGGTCATAGAATCTGGGAGGGATACAGGCTGGAAGGCTACTGTGAGACAAGGAATGTTTGATCAGGCACCTGATTGGTTTGTTGCTCTTCAGATTTCCTAAATTTTGCTGCTGTGGTCCAAGTTGGTCAAGCACAGAATCGCTGTAACTGAGGCTCCTGGTTTTGGACACGGAGGACTTCAGAGGGCTTTCTAGATTCTGCTGCGAGGGGTCAAGCTCATTGTTACTGGCGAGAGGTTGATCATGATGAGGTCTGGATTGTATAGCAGGTGGGCTGGGAGGATGAGATGAACAAGGTGGAACAGGAATCCCCTTTCCTCTCATCTCCTTCCCGAGCTGCTGAAGGGCCTGCTGGGACACGGTCTTCTCCACCTCAGCTGTGAGGTCGGGGATCTCCAGTCGCTCCTCCTCAATCACGACCTGTCGGTTGGCTGCGATGTCGACAAGGAGCCTGCACACCAGCTGGACGATCTTTGGCACATTCTTCATCTGTCGAGCTTCGTAGCCATGCAGCAGGTGGCGCTGCCGGGTAAGGTACTGGGACAAGGTGACAGCACTTGCTTTGGGTTCTGCACAGGAGAATACGTTCCGGAGAGGAACAAGGAACTGGGCAAACTCCCTGACACACAGCAGCTGGCCTCTGGTCTGGATGGAGTTGGGTCTCTTGGCTCGTACAAACAGGATGGCTTGGTCAGCGCTCATACGGGATTTGAAAACCAAGTAACAAGCCAACAGCACACCTACATGATGAAAAATATGAATCTGATATCTTACAAGCATAAATGAGGCTTTAAACAATGCCAAATTTCCGCGTTACAAACCTGTTCTTCCAAGACCAGCATGGCAGTGGACAGCCATTTTCCCCTCTTGGACAGCAAATGACATGACTTTCACCATGTCAAGGATTGTAGTCAGAGATGCCACACCATAATCCTTCCACCCAAAGTTGTAGTAATAAACTGAAATACACAAAGCTAGAATAATTCAGAGCTGATCAATATCTACCTCAGAATTTTTCAGTGATAATATATCACACTACTCACCACGCACGGGGGAATCATTTCAGATAGACTGGTATGAAACAAACCAAGTCAACAACTTAAAACAAGTTATTTCGCAGTGTTTTCTGTTTGTTTAAGTGTTACTTTGTTGGTCCCCCAAGGGAATACTACATCTTTTTCCCACTCTGTTGTTAGTTATTGCACACAGTTCTGAAACACACACACATGATAAGGACCTATTGATGCACTGTAATGAAGAGATGTCAGAGTGAGAGGGCTGCCCATTAAAGGCGAGCAGCTGGTGTAGAGCCCGACTGATTTTTAAGGCTGATACGATACGAATATTTGGTTATTTAAAAATCTGATATGCTATATATTTAAAAAAAAAATAAAAAATATCCAGAAATGCGTTTCCCTAACATTAGTTATTTGTATTTTTTTATGAGTTCTCACTAACGTAAATGCCTTATATCGGCTGATAATATTGGCCCGTTGATATATCGGTTGGGCTCTAGTTCGGTGCCTTTCTCAAGAAGGTGAACTGGCACCTCTCCAGCTAACAGTACACGCTCTGTACTTGGTCCGCAAGGAGGCTTCATCTAGCGGCCCTCCGGTTCCAGAGCCAAGTTCCTATGGACTGAGCTACAACCCCCCCTACATTTTATTTTCAGAATAAAGATTGAGATGATAAATGTATAACAGTTATTATAGAAGGTTGAACAAGACATGCATTTCATGTTTCTTTCTGCAACCTTTATCAATCTGATAGCATTCATTCACACTTGTGTTGTGTTGAAAGTGGCATTAAAATATTACAGGTTGACCTAGTAAGACTGCTGTCGTGACTTTCCCATAAAAGTGACTTAGGTACTTATTCAGAAATAAGAATGGCCTGTGAAATTATATTAACATAGATGTCCAAGTGTCTGAAAGGGGCTCCAGACAGTTTATTATTTATTATTATAGTTTATTCAATATCTTTAACAACAGATTATCTATACCTGCTACTGCTACTCATTCACATGGAGAATGGCAATATACAAATAAACTGTCTTCCACAGAGACTCATTTACCACTATTCTCATGTCATGCAGTCTCATCTTCATCTTGTACAAATTAGGGATGTATGAAAACACTTATTTCTAAATAAGTCCACGATTTAGTTTACACGTTAACTGAACTAAACATTTGTTTTAATATATTCTTAGTAGCTAATACTACTACGGAAGATCTCTGCTAGTAGCCCTCACTAATATATAAATCAAACAATCATTATCAATCACCAGTCACATGCAATCAGAGAGCAATCACAAATGTAACCACAGAAGTCAATGCCTCTAAGATTAATTCACATCAGTGTCTGTGTCTGAACCGGCAATGGCAGATGGCGCCTACAAAGAGTCTGGGTCTGTCCAAGGTTTCTGCCTAAAGGACATTTTTCCTCACCACTGTTGCACCAAATGTTTGCTTGTGGGAAATTTTTGGGTCTTTGTCTAGACCTATTCTATCTGTAAAGTGTCTTGAGATAACTCTTGTTATGATTTGACACTATAGATAAAATTCAATTGAAGCTATATTGGGATTCTTCTCATTGTCACCTAAGCATCAATTTCAACACATTTTATCATACCAGCTGCTGTATCGTTTATCTGATCTGAATGATGTGTATGGGTGAGGGAGAATTCTTGCTCTTAGATCATTATTTGCATTTGTGTTAGTTTAGCTGTCAGTAAGCTAGCTGTTTTTGCTAACAGTTATTCTTCTAAAATTTTTGACTCATAAACAACAGTTACATTGAGCAGGTGGTATGTCTAAATACTATTTGTGGTGCAGCCACTTAAATTACAACGCATGCATTTTGTCTCCATGTTTTTTTTATAAAGTCTATCATATTCTGCATGGACTTTTCTGTAAAATAGAAAGTAATGTGAGTATGGTCCTATGATCATATCAAATCCTTCACATCACGTTCATTTTTAGACCATATTTCATGTTTATTACTGTATATCCATTGTTGTGTTACACTGTAACTAGGATCTGGTAAAAATCAGATCGTTAGATACTTTGTCTGAAAACCAGCAGAGCTGATGTGATCCAAACATTTCAAATAACTGTAGGGCGTTGTATAATAAGACCAACTCATCCAATGAATCAATAGAACTATGTTGGAGAGCTTCTAGGGGTTCACCGTGGTTTGTGATTTATATTCATGGATACAAAAAATGTAAAAAACGTTTTTGATTCAACTTTGGAATGATGGAAATGGCACATTAATATTTTTAGTAATGAGCATGCTGGGCTCAAACGGCTCTGGGTGTGCTATTATGCTGATTTAAGCACCTCCCCCTACCCCCACATTGTGCTTTATGGTGGATGGATGGATGGGTGGATGGGTGGATCCGTATGTTCAGAAGATTGTGACTTTACCATGCAGAAAATGGAGTGAAGATAATTATCTCTTCTGAAAAGTCCATCATGTTTTTTTAAAGATTATTGTGGATAGATTGGGTGGATGGATGAAGACTCACTGTTTGCCTCCATGAAGATTTCAGGACGATAAGTGAAACCGCTCTCCTGCTCCAGCGGGTTGCCACAGCTGGCATGTTCTCCGGGCCTCTGCAGGTTAATGACCGTCTTCAAACCACAGCTGAGCACAGCAACAGGTCCACGTCAGTGTGCAGAGCAATCCACAAGCCAACAGACAAAACAACACATACATGACAACACTTCCAACTTTCATTTCACTGTTAACCTAAATGTTAACAAAGAATCAAATCAAAAATATTAATTCAAATGAGGTGTGAAAGGAGACTACTGTACCTTTTAAACTGTTCAATTATATTATATTTCTCTATGATTTCAGTTGAAGGCCTTGCCATAGCTAGCAAGTTGTCCGTAATCCTGTAAGTGGAGAATATGACAAATTAGGGGGAGTTGTGTTATATATAGCAAAATCATAAATAATAATGGTGAATTAGATTTGTTTAGCAACTTAAACACATCTTGGAGGAGCTCAAGATACCAAAGACCCTGGTGCATTGCCAATAAAGCTCTAAAATCACTAATTCAAAGATTCCTTCTTTTTTTTTTAAAACAGATCATAGTGCAAAAGAAATAAAAATTCTACTCATAGGGACTTCACTAACCCACACTGACTGAGCAAAGCACTAAAAGGAAAAGTCAATGAACACTGAGGTCTGTATAAAAAGGTAGCTGTAGGACGTACCAGGACGAGTAGAGTCCTTTGACAGCTTGTTCCTCATCAGTCCAGCGAGAGGGGTTCTCATATTTACAGGCTTTCCCTCCACAGGCCATGGAGCACTGCATGGGACCGGGGATGACATGTCTCAGGGTCTCCCCCATCTTGGTGTACTTTGCTGTAGGGACCCTAGTATTGGCTGGTAAAAAAAAATAAACCAAAAATAAAAAAAGGGACAATTTGACAACAGTGCATGCTTTCCTTTAATGCAAAACACTAGTTATTTCTTCAGTGTGGTTACATCTCCTGATCTTGCATTCAGTGGAAGGTTGAGGCTGGTTCACGCTGACGGCTACCATGACTCTGTGGCAGGAGGAGGATTTCCGGGGCAGAGCTGCGTCTGCGTTGCAGGACCTTCATTAGGACATTCATTTGGACCTTCAGCAGGATGTCCAAGGCCGATTGCCTGCGACAACAATCGTCCATTGGCAAACCTCAAAAATCAGTTCATCAGCAGCACTGGAAGTGTCACCATGACAACCATCTTCAAAGTTGTCAGTGTGAGGTAGATGTGAGCGAATGTTGTATACACACATATAGAACCTTTTTCTGTGTGCCCTTCTGACGGACACACACACACACACACACACACACACACACACACACACACACACACACACACACACACACACACACACACACACACACACACACACACACACACACACACACACACACACACACACACACACACACACACACACCTCTGAGGCAGTCAGCGGAAATGAAAGCGGAAAATGCTGTACATCTGGTGGTGAACAGCGATTTAGGTTATGTTAATGATTAATTAAAGATTCATATTTTTGGTATACTTGAATTTAAAAAACAACAGAGCTGTAACAATGGAAGGCAAGACTATTTTATTGTAATACCGACATTGTGCTTGAAGCCTGCTCAACCATTCAGCAGCCAGTCACCATCAAACTGAAGTCAAGCGGTGGAATTTTACTGCTGGCTCTGCATGGCATCAGAGATGAGAAAGCACTGCATGAGATGGCTGGCCACAAAATAATACACAGCCATATTTACCAGTTCTTTCTACTTCTCTTCTTGAACTGGCTTATTATCTGTTCTTACAATCTGGACCAGAGGAACACTACATTACTCTTAAAATTAAGATTGGGACATTTTAGAAAGCTACATATAACAGGAGGATATTCAGATCTCAGAAGGGAAATATTAATTTGTAATAGCTGACAAATATGGCGTTTTTCCACTGCTGGTAACGACTTGCCTCGGCCTGCCTCGGCTCGGCCCATTCTACGTCCGTTTTCCATTGCAGATTGAGTAAAGCCTCAGCGTGGCTGGTCACCATAGCAACGCGTGATGATGTAATTTTCAGCGCGACTCACAACAGCACGTCGACTACCTGCCGCAGCCAGAAGAAATGTTTTGTTTCAAAAGAAGCTGAAGGAAGCAACAAAAATCACCTCTAAAAAAACGGGAGTTTGGAAATTCTGACGGAGTTCAGACGTCGACATGACGGTTGTTCGCCGACACAAATGGGTAAGTTAAGTTTCCTGGTAACGTTAGCTAACATTTGCATGTGTTCAGCGTCGCAGTCAGTATTTACTATACGCTATATAAAAGTACATGAACTTTAGCAACCACGATTACACACTGTCACAGGGGGCAGAGGAAGAAGACCGGGAAGTTTGGGAGGGTT
>NC_045736.1:6241845-6250848 GCF_008692095.1 Etheostoma spectabile | reverse complement strand
CTTGAAAAGCTAAATAAAAACTTTTGTTATATATATTGTCTTGTTTTTTGAAAGTAACTATTGGAAACGACATGAAGCCGCTAGTAACCCGAACAGTTGAAAAGTGAGAATAGTGCAGAGAGTGGATAATCTGTCGGTGTCCGGCTAGATTTGTTTTAAATGTCCCGTTTGTTCTGGAAACACACTCCGCACTCTTGTTTGCTAAAAACGCAGTCATAAATGACGATTCTCTCCGACCAACCAGCGGTCTGCAGGTTTTCACGTCACCTTTTGGTATCGCCTCGGCTCGCTTGGAACCTCGACTGAGGTAGTACAAAAAAAGTACCTGGTAGCGGGTCCCAGGGACTTTTTTTCGTAATGGAAAACCAAAAAAGGCGAGTAAAGTCGAGACGAGTCGAGTAGATACCACGCAGTGGAAAACCGCCAATAGATTTCTACTAACAGAACATCACATAAGCGTGCTGCTGAAGAAGAAAAACTGCAAAATCCCAATCTCAATTTTGCACCCGAAGCCCACGAGAAAATATTAGCCGTCAGTTTAAAAACAAAACAGGCACCTTTATCATTCTTAATAATAAAAACCCTGTTTATTATTAGGAATGCACCGTATGTTTAACAACCAAAATTATTCGGCTGAAAATAACCAAAAAAACACTTTAGGTGTTCGGCTGGATAGGTGAAAAGGCTAAATAAATATTACCAAACAATTAGGTTTTTTGATTACGCAATTAAATAGCAACCAGCGTAGAGTGAGAGGCACGCACACTTCATAAATGCAGCAAACATACTCTCAAAATATTATGTATATGTAACCATTCCATTCCAAGGTACTTGTCTGATCTATGCACAAGCAGCAACAGCGAGAGACGGTTTGGTGCTGCATCTCACGTCATCACCCAACCCGGGGTCGGGAAGCGGCAGTGTTAACAACAGATGAAGCCACCATCTCTTGAGAAGCTTGATGTTTTATTTTATACACAGCAGCACTCGTACGCTAAGTTACTCTCACTTCCCGCTACACATACTCACTGACCTCAATCTTCACTCTCTAACTTACACTACTCTCCTAAGGAGGAACTTTCATGTTAGAAAGCAGTAAGGGTGGGGGAAAAAAATCTATCTAGAACGATTCAATGCTCAATTCTGATAAACTAATAATTGATTAAAATAAATAAATAATTAAAATAAAACTGTGTTGATTTTTATTTCAAAGTTACGGTCTCCAGACATGTACAAATCAGAAAACAGAGTGACTGAAAGAGGATGTGAATATGGACAACTTGCAGAAACAAAAAAAACAAAAAATGGCCAAAAGGAACAAAAAAATAGTGATGTAATAAGACATACATGAAATAATTAGGCAAAACACATAGGCTGTTCATCTACTTTATCACATTACATCTGACCACTTCATGTTTTATGTTCTCCACCTTTAAACATGACTCCGCCTCTGATATGGAAGATCACCGAGAGAGAAGGTGACATGTTCAAGGCATGAAATTTAAGAAGCTACTTTTCCTGAAGATGTAGACTAAGGGCATTTTAACATCTATAGTTTGTGTGCTTTAGTCTGAATCAGTTGATGAGTTGGTGAACTTGGAGTGATTTGCCCTTCGTTCAGTTTGGTTTCACACCTGGAAATATCCAAGTGTACTAAAATGCGTCATTATGAATCACACAAGAACATTCACCCCTCTTAATGGTCGGATATGTCCGGAGCAGAAGCAAAAAAGTAAATACAGGAAGAAGGTCCTGTGTGGATAGTGCATATGTCTTGCATCTCGTTGGTCAAACTAGCTCATTTCATTTAAATAATCAGACATTGTTTGGCGATGTCGGATTATTATGCGTCTGCTCTGGTTAATGAGAATTCGCATTGTTGTGCTGCTGTGGAAATAACACATGCTCACAAGCAAATTTGTTTTTATCGCACTTGTGAGATAGGACATAAATCTGACTCCATATATTGTGCATTGTTGGTATAGTGTCTGCTGGAATGTTCAGAAAACTGTTCAGTGTTAAATAAATATTTTTAAATAGTTTTTTACTTTGAAAAGAAAGGCAAAATACTAAAAGACACACGTTGAATACATTTATGCAATGGTAGTAAAAAAACTGGCAAAATAAATGAATTCTGCTTTGGCAAAGAATTTTCATTTCGGCGCATCCCTACTGTTCATTTATTTCACGTAATAACTAGGGGTGATCCGAGTATCCGGCTGAAACGAGTATCCGGTACGGATATAAAGCACTTTTGCGAGTACAATATTATATGAGTAATATGAGTAAAAAACTCCTCAACTGGCCGCGCAGCGTTTTGTGATAGTCACACCCGCCTACAAACCATTGATCAATCACACACACCCCCAACACACACCACACACACACACACACACACACACACACACACACACACACACACACACACACACACACCACACACCCACACACACAACACCACAACACACAACACCTTGTGTGAAATAAAGAAATGAAAAAAATAAAAGAACCAAAACTAAAAAAAATCCACTGATATAAAAAAATAAAAAGGTAAAAAAGAAAGTTATATTGAGTATGAAAACTCTTGTTCATTACATTTTACTCATAATTGTAACCGCATGTGTTGTATTCATTGTGTGCAAAACGTTCTGTATATAGTTGTTTGTTACCATGTCAACACCATTGATCTGAAGCTTGATGCTGTCATGTAAATAGTTTTCAAATCAGCAATAAATATAACAATTTTTGATCAACTCATATCAATTGCAAGCTTAAATAACATACCGGTTAAAGCCCTGCACACTTCAAGAGAACCTGACCCACTTCCGGGTTAAATCCGACCACTTCCGGTTTAGGCCCCGCCCAGTACGAGTACGGATCCGGATACAGATACAGATAATTCTGTACTCGCTCATCCCTAGTAATAACCAGGGCTGACAAAATTGACGCATGGAAAAATTCATGCAAACACCTTTTAACGGCACTAACTTTTTGACACAGGTTCTCCCCACATGACTAAAGTTCTAATGTGAACTAAGGTGCATTGGAGTACATTGAGTTTTAAATACCACTTGAGCATTCAAAACGTAAAAAAAGTAACTTTTAAAGAACATTTAGAAATGATTAAAAAAAAAACTAAATTGCTAGTAATGTGCAATTCATCACGAGACAAATATGGCCAATCCTTCAATTAATCACGATTAAATTGTTTTTTTCAATTGACAGCCCTAGTTATAACCAATTGTATTCATCATTTATGTTACAGAGGTGTTAGGTTTTTGATTGATTTTCAGTTATATTATATTAAGACAATTCTAATCAGGTTTTTATTTTCCCTTTGCTTTTATTGAGTAAAATAGTAATAATGATCAATGTTTACATTCCACCATCTGCTGATGCGGAGGCAACTGCTGACATCATTCACAACAATGTCTCACAACTTTAGATGCAGCAGCCCAATTCCTTCATCGTTATAACTG
Organism: Etheostoma spectabile; assembly: GCF_008692095.1. Lineage (NCBI taxonomy): Eukaryota > Metazoa > Chordata > Actinopteri > Perciformes > Percidae > Etheostoma > Etheostoma spectabile. The sequence continues at coordinate 6,247,369 of NC_045736.1, read as the reverse complement.
GGGATTTTAATCATGTTTCTCTGGATAAATCCCTCCAACAACAATATATTGACTGCCCCACAAGAGACAATGCAACTTTGGACCTACTGTACAATGCAACTTTGGACCTCATGTCAAATGTCAAGGATGCTTACAGTGCCACTGCCCTGCAAAGGGTACAGGACGACTGCACCGTATTGAGGGGAGGATGGATGGGGCCATGTATCGCAAGATCTTGGCCAACAACTTCCTTCCCTCATTAAGAGCACCAAAGATGGGTCGTGGCTGGATCTTCCAGCATGACAACAACCTGAAAAACACACCCAGAGCAACTAGAGAGTGGCTCCATAAGAAGCATCTCAAGGTCCTGGAGTGGCCTAGCCAGCCTCCAGACCTGAACCCAATACAAAATCTTTGGAGGGAGCTGAAAGTCCGTATTGCATAGTAACAGCCCCAAAACCTGAAGAAAATGGAGGTGGTCTATATGGAGGAGTGGGCCAAAATCCCTGCTGCAGCGTGGGCAAAATTGATCAAGAACTACAGGAAACGTATGATCTCCGTAATTGCAAGTTCTGCTTTTTCTGATGTATTAAATACTTATGTCATGCAATAAAATAAAAATTAATTATTTAAAAATCATACAATGTGATTTTCTGGATTATAGTTTTAGATTATGTCTCTCACAGTTGAAGTGTACCTGTAGGAAAACCTGCAAATTGGCTGTGTATCAAATACTTGTTCTTCCCACTGTATAGTGTGTTTATATTCTGTGCTGTGACTGATATTTTGCTGCTGTAACACTATAATTTCCCATTTTGTTGGGATCAATAAATATCTATCTATATATCTGTCTATCTATCTCTCTGTCAGGGTTAGCCAATACTGACAAATTTTTTCTTTTTAAGAGACGCGGTCCATCACATCCATGATGACAGATGGTTTATTCAATCTAATAACCAGAATCAATACTGGTATCTTCTCTATTGACAGAAACAGAGTGGATGGGTGTTTCTTAACCTGTAACCTTATTAATACATACTTAAGCAACAATTCTTGTAAGACAATATATTTGTTGTCAAATCTGAAGTATACAGAACTGGGGGAGCCGCTCCAACGGATCTTCAACCTTAGCCTGCAGCTAGGGAGAGTGCCCACCCTTTGGAAGACATCCTGCATCGTTCCAGTTCCCAAGAAGAACAGGCCCAGCGAGCTGAATGACTTCCGACCGGTGGCACTCACTTCACACCTGATGAAGACTTTGGAGCGGCTCTTCCTCAGCCTCCTCAGACCTCAGGTACAGCACGCCCAGGACCGCCTACAGTTTGCGTACCAGCCAGACGTTGGTGTGGAGGACGCCATCCTCTACCTGCTACACCGGGTCCACTCCCATCTGGATAAGGGGAATGGCACAGTGAGGGTCCTCTTCTTGGACTTCTCCAGTGCCTTTAATACCATCCGCCCCCCTATACTCCAGGACAAATTGATCAGGATGGGAGTGGACCCCTATCTGGTGGACTGGATCAGAGACTACCTCACCGACAGGCCACAGTACGTAAGGCTAAAGGACATCATGTCTGACACTGTGGTCAGCAGCACTGGAGCCCCCCAGGGCACAGTGCTGGCCCCTCTTCTCTTCACCCTGTACACCTCGGACTTCTGCTACAACTCGGAGCTGTGTCACATACAGAAGTACGCAGATGACACAGCCATCGTTGGGTGTATCAGCGGTGACAGGGAGGAGGAGTATCGGAGTCTGGTGGGGACTTTGCTCTCTGGTGTCGCTAACTGCCTACAGCTCAACACCTCTAAGACGAGGAGCTGGTCATTGACTTTGGGAGGTCCAGACCAAGACCACGACCGTCCTGCTAGAGGGGTTGAGGTGAGGCAGTTCAGTCGTACAACCTCGGGCTGTGGCTGGACGCAAACTGGACTGGACAAACACCACAGCACCTGTACAGAAGACACAGAGCCGGCTGTACTTCCTGAGGAGGCTGCGGCTCCTTTAACATCTGCAGCAAACTGCTGTGGATGTTCTACCAGTCTGTGGTCACCAGTGTCCTCTTCTACACTGTGGTGTGCTGGGGGGCAGCATATCAAAGAAGGACACCCACAGCTGTAAACTGATCAGCGGGCCGGTCTCGTGGTCGCATGAAGCTGGACTCACTGGTGACGGTGGCAAGAGGAGGACTTGGACAAACTGCTGGACATTACTGACAATGCCAGCCACCCCCTGCACACCGTCATCACACCCAGAGGAGCCGGTTCAGTGGAAGGCTGCTCCTTCCCAAGTGCCGGACCAACAACTCAAGGACTCCTTGTCCCTCATGCCATCCGATATACAACTCCTCACTGGGGGGAGGAGGAAATAGGGCAGAGACAATACATACTACTACATACATATACATACATATATACATACATACATACATACATACATACATACATACATACATCATACACATATCATGCACACCTGGATTAAATTCCCACCTGGTAAATTTATTATAATCATTTTAACACTGGCTAAACACGACACTTTAATAATAATTTATGGTCTTTTCTTGTTTTTTGACAAATGTTCTTATAGTTGTTATAATTTTTATTGGTATTTTGTTGATTTTGTTGTCTTTTTATCTGTCTTTTTATCTATTTTTTTTCTTTGTTCTTGCTAAAAACTGCTGCTGGAACTTTCAATTTCCTGCGGGAGTCATCCCAAAGGATCAATAAAGAGAAGTCTAAGTCTAAGTCTAAGTCTACTATATCCATCTTACAGAAGACTTAATTTCCAGTTGCATAAATAATTAATCTTCTCATAACAAATAAATCACACATGTTTGTTTCACATGAAAGATTACTAAATGCCACCTTGTCACCCTTGTAACACAGTTTGTATTCAACACTTAACAAAGCAATTATCTTCACTGAATCAAACCATTTCAAGTCTACACAGTTGTGTGCCGTTGCTTTGCAAGTAACACAATATAAAATCAAGCAGCTTCTCTTGTGATGTATGTGTGTTGCAGAGCTCTCCTACCTGTCTCCATCTCTGTGCTGATCTCTCCACTGCAAGCTCCACTCGTGAGGTAAGGCAGGTCACTCAGTATGCTGACACCAGCTGCCATGGCAGGAGCTGAAATGAGTGAATAAACATTGTGTGACAAAGGCAGATGGAAAAAATAGAACAGAAAAACAGCTTACAAGCAGAAGCTGTGCTTGTGCTGAAAACGCAAATAGTAACAAGGTGCACATATAAATGAGATATGAGGAGCGTGAGCAGCGTTGCCTGGCAGGATAACCCAGGGGAGAGAGGGAAATGTGCAAAGTGAGCCGCCATGTCAGCGGCTCATGTGTCAGCCTGACCACTGCACCTCTGGGAGCAGGTAAGCAGGGCCTGGGGACAACAGTGGGAGCTAGGAGCACATCCAAGATCCAAGGTGCTTAGTTACAAACCACACTGTGTTCAGCAGCACCCAGCAAATGAGCATCATCACACTCAGCTACAACACCATGTAAATAGGTTTTGAGTAACCAGTTGGAATACTTCAATCTGTATATTAAGTAAAATCCTCCTATTTCATTGGGCTGATGCCAAACTTCCACATCCACCTGCAATTGTGCAACTTCAGGGCTATTTGTCTTGACTTGCACATCTGATTTATGCAGCCTGATATCAGAGTTGTGTCACACAGATCTCACAGAGTGTCAATTTAACTTCGGGACCAACCGTTTCTCACGTTACACCCAAAGATCTAATGGGCTTCATCGCTGTAGTGAAATTCTGCACCTTTACAGCTCCTCACAGTGGTCCATTAAGAATTGAGCAGGGTCACTGTACATCACATGCTAACTTTTTGATGGGCAAATGATTCCTTGACCTTTTCTTATTCCTTCCTCTAGCATAAAGTCAATTAGGATGGCTTAATCAAAGAGTAAAGACTGTATGAAGTCAAGTTTACTTTACATTGTCTGAGTGGAATGTGAAAAGCTACAACCTGTGTGTGTGTGTGTGTGTGTGTGTGTGTGTGTGTGTGTGTGTGTGTGTGTGTGTAAACTTTGTGTTAAATAGGCCTTTTTCACAGCAGTCATTTTGACTTCTAGTCATGGTAGGAAAAGCACAGGTGTTACTAATAACAATAACAATGGTGCTAGTGAGCCATGACAGTGGAACAATGAGTCAGCACTCACATTATAGCAGGACCCTGAAGCTGAAGTAGCTAAATGGAATTAATATGTACTTCCGTGCTTTTCCTACTCTGACATTTCAAAAATGTCCCGGCCTATTGTTTTGTTGAACAAAATACACTTTTGAAGAACTTTAAGAGAACCAGTGATTAAATTTTACTTCAAAGGTTAATTTATTTTCTCAATTTTAAATTTAGTAGACATTTAGGTATACTCAACATTGATCAAAACTCAGAAACGAACCAGCAGTTCAGCACATCATTCACATCAATGTATTAACAATGTAGGTCACATACTGTAGTATCGTTAATCTGCAATATATTCTTTGAGGTTAATACGTAGACATTAACTGCTCAATCAAACCACCTAAAGTAATTATGTACATAAAGTAGCAATGTTAATGCAAGTGGTTTCTATTATTTAAGGGCCTATTTATAAAATAGAAGGGAACTAAGAGAACGCAGACCCAGACCAGGGCCTCCTGTTCAGAACAATTAGCCCCTATCTACCACTACATTTTTCAGTTGTCACTCAACCAGCAGAGGGTGCCAAAAAGCTGGAAGCAGTCAATAGTCATCCCGGTGGCCAAAAAAAAATCATCCAAAGGTTTTTAATGATTTTAGGCCTGTTGATCTGACTGCTCTGACCAACAAAACTGAACACCTGCTTGACCCATTACAGTTTGAGTATATAGGACTAGGCGAGGGGTAGAAGATGCTACCAGCACTCTGCTAAACCTGGTCTTTAAAACATCTGGAAGGCAGCATAACGCACGCCAGACTGCTATTGGTGGCTTTCTTGTCTGCTTTTAATACAGTCCAACCCCACATTTTAAATCGATAAACTTATTAAGAACTTTGGTTTAGATTTTAATATTGTGGGCTGGATCCTTGATTTTTTTAACAAACAGAACTCGGAGAGTGAGGGTGAATGGATGCATGTCAGGAGATTTAAGGTCATCTTCAGGGTCCCCTCAGGGCTGTGCCCTTTCTCCGCTACTCTGTATTCTCTATACTAATAACTGTCGCAGACGCTGCAACAACAGATACATTTTAAAGTTTGCAGATGACTTTGTCATAATCAGTCTTCACGCTGGTGAAAACAGCCATGGTCCTGTTTTTGAGGAGTTCACACAGTGGTGTGACAGTTCATTCCTTCAACAGAATGTAACAAAAACTAACGACATGAATATCAATTTTAGAGAGTAGTCTCATCAAGGGACAGGTGGTAGACTTTGTAGAGAACTACAAGTACCTGGGGATTTTTATAAGATTCATTTTATTTATAACACTGAGATACTATGTAAAAGGGCCAGCAACGTTTGTTCTGTCCGTTTCATGTTGACAAGAACCTCATGATCCTT
>NC_045736.1:6238617-6241835 GCF_008692095.1 Etheostoma spectabile | reverse complement strand
TTTTTACAGATGTTCTATTGAGTCCGTTTGAATTCTTTTCTTTAATCTGTCGGTATGGGAACATCAGCATCAAGGCCTGAAACACACTATCTAGGATAGTGAAAGTGAACAGCAAGATCTTGGGGGTACAGCAGAGTATGTTAACTGATTTGTTCAACAGATAAGTAGGGAGGAAGGTTGATAGCAATCACCCCCTTTACTCTGGATTTCTGATTTTGCCTTCTGGCTCCAGGTTTAGATTCCCAGTGATTAAGAGTAATGGGTACAAGCCCTCCTTCATCCCCACAGCCATGGTTACTTGTAAACTCAGTCTGGGGGAGGAGGTAGTAAGCCCTCAATTCACTTGGTAAAGTGTGTAGTTTAGTTAGCAATGTGATGTGGTTTGTGTGGACGGTGATGATGGTGATGATGATGATGATGATGATAATGATGTCTATGCTGCAGATGGGAAAAAAATTTGTTACGATGGAAGAGATGTTAGTCATGTATTCAAACATGTACTTTATTGGGGGTATTTGTGGCTGTGTCCTCATTCTACCAAATTTTTAGATGTTATTGTTGCTGTGCTTTGTACACTTGGAAATGTCAAAGTCAGTCGGTCACCAGTGACTATCGATCTTCTAGCCCTCTGGTAATAAATAAATAAATAAAAAGGTCACATATATGCCACTATGCGTCACCTGTTAGTAAATAGTCTATGTAATAGGCTTCTGGAATTATTTATACTGTAATCCACACTTCCTGTTCCAAACTAATATGGCACCAAAACATGGTATGACACTGGTTGAAGTGTTTCCAACATTACAGCCGGAAAGAAGCCTATCCAATCCGTTCAGCAGTCTGTCCTCCTGGAGCCTGACACCACTTGGCACTGTGTTTAGGCAGCTTGATAACAAGCTGGTGAACGATCAGGTGTTCTGCATCAGATGTGACGTACGTGCATCAAATATTAATAATTATATGGGACTGAGCTAATAAAGTGACTACAAATAAATCTCTTCACTCAACAAAAGCTTTTTTTTTTACATTTGTGGTGGATCCATATGTTCATGTCCATTGGGAATGTGTTGTTGATAGAAATGAGTGAGATGTTGTGAAGGCTATGATGTATTGTTCAGGGATGCTGCTCATGAGTGGGGGATGGGAGAGTTACTTCCACTCTTCAGAAGGGTTGAAATCCAGCAACTTTCCCCATTGCCCCATTGCAACCATCCCACCAATAGGTCCCAAAATATCCCAGTTAACATTTTCTTAACAAATCTTTACAATCATTCCCTGAAAGAACAGAGCAGACCTGCCTTGTTGCACTGTCCACATCCAACACACAGAGAGCAGAAGGAGAGAGACATGTTGGATGTTAGGCTATTATCGTGGAAATGTACTTTCGTTGATCCAGACTACAGAGTAGAGGTGGAGAGTAACAAATAACACATTTTAAAAAGTCACTTTTGTACTCTTTCCACCTCTGCTTACAGACCGATCACACTCTGTAAACTACCTGTTTCAACTTAAACAAGCAGGCACAGGAACAATTTGCTCCTGCAGGCTCACTATGATGAACAATGAACACAGGTTCATAGTGTCACCATAAATACTTGTGCAATTTAATCTTGTGCCTTTAAAGTTAATTATTTCTTTTATAGTGTAAAAACATAGTTTCAACATGTAACGTTAAATATTTGCCAAAAAAGTCATATCCACCTACTTCAGATATATAAGCAACCCGTTTTATTAATAATTCTTTATTTATTCCAGCACCATTTGCACTGCAGCATTGCGCTATTGTAGCCGTTTGTTTACATGTGTATGTAACGTTATGTTAGTGTGCATGTATACACTTTTTAACATTTAAACTTATCTGTACACAGTAACGTCGGTCAAATATTCATGTTTACTTGGTTTAGCGTTGTTGCCCTTGATTTTAGCCATGTCCTTTTCTGTGTAACGTTACTTTAGAGAAACAAAAAGCAGGAGTCAAAATCCCTGCTAGCTGTCCTAGCCAAAAGCTGATTCGGATTTTGAATCCCGTGATTAACCTGGAAATCTGACAGCAAGTTTCAAACATCTGGCGGTTTCTTCAGCAGAGGTTGTTGATGAGCTTGCAGCCATGTGCAGGCCACTACAGTCAGCGAACAATCATCTGACTGTCTTTCTGTTAACGTCAACTCTCTTAACGTTACTGAGCCTAACGTTAAAGCTCACGGACACTGCGTTAGTAACGTTAGTACACGTTAGTACACAACGTTTTTGGCACAGGCCGGCTGACGTAAAGTTAACTCCTTTAGTGTTGTGTAGGTGTAACGTTGGCCGTACAGTAACGTTAACGTGTCTGGTGCTGATGTTGCAAGCTAACGTTAGCTGATTAGCTTAATGTAACGTACAGCATCTAGCTACATTAACTGAAGCTAGCATAGTGGCTAGAGAAGGCCTAGCTTACCGTTCTCCAGTAGTCTGAGTCCGGAGCTGTCTTTACAGTATCTGACAGTCGATTCATCGCTCTGATTGTTTTAGGGCTGACACCGAGCAAACCCGGGTTTTTCTCTAGCCACATCATTTGGTCCTCTAAGTGCAGCTAGCTAACAAGCTAACTTAACCTGACGACGTGTTGTCATGTAGAATGGTCCAGTGACGTCATGGGACTGCAGCCATCTCTAAAATTCTTCTGATTTCATCACAGACTGAGAGTTATATTTTTCTTCCACAACAAAGTGCCGAGATCCTGTATTTACTGAGCTATTTTCTGTCACAATTCTCTCTGTATTTCTTTTTACTTGTTTTTGTTCTTTTGTAAAAAAACAAACTGGTTTAATAATTTTAAAAACCCCAGTAGGCTCCTTCGTAAGTAAAGTTTATAATGCCCTTATGTGCTAAATTACATTTTATTTGGTTCTTGGCCATTATGTAGAATTGTCCAATGGCAGGGACGTTAGGAATTAATGTCGTTTACTTTACATTGTTTTTGTGTGTTTATTATGTAGGCCTATGATTAAAATCCACGCTGAGGTTCTTTTAAAAGAAAAAATGCTACCCTGGGCGGCTCGCCGCTTCGCCTGTGCCAAGAACCGCTACTGGTTACCCTTATACTATAACAATAATTATCAAAGAATGGACATCATCACTGGAGTTCTCTTAAAAGTTTGTTTACTTGCAGTTAGTACAGTCAGTTTACAGCACTTCAGCACGAGTACAGAAAATGACTGAAGATTGTTCACACCAGT
>NC_045736.1:6238370-6238607 GCF_008692095.1 Etheostoma spectabile | reverse complement strand
TTTTTTTTTTTAAAAAGGAGTTAGGAGTCAAGTTAGTTCATGCAATCAGTAGCTTTTCTTCTTGTCCATGGTCAGGCCCGCATCTCCTCCACATCAGGTGTTCTGCCCTCAGGTACACATCCTGTGCTCTTTACAAGGTCACCCAGCTTTCATGATTAACAAATGAAAGACAGAAATGATTGATCTCAACAGTTACATACTATACAGTCCCTGACAAAAGTCTTGTCGCTTATCTAT
>NC_045736.1:6238252-6238360 GCF_008692095.1 Etheostoma spectabile | reverse complement strand
CACCTGCTATTAACCGGACTTTTAATTAATCAATTGGTGTACGAAATAGGTCATATGAAAAGCTAAAACCCTCCCAAATGATGTTCAATGCATTGAAATAAATTAGTT
>NC_045736.1:6234894-6238227 GCF_008692095.1 Etheostoma spectabile | reverse complement strand
TTTGTTGCTTGGCTTAGTTTGCAGGCTGCGTCAGGTGACCTCCACCTAATCACCCCCCAGCAGTACTTAAGCCTGCTCTGTGGTCCACTTGTTGCAGATCGTGCCTACAATTGACTGGTGTAGCACAGTTGTAGCTCCCGACCTTCCTGGGTAATTCTCTTTCTTGTGTTCTAGCTTATGTTGCTAATGTTATCTGTGTTTCCTCCTCTATTGCAGTCTGCGGCCTGCTTGTGCCTCACGCTTCCTGTGAGCCCTTGTCACTCCCCAATGTAGTTGAGCATGCACAAGATGCTAACGAGATACTTCTGTAATGTCAACACAGTAAAAGGACCTACTTGACGAAGTTAGTTTACTGCTGGCTACAAGTTATCATCAACACAAGAAAGGCAGTCACTGTGTCGCTCACAGATTTGAGTCACACATGCTCAGACTTAAACGGTTTACGGCATAACAGTCAGACCCGATGAGTCGAGTCAGTCAAGATAGCTACAATGTTTCTTAATGATATTCCATCTTCTGTTATTGGTGAGAAAAGTTTACTTATTTCACATTATTCTAATAACACTTATGCCGTAAGCCGTTTAAATCTGAGCATGCGCGACTCAATCTGCACTCGACTCATCGGGGAGTGACACCCCTTGCTTGCCTGCCTGCTTCTCAGTGGATGCAGGAAAGTATCACGTGTTGGAATAGTTTGTTGGACTCTAGGGATGCCATTACCACAGGGTTGATACCACAAAGAAAAGACACTGGTCCCGTTCTGGAGAGTACACTGCCCGACCACATCCACCACTGGTCCCCTGGACACCACACCCCCTTGCCCCTTGCACTATTAACTGTATATACTGTATATATATTTATCTTTATTAAATCACTTTTTTTTTCCCTGTGTGTCACATTGCTTTTGGGTCCAACCACCATTGCGGTTCAATAATACCAGGACTTCAATATGTCATAATACTGCAAACAACTTTTTTTTTTTTTTTACAAAACAAGAAAAAAAATAGACTACAACAGAAGTTTTGATTAAAATTAAATCTGGGTTTACAAGTGTGGTGTACAACATTATAGGCTAAAATATAATATATATAACCATATAGTGTAGGCCTATATATCTATATATACAGTCCCTGACAAAGTCTTGTCGCTTGTGTACAAATTGACCTGAAGTGCTGCTGAATATATTTCTAATCAAAATTTATTTACAGAAATGGCTCATTTAATCCTAACGGCTTTTGTAATAATGTTTTCAGTGCAAAAAGAAACTGTCAAAGTATTCTAATATTCACAGCTTGGTAAAGCCCATTGAGTCATTTTTGCAAGCATAATGTTTGTCGCCTTGTCAATGAGCTTCACCTGTGACTAATAATGATAAATCAGGTCTCAGGTGTGTATAAAAACAACCCCAGTACACTAGACCTTCACATCAACTGCAACTAGACATCTGCAAACATGCCTAAGATTCACCCTGAGACAAAGTTTTGATATCAAGAGGCTGAAGCCAGATCCACGCTGATGTGGCAGACACCTTCAATGTGTCTCAGCGTCAAGTACAGAGATTAAAAAACATTTGAAGACACTGGAGATGTTTTTGACAAGCCCATTCGGCAGACCCCCCAAGACAACTGCTCGAGAGGACCGTTTGTTGGCTCGAAAATCCAGGCCAGCCCATTTTCCCACTGCAGCAGAGCTCCACCAGACCTGGTCCCCTGAAGTCCCTGTGTCAACCGAACGGTTTGTCGGATTCTGTCTCAAATGGCCTCCATGGTCGAATCAGTGCCCGAAGCCCCACTAAACAAAAGACAATTGAAAAACCGTGTGTTATTTGCCAAGGCCCCAGCCTGCTAAAAGGATGGACGCTGGAGAAGTGGAAGAAAGGGGATTTTTCAGATGAATCTTCTGTTGATTACACCACAGTTGCCGCAAATATTGCAGGAGACTTACTGGAGCCCGCATGGATCCAAGATTCACCCAGAAAACAGTGAAGTTTGGTGGCGGAAAATCATGGTCTGGGGTTACATCCAGTATGGGGTGTGCGAGAGATCTAAAGGCACAGCGAGGAAGGCACATCAATAGTCTCAATACCAAGAAATCTTAGCTACCTCTTATATTCCCAACCATAAAGAGGCCAGATTCTGCAGCAGGATGGTGCTCCACGCATACTTTCCATCTCCACTTCAAAGTTCCTCAAGGCGAAGAAGATCAAGATGCTCCAGGATTGGCCGGCCCAGTCCACCAGACATGACACATCATTGAGCATATGTGGGGTAGGATGAAAGAGGAAGCATGGAGACCAAACCAAAGAATATTGATGAACTCTGGAGGCAATTTGACCTTCTGTCTTGTTTAAATAATAAATCTTTTTTTAGTGAGAATATAAGAGGTAGCTAAGATTTCTTGGTATTTGAGACTATTGATGTTGCCTTCCTCGCTGTTGCCTTTAGATCTCTCGCACACCCCCATACTGGATGTAACCCCAGACCATGATTTTTCCGCACCAAACTTCACTGTTTTCTGGGGAATCTTGGATCCATGCGGGCTCCAGTAAGTCTCCTGCAATATTTGCGGCAACTGTGGTGTAATTCAACAGAAGATTCATCTGAAAAATCCCCTTTCTTCCATTCTCCAGCGTCCATCCTTTAGCAGGCTGTGGGCCTTGGCAAATAACCACGGTTTTTCAATTGTCTTTTGTTAGTGTGGCTTCTGGGCACTGATTCGACCATGGAGGCCATTTTGAGACAGAATCCGACAAACCGTTCTGGTTGACACGGGACTTCAGGGGACCAGGTTGGTGGGAGCTCTGCTGCAGTGGAAAATGGGCTGGCCTGGATTTCGAGCCAACAAAACGGTCCTCTCGAGCAGTTGTCTTGCGGGGTCTGCCTGAACTGGGCTTGTCAAAAACATCTCCAGTGTCTTCAAATGTTTTTTAACTCTGTACTTGACGCTGAGACACATTGAAGGTGTCTGCCACATCAGCCGTGGACTGGTCTCAGCCTCTTGATAATCAAAACTTAGTCTCAGGGTGAATCTTAAGCATGTTTGCAGATGTCTAGTTGCAGTTGATGTGAAGGTCTAGTGTACTGGGGTTGTTTTTATACACACCTGAGACCTGATTTATCCATTATTAGTCACAGGTGAAGCTCATTGACAAGGCGGACAACACTATGTCTTGCAAAAATTGACTCAATGGGCTTTACCAAGCTGTGAATATTAGAATACTTTTTGACAGTTTCTTTTTGCACTGAAACATTATTACAAAAGCCGTTAGGATTAAAATGAGCCATTTCTTGTAAATAAATTTTGATTAGAAATATATTTCAGCAGCACTTCAGG
>NC_045736.1:6226962-6234884 GCF_008692095.1 Etheostoma spectabile | reverse complement strand
CACAAGCGACAAGACTTTTGTCAGGGACTGTATATATAGATATATAGGCCTACACTATATGTTATATATATATTATATTATTAGCCTATAATGTTTGTACACCACACTTGTAAACCCAGATTTAATTTTAATCAAACTTCTGTTGTAGTCTATTTTTTTTTCTTTGTTTTGTAAAAAAAAAAAAAAAAGTTGTTTGCAGTATTATGATCATATTGAAGTCCTGGTTATTATTGAACCGCAATGGTGGTTGGACCCAAAAGCAGATGTGACACACAGGGAAAAAAAAGTGATTTAATAAAGATAAATATATATACAGTATATACAGTTAATAGTGCAAGGGGCAAGGGGGTGTGGTGTCCAGGGGATCCAGTGGTGAGTGGTCGGTGCAGTGTACTCTCCAGAACGGGACCAGTGTCTTTTCTTTGTGGTATCAACCCTGTGGTAATGGCATCCCCTAGAGTCCAACAAACTATTCCAACACGTGGATACTTTCCTTGCATCCACTGAGAAGCAGGCAGGCAAGCAAGGGGTGTCACTCCCCGATGAGTCGAGTGCAGATTTGAGTCGCGCATGCTCAGATTTAAACGGCTTACGGCATAAAGTGTTATATCGAATAATTGTGAAATAAGTAAACTTTTCTCACCAATAACAGAAGATGGAAATCATTTAAGAAACATTGTAGCTATCTTTGACTGACTCGACTCATCGGGTCTGACATGTTATGCCGTAAACCGTTTAAGTCTGAGCATGTGTGACTCAAATCTGTGAGCGACACCAGTGACTGCCTTTCTTGTGTTTGATGATAACTTGTAGCCAGCAGTAAACTAACTTCGTCAAGTAGGTCCATTTTTACTGTGTTGACATTACAGAAGTATCTCGTTAGCATCTTGTGCATGCTCAACTTACATTGGGGAGTGACAAGGGCTCACAGGAAGCGTGAGCACAAGCAGGCCAGGCAGACTGCAATAGGAGGAAACACAGATAACATTAGCAACATAAGCTAGAACACCAAGAAAGAGAATTACACAGGAAGTCGGGAGCTACAACTGTGCTACACCAGTCAATTGTAGGCTACGATCTTGCACAGAGTGGACCACAGAGCAGGCCTTAAGTACTGCTGGGGGGTGATTAGGGAATGAGTGTCACCTGACGCAGCCTGCAAACTAAGCCACGCCCACAACTCCTAGAAACAGAGCAGCAGGGAGAAATGTGAGGGATAACAGGGAAAGGAAAGGGCTGCCATGGTGGCATCATGACAATGGTAAAGCAAACATACATTGAAAATGTCTGTCACACCACAGGAAATCGGGATATTAACCACCCAGACAAATGATTAAGAAAATTGCGATGTATGTAAAATTAGGTTTCAAAATCTTGAAAAAAAGAAGTATTCTCTTCTCTGAGATGCTGGGGGCATGTCAACTGTGTTAAACACTGTTAGACTTTGCTGTAATTTCTACAGTTACTTACCACAAATGGCCCAGTAACAATACCATAATTTCTTTTCGGTTAATACTGTAATAAACATTGCATTATGGGTATTGACATTTCATTTACAGTGCTTTACTGTATATTTGAATTTGCGGTACACTGTTAAACTACTGTATTTCTACGTTACTTACCACAAAAATGCCCAGTAAAATATCGTAATTTCTTTTCCGGGTCATTACTGTAATATGCATTGCATATGGGTAGTAACATTTGATTTACCGTGATTTACTGTATTTTGAATATGCGGTAGTCTGTTGTAAAACAACAGCAGTAGTGTACTGTAGTTAAATAAGACAGACTTCAATAAAATATTAGTTAATGTTAAAGAAGCATAGAAATTAAATGGAAAAATAAAATATCTCTATACAATTAAATTTCATTATAAAGATATTTTACATTACATTTACATTATTATGCTTTTAGCTGTGAAGGTAATTTAAATTTTGTGATATGACCTCACGACTTCAAAAGAATAGCGGGTAGATACTTCAAAGGTGTTGAAAGAAGTAGCGGCTCGAGACATCAAAGGAGGACCGCTTTGGTCCGTGTGCAGCAGAGTCCGCTCACACACTCTACTCAGAGAGAGCTGGAGCAGCTTAAGGTAAGATCAATCTTTGCTAATTCTGTGACATTAAAATCTCTGCTGATAGCCTTCGCAAGCGGCGACGTTAGCTTACCGACCTGTGTCATAGCTGGGCTAGAGCAAGCTGTTAACTAGCTTCCCCCCCGAAGGAAAACCAGACGCGCTCCAACCTAACATTTTCCCCGTGGTGAGGATTAGCTAGCTCTAATTACGACGTTCGGTAAAGCTAACACTACTCGTTTTACATGCGCTGTTCGGCACATCTTTTTTATTTGTCACACCATTGTCTGAAATACAATGTAACCCATATTCTGGGAGTTTAAGGTCGGTTCTGCTAGCTTATGAGCTTGCTGTTGCCGTATTTTGGCTAACATTACCTCCGGTTAATGCTAACGTTAAACTCCCAATTCTGTTGGTTGGTTTGTCAGTGTTTTAGAATGATTAAGCACAACTTATTACAGCTATATTTGTGTAGTTTTTTTAGCTAAAAAAAGACGTGTGGTAAATTTAATTCAACGTTAACCACATTTAGCTCTAGTTCTGGTGGAAAATTCAGTGCCTCCAGCATTTATGGAGAGCAGTTTTTTGCCTTAGCTTCAGGGTTTGGCCACTTAAAACCATCGTGATGTCCAGCAAAGATTTGCCTCAGTGCCTTACTTTGCAGTAGTATTATTGCTTTCTACCATGGTTTATGGTGGAAAAGAAAAGTATGTATTTTCCAAGCCCCTTGAACTTAAATTTGACAGATTGTTAAACAAATTATTTAAGGACTCTTTATAATGACATAGTGATTAACTTTTAATACATCACATAACATTCTGTGTTATTCTAACAATATAAGAGTTACCTACATTATACTGGTTACCTGCATACTAATGCATGCATTTTTTTATCTTGTTGTAATTGTATTTATAACCCCATGCATGCACTTTAAAAAAAATTTTCATCATTTCAAATGTAGAACAACAACCAGTGACTGGAACAACTGAGAGAGATGGGGGAGGAAGAAGAAGCTGGAAGAAGGTCTGACCCCATGACCCACAGGAGCACATGATCCCTTTCAACAATCTTCCTCATACAACAAAAAGTATGTACAGGTAACGTTTTGCAACCTGTGTACTCAAGAATTAGAAATATTCTGTAGACATGTGAAAAAACATCACAAACGGCAAACTATAGGTTTCTTGTGGAAATGAGCAAGGCCCACTCCTTTAAACGGAACCACAACACATACTGTGTGTGTGTGTGTGTGGTGTGTGTGTGTGTGTGTGTGTGTGTGTGTGTGTGTGGTGGTGTGTGTGTGTGTGTGTGTGTGTGTGTGTGTGTGAATAAAGGGCTGTATTTAAAGATGACTGCTCTTGATTATGAAAAACTTAAACCTGTTTTTCTTTTAAGATTCTTCTTAAGGATCAACCCAGATGAGGGCACCAAGTGCACTGCTACTGTGGGTACAAGCTACAAGACGGGAAGAGTCGTCCAAAGAAAGGTGACGAGTATGTGCTCCAGAGTCACCACCTTCCTCCAACAGCTCACCGAATTTGAGTGGATGACATCAAACTAGTTAAGCATTTTCTTGTGTGATGTAAAATAGTTAACATCAGAAAAATGATTACACAGTACAATGAAGTGGTGCGGCTACGTACCCTTCCTGCTCCAACAATGACACAACTAAATCATCCTGAATTTACCACTTGTGTAAGTAGAGGTCACAGTTATGCAGCAAAAGCTACAAAGTGTTGTTTTAATTTTAGTTAAAGTTTTCTTATGTTTTTTTTGTATAAGTGACTGATAAGAATAACAATCTTTGAAGTTGGTCCAGGACTGAGCGAGAACACTGTGACCTGCAGCTTTCAAACCGGGTTCTAATGTAATCATATAGGGCAAATGTGCGTCGTCAATTTCGTCCACTAAAAGTTCTGTTTTTGCCACTGATGGTGTCAACATATTATTTTAAGTTTCTGACACCCTTTGGAAAGGATCCTAACAGAGATTAACCTTTTACTTAAAGAGAAGTTCCTTAGTTAGATCAGTTTTGTGAAACGGCTCCAAAATCATCATCACCAAACCATCGACAGACAGCAAAAGAAAGTAGAAAGAACCTTTGAATTATCTGGGGACTTCATACTGGTGACTTATTTTGTATACTGTCATATTCTGTTTATGCACAAGTTTTAAGTTTGTTAACAGTTTAGATGAGAGAAACTCATGATCATTTCTCTGTTCTCATACAGTCCGTTGGACCCCCCCCCAGAGCATCTCTGGATGGAGGCTCCATCTTCGCTCTCTGTCCACCTTCCAGAAGATGTGGATCAGCAGCACAGTACTATGGGTCGGCTTCACAAATCCTCTCTAGCAGACTGTTCCTCCTTCCAAAGCCAACAACTTCAGCTTGTGGTAACAACCACACCACATTTTTTTACATTTGCAAATACAGGTTATTTAGTTTTCAGCGGGAGTTAAAATGTCAATTCGTTTTGAGAGTCAATTCAAATGGTAACTACATTGTCAGACGTGTATCCGCCTCGAATGCCCAGGGTTTTGGCGCTATTTAGACATCGTTTTAGTATACTTGTATGTCAATTTTCTGTTCTTTTGCACTTTCAGAGTTAAAAAATATCTTGTTCTGATGTTTTACCTGAAAAAAAAATGTATTACTTTGTACATGGGCTAAAGTCAATTATTTGGAATTATTAAATTCAATAGAATTTATGTAAAATATTTAAAATTGTTGTACAGCCAAGCCAAATAGTGTAAAACATTGTGAACCACAATTACAATAAAAACTATATACAGCAAGACAATTTCAGTATTATTTAGCAAATTGTAATATAATATGATTACTGTAAGGGGATATTACAGTAAAACTAAGTTACAGTAAGGGTACTTTTTTACTGTAAAACAAGATACAGTAAAGGTATTTAATACTGTAAAACTAAGGTACAGTAAGGTATTTTTACTACTGTAAAACTAAGGTACAGTAAGGGTATTCTAATACTGTAAAACTAAGTTACAGTAAGGGTATTATACTGTAAAAAAACATTTACGGTTATGATACTGTAATCGGGTAGTTACAGTAACTTACGGCAAAGTGTTGCCAGTAACTTACTGTAATCGGGGAGTACAGTAACTTACTCAATACCAAAATTTTTACCAAAATTGGCAAGTTTTGCCAGTAAGTTACTGTAAGGGTTTGTTACTGTAAAAAAGCATTACAGTTCATGATACGTAATCGCGTTAAAGTTAAAGTAACTATGGAAACACGTTGCCAGTAAGTTACCGCAAAAATACAATAAAAAGTTTAACAGTGAATGTACATACTGTCAAATGTATCAGGAATGTTATGAGATTTGAGCAACGCAGTTGGTGGTTCCAATAAAATGTGCATAGTTTAATAAGCATACAGAAGAATGTGGCTACAGTGTTGGAACTCGGTGCGAGTGGCAGTTCCCATAACAATGGTCATGGCCTAAGGAAAAAAGCTGTGGAAGTGGCTCTCTCAGTCTGGTGAGTGGGAAAGCACAGAAGGACTGGTTAGGACAAGCTGAGCAGCAAATATACTGTTGGTGTACTTTTAAATAAGATATATTTATTCTCTGAAATTTGACCTGTTGCTACTATTTCCTTTTTGGGTATTGTGTACTTCATTTATACTAACCTCTGGAAACTCTCTGGCTTGCAATCTTAGAAGTGACCACCAGAGGAAGACATGTTCAAACAAAGACAGGCCACCCAGCCGGAGATGAAAACACACGTGTGGCAACATGTACCTACCTTGAGCAAATCCATATCACTACTTATTTGATTGACTTGGCAGACTGTGTTGTGGTCTGTTTGAAAGAGACCAATCTTCATGTATTAGAAAGGAGATAACTAATAACTGATTACGATACACGCAAACTATTTCACTGACCAAATATAAGATCAATGACATCTCGTAAATATGGCATAATTTGTTATAAACTTCACATTAGTGTTTTTGTTCATACCTCACACACTTCACTGTGTACATATTGTGTTGAAGGATTGTGATATAGCATATTGTATCAAGAGCTAAGACAAACTTAAATTGATCAATGTTAAAAATGCCTTTATTCCTGTTTGATGGTACTTAAAGTTTGTGCCTGTGTTAAGTATTATTATACAATAAAGTATTATTATTGTTTCATATTGTTCTTGCCTTTATTGTATAAGGTATGACCATAAAACCTAGAGCATTGTTTATTTTTCATTTCATTTCACAAGACTTTCACACATGTCTCTAACTGGGATTACACTCTTTAAACCACTCTTCTCAGTTGCAAATATATTGACACACTCATATTGACAAAATAGGCTGTGGGAGATATTTCACAATTTTTTTGCCAAATAATAAAAAATTCAAGAGGTGCTCGGGGAGGCTTTTTTGACCTAATGAAATCATTTCTCTTGAGCTGCCCGCTTCACTGCAGACGGTCTGCACATACCATCAGCTGAGGTATGATGCATCCATAATAACTTTGCATCATTTACACATAATTTTGCCAAAACAGTACATTTTACTTCATGTCAAGATTTTGGGTAATTAGACAGAATAGAAGCAAAGTGACAATATGAATTATTCTCTTCTCTTCTCAAAACATACAGGCTATTTATTGTAAAACCTGACAAATCATGTGAAATACAGGCATTTATGGAAATGATACATGCAACAACCACATGCATTTTCAGTATGAAGTGTCCTCATCAAATCTCCACATATTAATACTAATAATAATAATAAAGGTATTGATGACTTGGCACTGGCCTACTTTAGAAAAAATATAATTTTTGTTTTCATTTGACCTTAACCTTCTAATCTGAGCTTCCTGTGTTGCAGTAAGAGCTTCATCTTGGTCATCACCATTATCGCCATCATCTTCATCAAACTAATGCCCTTGCAAAGTCCCCTGCATTGTATTTAAAATGTTCTTCCTTATTTTCTTCCCTTTTGCATGTAAATCCTTGCAGGACAAGTGCGGCTTTGCATATAACTTCGGCTCCAAGCAGACAAACCCTGGTCCCTGAGAAGAGGTGGAGCTATGACGAGACTCATAAAACCCAAAGCTTATTCCTAAACTCACTGCCAAGGTGACGCGCTCAGCGGCTGGCGAATACCTCCGACCTCCGCGGATCCCACACAGCGAGTGGGCATGAACACGGCCGGTTTCGGGAGTTTTTGGTCAAAGGTTTTCTCTCGGTTCCAAATTCCCTCTCCAAAAAGAACTCATCTGGCCAGAAGTAACGCGTGAAACCGGCACAGGACGCACAGACGTGAAGGAAGTCGGCTGCCTGTTTTTGATATTTTACTTTACCTGAGGATAACTTTGTTCTACTTGATATACGGGCTAAAGAGGCATTACAGAGCGAATATGACAGCTGGCTTGGGCCACTGAAGGAGTGATAATCGGTGACCGCACAGCCACATTATGCAGCATCCTTTGGAAATGGGGGCGCACTACTATCCTCCGGAGGTACATGACCACAGAACTCATCGCTACAGGAGTTTCATGATAGAGGAGATCCTGACTGATCACCCCGAGCACAAAGCGTCGACTCCGGCCGGAGAGCTCCTTAAATTCGGGGTACACGCTCTCCTATCCGCCCGGCCTTTCCATAACCAACTGGGTGAGAGAAACGGCTGTGAAAGCATGAACGCATGTGTGTGCGTTCATGCTGGGAACATTGCAGGAACTGAAGATAATATTAAATGTCATTATTATTATAATAATAATAATAATGACATTTAAGATAATATTACATGTCATTATTATTATGACATGCAATATTATCTTCAATATTATAATAATAATAATGATAATAATAATAATAA
>NC_045736.1:6215637-6226952 GCF_008692095.1 Etheostoma spectabile | reverse complement strand
AATAATAATAATAATAATGATAATATTTCTAATCACATAGGCCTACATTTAAAATAAGGATAAGGCCTAGGCTATATTTAATTACAAATATTAAAACGAATGAGTATTTTGTGTCGTGTCTTTTGAAGGAAGATGATTTAACTTTTGGCCACGTTTGTAACTTTTTCTTGTACAATTACAGAATTTAGAATAACAGCTGATGATTTGCAACAATGAAGGAAAAGTCGGATATAACCGACATGATCGAGTACGCGGCTTAGTAAGAAAGGAAATTAAGGGAAGGGAATGACTGGGACACATTTAATTGTAGGAAATGTGTAATTTACCCGCAAAACCTTTTGTATTCCTTACCTCTCAGGGCCTCCATATTTTAGTGGGCCTATTCAGAAAGATACATAAACCATATAATATTTGTTTTGAAGTTGCATATGTGTAGGCTACCATTTGGATTCTCAGTCGGGTTAGCTGGCCTATAGCGCTGTTCTACTTTATTTAAATATATCCTTTAAATAATGCAATGAACTATGCTTATAAACATATCATCAACAAATCATTTCAGGTATTAAGGCTACCAGGAGATTAAAGTTTGTGTGGAACTGGTACAATACATCTCATGCTTTTATTTGTTTAATGATGAAATCAGATGGCGTCACCAAACCGCGGCCTTGTTTTTGAAATAAAGACTCAATCATAAATCCGAATCTGTTTTTTAAGAGAACATGACAATATGCCATTACAGAGGTCTTACTCTAGCGTCTCAGATTATTCAAGTGGACGCTGTTGGACATCAGTGAAGATAGAATCTAATGTAACTGTTATCATAAACCTAGGCTAGTAGGCAATTAATCACATGTCGGATCAGACTAGGCTACTGTGTTAGTGAAATAAGGAATAAACTGGAAAGTAATACTGTGTGTGTGTGTGTGTGTCTTTGTGTTCTCGGTCCTTTTAGTGCTAAAAGCCGACCAGACGAGCCTCCTCAAGTTCCCCATGTCCCCGCTGTCCTGCTCGCTGGGCTCTCCGCTCGGCTCCCCGCTGCTGTCCGCGGCTTCAGGCCTGCAGATCGGCACGGCATCCCACCACCTGCCGCTGGACCTGCACCTCCGCGGTAAGCTGGAGCACGGGACCGATGGAGGCAGCAAGACTAAGAAAGGCCGGCGAAGCCGCACCGTGTTCACCGAGCTGCAGCTCATGGGGCTGGAGAAACGTTTCGAGAAGCAGAAGTATCTCTCCACGCCTGATCGGTGGGTCTATAGGCCGACAACAGCCTGGGTTTGACTAAGTCACCACCATGAGGATAACGTTTTTAAATTCAAGCTTTTTGCCTGTTTTTGTAAATAATCATAATGTTTAAAAGTCTTCTTTGTGTCTTATTTTCATTGTGTTGGTCCCAAAATATAAGAAAGGGGAGTGTAAATGATACCGTGAAATGACCTGCCATTTATACATGTTTAACTCCACATGTTGCTAACACATTGAATGACAATTATTTTCTGTGTTATTAGAAGCATCTGAGGCCCATCCAGGAAACCTTGAACTGCTATGGATTATTAACTGTATTAATGTGTTCCTCACAGAATAGATCTGGCCGAGTCTTTGGGCCTCAGTCAGCTGCAAGTGAAGACATGGTACCAGAACAGGAGGATGAAGTGGAAGAAAATTGTAAGTTATTATTCATTATGATGATGATGATGACCGTATGATGAAGCTAATCATGGTAGTTTTATATGAGGTTAGGCCGACAACAACAATACAAGTTGTGTTGTATTTTTTCAACAGATATTTCTGGGAAATGTAGTTCACTAGAACGGATTAGGACTGAGTCCCACAGTGAGAGTAAAGACCTTTGTTACTCACTTTATTTGCAGGAATAGGACACCTTTTTAGGAGCTGATGTGGCAAGTCTCATCTTTAAATTTGGTGAATTATGGAGAACTGAAAAACAAATAAAGAAATAATCGATCTAAAACTAGATTAGTAGTCTGTGTTAATGTGATGCCTTGAGGTCACCCTTCTGTTTATGTTCATTTCTATTACATTTTGTAGTTGAACACATTTTTCTGCTTATGTTCAACCTTCAGGTGTTGCAGGGAGGAGGCCTGGAGTCCCCCACCAAACCAAAAGGGCGCCCGAAGAAGAACTCCATCCCCAGCAGCGAGCAGCTCTCTGAACAGGAACGATCTGCCGCTGACACCGACCGCCAGTCCGAAGGCTCAAGCTCCCATGAGAACACTCAGGAGGAATGACCCGGCCACTGTTCGCAGATACTCTGGCTCTATACTCAGAGCCTCTGGGACGCTCAGAGTATATCTTTTGGATGGAGCCAGACTCCAGAACGGCATAGAGAGGATGTGCCAGTGCTCCTGAAGCTGGGCCGCCTTGTGCAGGCTCCAAAGACTTGCAGGTTCTGCAGAAGTCTAACCTGTGCACGTCAACATGCTCCAACAGTTGTGTGTTTTTAATCGTAGCCCAACATACATTCTCTCTTGATGAACTTTCTGCTGCTGAGGAGGGAGCTCAAACCTTTGCAGTAGGTCTACCCTTTATATTCTAAGGATCCACTCTCACTCATCTGTTTTGCATTCCCTTTGTGTAACTATGCTGTGTTTAATTATTAAATATATTTTCACTAATGTTGTTCTCTGCTTATTAGAAAGGGCACAGGCTCATGATAAGCTTTTAAGCTAGTGTGTACACAAGTGAATATGATGAATATGATGATGATGATGATGATTATGATGATGATGATGGCTTACAGGCTCATCAGTCACACACATTCATGTTCCCAGGGCCTAATATAGTTACACAGGCTACCTTGACAACAGGAACATCTTTCCTTGTTTGCTGCCCACACATTAAAAATGACAATAGTATTGCCATTTCAGGACTCAATTAACACTTTAGAAGTTGATCCTGGTTTAATATCAGTATCATATATATTTAGTTTGTTTATTCACACATGCTGTTGTATGAAAGAAAGAAAGAAAAAAAGAAAGAAAAAGTGAAGCTGATTCTTCACAGGAATTAACTCAAAACAGAGCAAAGAAATGTATTTTCTTTTCCCAAAATTATTTTTAATCATTTCAATGTTCTGCTGCAAGTGAAACATATTTAAAGTGTTGCCATATTTAACGATATGGTACTGTATGGTACCGTATGTAATTTTATTTGATTTCTAATGGCCATCATGTAATATTCACCATTCATTAATATTATATTGTTAATATATTGACAGCTATGTTTGTGCGTCAGCACAACCATGAAACCTTCATTTTAATTTTTTAAAGCTTATTTCTATTTATTCTTTTTTTTTTTTTTTTTACCAGTCGCCATATTTTCTTAAAGCTAAAGCCTGACGGATGGAATTGGGTTAGGCAACCATCCGTACATAAAAACATACAGGTCGGTAATACATAGTCTACGCTAAATATAAATGATCAGTAGTGGGATATGGTTATATTTTTTTCAATAATCTGTTTATTGTTTTAGGCTTCGATGTGAGTTTTAAAGAATCACTGGATAAAGATCGGATTTTTATTTAGTTCAGAAGAGTTCTCCTACCTTACCTTGAGTTTACGGAGGTAGCGATCAGGACGACAAACACATCTGCGCTCCGCCTCAACGTCCTGTGCACGCGCTATTTAAGCCTGCTCACATCTATATTCAACCCGAAATAGTCAGTCAAATTCATGTCAACCACTTAGTCTTTCACAAGATTTTAATAATTCCTTAAAGTCGATAGGGAGGAGATTTTAGAATGACTGCATTCTGAATTGTAATTTTAATGTAAGTTATGGTATTATTTCTAAAATACACTTTATGAAATATATTAAAAGCATAGCCCACTCTAGGCTGTATACTTCTAAAAGACAATTCGTTTAGATTAGATCACTAAAGTGTGCAGCTTTTCTTTTTATGCTAAAATAAATTATATAGCTCAGTGCTTATTGAGGAGGTTCATATTAATTGTGTAGTGGAGAAAAGCTTGTGTGTGTGTGTTTGTGTGTGTGTGTGTGTGTGTGTGTGTGTGTACGGCTCAGCAGCTCAGCTCTTTCAGTCTTAGCCGCGCTTTTCATGAAACTTTTAAAAGCCCAAATGACTATGTAAATGAACACAGCAGATACAGCTGTGGACGACATATCACACACATTTCATATTAATATAGACTTTATTTGCCTTGTACATTTTACAGTACACGTGCATTTTAATTAAGGAATGTGTACTTTGCATTAACCCAATTAGTCCGACACCAACTTTGCCAGTAGGCCTACCTACGCAGAATTATAGCATTATATATTATACATCTATTATACATATATGTATATATATATACAATATATATATATATACAAATATATATATATATACATTATATATATTATAATAATTTATATAATAATATATAAAAATATATTCATATATAAAAAAGTATGTTATACAAATATATATATTCATATACAGTATATATTTTTTCATCATGTACAAATATATGTATACATTTATATTTTATAGAAATATATATATATACAAATGTATGTATGTATACACACATAAATATATATATATATATATATGATACCATGATCTCATCAACCAATAATCTGTAGCCACAGATGACCAATATTGGTCCAGCTAACCCGGCTGCTTTCCAACATATCAACATGTAAATATAGCAGTAAACCATAATGCCAAATCAAAAGACACTTATAGCTGACAGGATTTGAAAGGCATTCCATTTAAATGTATGCCTTATTCACCAACCCGTCGTTTAATCACAAGTATGAAATTAATCTTAGAAAAATCCCAAAACAGTAGAGTTGATTCAGTCCGATGGGCTCTGATGTTTGATAAGAAAACGACCACTCCTGTCTGTTTTCCACCAGCTGTATTTTGGGCCTGATGGGCTTGTGTTGTCCTTGAAGCTTGAAAAGGTGGAATATAACCAGCTGGGTCATAATGTGGCAAACATCAGCTTATATGTATAAAAGTACTGTAAAAAGAAGAACAAAGCAAGAGTGCTCAGATCATTCACTTCAAAGATATAGACTGAATTAAGTTTCCATAGTTTGTATTTTTTCTCATGTCCACCACAAAGACTCATTTTCTTGGGTTTCTCCAATAATATAACATTACTTTAAATCAAGATTAAGCACATATTTTAGTTAGTGTCGTTATTAAGTAAAGACAAAACCTTTTTTCTTGGCTGTAATGTATATAAAGTGTGAAATTGTCATTATGATAAAAAACCCGCATATTTTGAGTTATTACAAAGATTTTAAAAAAAATGTAGTTAATAATATTTATTTTAGAAATGTGTGTATTTTAGAAACTCTACATTGACTTTAACTGGCTGCTCTTTTGTATTATGGAATCCAGATTGAGAAAAAAAGTAAGGTATTTCGGATGATTAGCAGGAATTTTAACAAAGTGCACCTTTTTTTTTACGTAGTGGTCTTGTATAACAGTTCTCAGTTTCACCTAAAGATCCACATGGACGTCTGCAAGTCCCCCCTACACACACACACACTCACACACACACACACACATACACACACACACACACACACACACACACACACACACACACACACACACACACACACACACACACACACACACACACACACACACACACACACACACACACACACACACACACCACCTCATCCTCCATGCAAATGTCAAATGTATGTCTAGGCTTAATCATATGCAGATTAATGCCATGTTAAGCTAAACAGGAGAGCACTGGTTGGCAAAGGAGTCCCAGCAACAAGAAGGAAAAAGTGTTCACATTTTAAAAATGCATGTCTTACTGTTGTCAGTTTGTAAGTATATGTATGATGTGGCCTTTGCGCCACAGTGCAGATTAAAGCTGCAGCAGGCTGATGATGCAGCCTTTATCCACGTGCACATCCTCTCTCCTGGGCTTTGAGCGGGCCGAGTGTTGGACAGCAATGACTTCCGACATAAATTACAATCAGGAGAAAGCGTCAGCCAGCAGGAATCTGCAGATTCTGAACATCCATACTCTACACAATTTAACCATTAAGGGGACCCTTTGTGGTGGCATGATGGCGCTCTGGTGCGAGCAATGAGAGGTTGACCCCAATTTTGGAGAACGGGTGTTTATGGAGTCAAAAGGTCTGTGCTTAGACAGAGCCCAGGCTGGGGGTCTGGGGGGCGTCCGCCCAGCTGCACACGGGAGAATTTCTCTACAATTAAAGAGCCCCTGATTAATCTAACATATGTGCCAAAACTGCACATGCGGCGTATGATCCCAATTAGACTGAAACCCAACTCTGTGCAGGCCCAGCTCCACATTAGCTCTGCCATTCTTCTCTTTGTTTTCACTGGACCTTCCTTGACAACATGCCTTTTTGATTCTCTTTCTAACTGAATGATATTGATATTGTATGTTAATATTGTCCGGTTTGCTTCTGATGGAAATACAAGCAGTTTATATAATATCTAGTCAGGAACAGCCAACAT
This sequence comes from Etheostoma spectabile, assembly GCF_008692095.1. Classification (NCBI taxonomy): domain Eukaryota; kingdom Metazoa; phylum Chordata; class Actinopteri; order Perciformes; family Percidae; genus Etheostoma; species Etheostoma spectabile. The sequence goes on along the minus strand of NC_045736.1, from coordinate 6,220,463 downwards.
GACCCAAAAAGACAGCTGCTCAACTGAATCAATGTGTGAGTACAAGCCTGCCAGTGTTACAGATACTACTGTGTGGCATCAGGGCATGATGTGCTAATATGAAACAACTGTAAAATGTCAGTTTAAAGGTAGGTTCCGTTATCCTGAGCTCAACAGAACATCACAAAATTAAAGTTCAAAATGTGTCCAAATCATACAAACACATTTTCTCATTGAGCCATGTAGATAGTTTTGGTTTAATATATTCTGATTTTAAGATATCTGTCTGGAAGATGTCTGAGATGTCCGCCTGAGGTGAATGGAATTAATGAGGGCCAGCTGCATTAATCAATATTTTTATGTTATGAATGAAGTGGTAATGGACCTCAGCTCTACAGAGCAATTTGGTGTCTGTTTTTGGTTTGGTGGCCCACAATCCTTACTGTTTTGGTACACTATCAACTGGCAGTTGTTAAAGCTGTCATACTGTACACTACCTGCCAGCAGCAAACAGCAGACAGACACAGATAACAACTATAACAGAAAGTGTAGAATTTATGCTAAAGAGCCAGATAGTTCCCTTAGGAGTAGATGGAGACCAAAACAGAGCTGAAAGTGAGAGAATATTGGACTTTTATGTATCACGGACACAAACATAACTCCAAAATAAATGCCAATGCTGCTCTGTGTTTAAATGAGCAACGGCTTGTGTGTGTTTTGCTTGTTCTTCTCCTCCCAGGTGGACAAAAAAAGATGGCAGCTATAAGGTCCTGTGACATTACCTGAACTGAAGGCCCTGTATTCTTGTATGCTTGAACGATAATATAATTAAAATTATATATATACGTAATAATACGTGTATAAGGTTAACAGGTGCTCAGCAGCTCATTTTTGTCCTGGGGTACTCTGGCAAAACACCAACAAACTGTCCAAAATGACGACATCATCTTTTGTAAAAAACAGCATCGTCATTGCTCTGGATCATCTAGACCTCACTGTCAACAGTGTTAATAGGGACCATATATTAAGTAGTTCCAGTTGAAATTGTTTTTGGACGCAGAGAGGAAATATGTGCATATCCAAATACCACAAAAGCTTAGTGAGAAGCTATATTTGACTGTAATAAGGGTGAGAGCTGAGCTTTTAATATCTAAGACTAAAATAACCTGAAAGTAGCAAGCTGCCAATCAATTAGATTCTACCAATGCTTCTCTTTTTAACATGATCAAGTCATCAGTCATGGTGTAAATGAAAAACTATCCAATGATTTATTTCCACTGTAATTCTCCATTTTGCATGATAATCATTTATCCCAGCAACGGCCCATTAGCATCTTTCCAAATAGCATATAGTATGAGGCTGGACTCTCAGCACTTGGGGGGGGGGCAGAGAGAATAAAGTCTTCACTGTTTCACACTCTACAACAACTTGTGCCAGTGAGTGGGCACTCACCCACCGCTGCACTTTACATAAATATAATGTTCTATGTGTACTCAGACTTCAGAGTCACCATTTATAATTCAGAATGACCATGATGAACATTCTAGCTGTCATTTATATCATATGTATGATTTATTCAATATAATAATTATTTTATTACTAAATATAATTTATTTAAATAATAAACCTCTGGGTATTAGACATGCTCAATCACATGTGCAAAGATCGACTGAGAGGGAAAAGCGACAACATTGTTAATATTGACATTGTTATAGTCTCACATTGCCAGACCTACCTCCCTACCTCCTATGTATATATATGTATACATATGAGCTGATACATGGTTACACCTCATTGTGTCTTACCAGTGAATCTCAGTGTATCAGTCCCAAAATGTTCCAGTTAGAGAAGAAATACCCTAAACATATTCTTTTAAAATCTTTAAAATCATTCACCAGAAAGAACTGAGCAGGCCTGCCTTGTAGCACCGTTCGCATCTTCTTCTAAACATTTGCTTGCTAGTTGGGAGGTTGCGCTTGCTGTAAAGGGGCAAAGCTTATTCAAGCTTAAATCTAGCTTATCCTGGGCATGTACTTCTGTTGATCCAGACTGTCATTCTTATAATTATCATGGTGACCATTATGATCCACATGATTAATGCTTTTCAAATAGTTGTATACATTTGGGGTTCAGCAGTCTCATTACTGCACTTCTTCTTTTTTCATTTCTAAAGATGTTGTTCATGACAGAAAATACGTATGCTCTCACATTTAGAGGTACAGCCTTGCAGACAGTTTTTTTTGTTTTTTGCTACCTCAATACAATGGACACTAAATGTAAACCTCACTTTTCTTTGTTTACAAAGAAAGTCCCCTGGGCACCTCAACAGCATCGTTCAATATGTATCAATATGACATTTTCTGATGTCAATGCTGGAATACAGATATGCATCAAGGTACATCCAAAAGGGTTGAGCATATTAAACAAACCAAAGAAGCAACTTCTCAACATCATGAGAGTGCCAGTATGTAATCACAGGGAAGTTGTTGTTATTCTGAGGTCACCACAAGATTTGGAAATGAAAGGGTCAAAGAACATACCCCAGCAGCCATATAGATAGTTTGGTTTAATATGGTTATATTCTGGGAGACTCACTACAAGTAGAATAGAATAGTATTTGTGGTACAGTAGTTTGGTGCCACTCACAGCGATGTAAAACGCTCTAAGCCCTTACAGGTGGCACATTATACCTCATACTCATGTTAACTGGCAACAAAAAATATATCTTTTGACTTATCTTAGGGGAACTTTTTTTTCAGTCAAAAATAGTCTCTTCTATGGATTGTCCTGAATAAAAGGGACTCTGTTTTATTGCTGTTTTTGTTTTTTTCTTCTAATAATAGTGTTTTCCCCAAGTCAGAAGAAGGAACTACTAGTTTCAACACATAATCATAACCAGGGTTATTTCCGAACACATTGCTTCCTCTGCTCCTCGGATCGATTTTACCCAGTAAAGACAAATATACAGTACACATTTATTTTTAGTATTTCATATAGGCTACATTTAGCATAAAATTAAGTCCAGAAATCTTTTTTAATTTGTAAGCAATACAAATCAGTGCAAGAATATTTTGAGGCGAATTGTTATTTAGAACAATTTCAGTCTTTCACAATCAGTACAGGCACACCAATTTCTCTTGTTTTAAAGATATAGTACTTTTTTTCTGTCTCCCCCATGAGGAATTGTAAATACTGTCGGCCTGTCCACATGATACAAGCCTTCCGTGATCGTGTGTTAAATTAGTGTGTTCATGATGTAAGAGCTTCCAGCAACAACAAAAAATTAATTAAATTAATTAAAAAATTAAAGTCAATAAAAAGACATATGAACTAGCAAACTGGACCATCGTCATCACAAAAGAATCATGTCGTCATGCACTCAGAACCATTTTTAGAACTTTTAGAGTTGTTTCTTCCTGCAGGTGTCAGGTGATTTCCTGTGACTCACATCACAGCTCTTAGTTGTGCAGCTAATGGGAGAAGGCATTAGAGGAGATAAACAAGAGCCCATCATGATGCTCCCCTCTCAGCCCACCACCACCCCCAGTTGGAAACGTCAGTCGCCGTGATTGATTTGAGATGGGCGATTCCCTGACTTCATGCTTGTATAAAGCAAGACAGCTGTTGGGAGAAATCAAATCCCTGCAGGAGCTGGAGAGACATATTCTTTCCATCTGTTTAAAGGAGTCGTTGCCTTTTGCTAGACAAGTAAATAAAAAAACATGGCCGAGCTGTGGCAGGAGGTCAGTGAAACCCTCATTATATAGCAATTACAGCACAAAACCCCTTCCCTTTCAAAATCCAACTTGAAAGTCAATCCCACTTTCTAGAGATTTTTAAAAGTAAGACATGACAAGGTAGCCAATCTATCTTTGGTAACAACTTCAAGACTTACAGTATGTTACCCATAGCAGAAACATTCTTCAGAACACAACCAAATCTTATACCTCTTACACATATTTCCTAAAACCAGTAGCGTACCGTGGGCTTTCAGTCAGGGCCTTCTGTAACGACCTCGAGCACCCCCCCCCACCAAAAAAACCAGAACAACCACACCTCACATCTTTAAGCACATCAACACAGCATCACCATCTATACTAAAACAATAGCAATACAAATGTATAAAATACCGCAATAACTGTATCTCTTCTAAACATTAAGAAGTAACACTTACCCATTACTTGTAAATGAAATACATCCTCCTGTCCTTTCTTTTCTTTTCTTTTTCTTCTGTACGACAATAAGCCCCGATGCCGATACAGCGGCTCCGTCATAACACTGTGCCACTAATTTTGTTTTGCAATCATAGCTGCCCAACACTTCAAGTACTGAAGCTGCTAGATCCTGAGCTCGTTTTCTTTTTTGTGACATCCTCAAACTTTAAAAATCTCTCTTTTACTCCGGTTTCAGTAACATACCAAAGTACAAATGACAGCTGTGCAGTGTTGTTTAAATCTGTGGTCTCGTCCACCATAACTGCAACAAACTTGGTGTTCTCTTTTTTGATGGCATCATTTAGCACCTCTGCAAAAGCACTTATGAGATCATTTTCAATTTTCCCAGATGTTCCAGTAAAAACGGTGGCCGTGGCAAGCTGGTGTCGCAAGTCAGCATCATATTCTGATAACAGAGATAATAGCTCCAAATAATTACCTGGATTCAGGGACTCTTTCCCCTTGTCATGCCCCCTGAAAGACAATTCTTTCCCAAAAAGATGACACAATCAATGAGGCACCTCAGTAAGTCCTGTTTTTTTCTCACTCTCTCATTGTGCAGGCTTGTCTCTCATCTCTGCTGCTCATCCAGTTGCAAATCCACCCTGGACTCACCAAAGGTCTTCAAATGTA
>NC_045736.1:6213219-6215627 GCF_008692095.1 Etheostoma spectabile | reverse complement strand
GAGGTGTCGCTCGGATGCCTGATGTTTGCTAGCTGCCTAGGTGAAGCTATTAAGGTTGTTAAAGCACGGCCAGCAAAATAGCTTGTTCCGCTCGGTGCTAGCTGTTAGCCAGTCATAGCGGTCGTAGTTACCCTCAGTGAAGTGCCTAACAAAACATGAAATAATTTCTTTCTTCTCTCCAAACGATCGCTTTGAAAAAGGCACATGAAGGAGATTGGAAACAGGATCGTTAGTAGGTGTGAAGGCAGCGGCCAAAGCTAGTTCACTCTTGGTTCACTCACATCCCGCTAAAAGGTTCAAGCTTTGATGACATCAGCGGGGGCTAGCGCCGACACAACGCTGGGCCCCTAGGGCGTTCTGTCACTACACTTCAAAATTTCATTGGCTGATGACACACGTCACTCAAAGATATAATCAAATGGGAAATGGCAGCTTCAACGAAGGGCAAGCAATGCTACTAGTGCTGGTCCACAGAGCTGTGATGCGTTTAGATGACATGGAAAATCCAACTACCATATTCTTTCTGGAAATATAATCGTAAAGTACTGAAAAAGTAATTGATTTTTGATCAATTTAATTGTGAAAAAATGTATTTTTGATTTTTCCAGGGCCAGCAGAGAAGACCATGATGGCCCTGACAGCCCACCACTGCCGAAAACACTGAGGATTTCTTCCCAACCCTTTCAACAAAATACAGAGGCTTCGCAACACATTCTCACGCGCTTGGTTGTCTCCTTCAGCGTCATATAACGTACGCTTGGTCTGACTATTGGTATCCCTTTTGACGCTGTTAGGAAAAGGTTTTGGGTGGGCTGACAGTTCCGTGATACGTTACTCGCTAAAACCCGTCTACATGGTGCTCTCCTCGGTACGTTCTACACACACCGAAGGGTGCTTTTATTGTTACATCAGATGCAGACAGCCACTGTCCAAACGTCCGTATTTTATGCGTTTGGAGTGAGAATGGGTTGGACAGGGCGGTTTGTCGTCATAATTTCTGCCTTTTCATTGATTCCCAAGAGCTGTTTGGACAGATCCTTTACTACCAGGGACGTGGACAGATCCTTCAATATCAGGGATGTGGACAGATCCTTCACTACCAAGGACGTGGACAGATCCTTCACCAACAAGGACGTGGACAGATCCTTCACTGCCAGGGACGTGGACAGACACTTCACTACCAGGGACGTGGACAGATCCTTCTCTACCAGGGACGTGGACAGACCCTTCACTACCAGGGACGTGGACAGATCCTTCACCAACCGGGACGTGGACAGAACCTCCACTACCAGGGACGTGGACAGATACTTCAGTACCAGGGACGTGGACAGGTCCTACACTAACAAGGACGTGGACAAATCCCTCTATACCAGGGACGTGGAGAGACCCTTCACCAGCAGGTACGTTGACAGATCCTTTACTACAAGGGACGTGGACAGACCCTTCACTACAACCTTCAACCTTTCTAAACCAATCACAATGGTCTTGTGCAGCGCTAATACAATATTAAATGAAGTTCCAAATTACCTGTTGACACAACACAGTAACATGATATATACACTCACCCATTGGATTATTAGGAACACCATACTCAAACTGTGTTTGACCCCCTTTCGCCTTCAGAACTGCCTTAATTCTACGTGGCATTGATTCAACAAGGTGCTGAAAGCATTCTTTAGAAATGTTGGCCCATATTGATAGGATAGTATCTTGCAGTTGTGTGGGATGCACATCCAGGGCACAAAGCTCCCGTTCCACCACTCCCAAAGATGCTCTATTGGGTTGAGATCTGGTGAGTGTGGGGGCCATTTTAGTACAGTGAACTCATGTCATGTTCAAGAAACCAATTTGAAATGATTCAAGCTTTGTGACATGGTGCATTATCCTGCTGGAAGTAGCCATCAGAGAATGGTACATGGTGGCCATAAGGGATGGACATGGTCAGAAACAATGCTCAGGTGGCCGTGCATTTAAACGATGCCCAATTGGCACCAAGGGCCTAAATTGTGCCAAAAAACATCCCCCCACCATTACACCCACCACCACCAGCCTGCACAGTGGTAACAAGGCATGATGGATCCATGTTCTCATTCTGTATACGCCAAATTCTGACTCTAACATCGAATGTCTCAACAGAAATCAAACTCATCAGACCAGGCAACATTTTTCCATCTTCAACTGTCCAATTTTGGTGAGCTCTTGCAATTGTAGCCTCTTTTTCCTATTTGTAGCGGAGATGATGGTACCCGGTGGGGTCTTCTGTTGTAGCCCATCCGCCTCAAGGTTGTGCGTGTTGTGGCTTCACAAATGCTTTGCTGCACACCTCAGTTGTAACGAGTGGTTATTTCAAACAAAGTTGCTCTTCTATCAGCTTGAATCAGTCGGCCCATTCTCCTCTGACCTCTAGC
>NC_045736.1:6213053-6213192 GCF_008692095.1 Etheostoma spectabile | reverse complement strand
CTGCCGCATACTAGATATTTTTCCCTTTTCACACCATTCTTTGTGAACCCTAGAAATGGTTGTGCATGAAAATCCCAGTAACTTCAATTCAATTCAATTTCAATTCAATTTTATTTATAGTATCAATTCATAACAAGAG
>NC_045736.1:6195584-6213028 GCF_008692095.1 Etheostoma spectabile | reverse complement strand
TCGCCATGTCCCCGCTACACGTTCTGCGGTGCCAGGTTCATCTGCCACACTCTGCGGTGCCCGCTACGTCCTGCTGTGCCTTGTAAGGCCGCACAGTGCCCGGCTATGCCATGAACTATACAAAGAACTGCTACAAAATACTATTTTTCCTATTTTTTTGTTATTTCCACTAACCCCACACCGGCTCGTCAGACCGCCGTACCAAGAGCTGGTCTGTCCGAGGTTTCTGCCTAAACGGAAGTTTTTCCTCGCCACTGTCGCACTGTTTGCTTGCTCTGGAGAAACTACTAGAACTGTTGGGTCCTTGTAATTTCTGCAGTGGGTCAGACCTACTCTATCTGTAAAGTGTCTTGAGCATACTCTTGTTATGATTGTACATAAATAAAATTGAATTGAATTGAATTGAATTGAAGTTACTGTATTTTCATGCACAACCATTTCTAGGTTCACAAAGAATGGTGTGAAAAGGAGAAAAATATCTAGTATGCGGCAGTTTTGTGGTGAAAATGCCTTGTTGATGCTAGAGGTCAGAGGGAGAATGGGCCGACTGATTCAAGCTGATAGAAGAGCAACTTTGTTTGAAATAACCACTCGTTACACTGAGGTGTGCAGCAAGCATTTGTGACCCACAACCGCACAACCTTGAGGCGGAGGGCTACAACAGCAGAACCCCACCGGGTACCACATCTCCGCTACAAATAGGAAAAAGAGGCTACAATTTGCAGAGCTCACAAAAATTGGACAGTTGAAGACTGGAAAAATGTTCCTGGTCTGTGAGTCTGATTTCTGTTGAGACATTCAGATGGTAGAGTCAGAATTGGCGTATACAGAATGAGAACATGGATCCATCATGCCTTGTTACCACTGTGCAGCTGGTGGTGGTGGTGTGATGGTGTGGGGATGTTTTCTTGGCACACTTTAGGCCCTGGTGGCCAATTGGGCATCGTTTAAATGCCACGGCCTACCTGAGCATTGTTTCTGCCCATGTCCCATTACCCTTTATGCCACCATGTACCCATTCTCTGGCTACTTTCCAGCGGATAATGCACCATGTCACAAAGCTTGAACCATTTCAAATTGTTTTTCTTGAACTGACAATGATTCACTGTACTAAATGGCCCCCACACTCACCAGATCTCAACCCCAATAAGCATTTTGGGATGTGGTGGAACGGGAGCTTGTGCCCTGGATGTGCATCCACACAACTGCAAGATCCTATCCTATCATATGGGCCACATTTCTAAAGATGCTTTCAGCACCTTGTTGAATCAATGCCACGTAGAATTAAGCAGTTCTGAAGGCGAAAGGGGGTCAACACAGTTTGAGTATGGTGTGTTCCTAATAATCCATGGGTGAGTGTATATATACATGTTTACGTTTTGTCAACAGGTAATTTGGAACTTCATTTATATTGTATTAGCGCTGCACAAGACCATTGTGATTGGTTAGAAAGGTTGAAGGTTGTAGAAGGGTCTGTCCACGTCCCTTGTAGTAAAGGATCTGTCAACGTACCTGCTGGTGAAGGGTCTCTCCACGTCCCTGGTATAGAGGGATTTGTCCACGTCCTTGTTATTGTAGGACCTGTCCACGTCCCCTGTACTGAAGTATCTGTCCACGTCCCTGGTATGGGAGGTTCTGTCCACGTCCCGTTTGGTGAAGGATCTGTCCACGTCCCTGGTAGTGAAGGGTCTGTCCCACGTCCCTGGTAGAGAAAGGATCTGTCCACGTCCCTGGTATTGAAGTGTCTGTCCCACGTCCCTGGCAGTGAAGGATCTGTCCCACGTCCTTTGGTGAAGGATCGTCCATCCTGTAGAGGTCTGTCCACATCCCTGATATTCAAGATCGGTCCACGTCCCTGGTAGTAAAGGATCTGTCCCAAACAGCTCTTGGGAATCAATGAAAAGGCAGAATTATGACGACAAACCGCCCTGTCCAACCCATTCTCACTCCAAACGCATAAAATACGAACGTTTGACAGTGGCTGTCTGCATCTGATGTAACAATAAAGCACACCCTGCGTGTGTTAGAACGACCGAGGAGAGCACCATGTAGACGGTTTTAGCGAGTAACGTCCATCAAACTGTCAGCCCACCCAAAACTTTTCCTAACAGCGTCAAAGGGTACCAATAGTCGACCAACGTACGTTATATGACGCTGAGGAGACAACCAAGCGCAGTGATATGAATTTGCGAAGCCTCTGTATTTTGTTGAAGGGTTGGGAAGAAATCCCACAGTGTTTTCGGTCCGTGGTGGGCGGTCAGGGCCATCAGTTCGTCTTCTGCTGGCCCTGGAAAATCAAAAATCCATTTTTTCCCACATTAAATTGATCAAAAATCAATTACTTTTCAGTACTTTTCGATTATATTTCCGAAAGAATATGGTAGTTGGATTTTCCATGTCATCTAAACGCATCACAGCTCTGGGACCAGCACTAGTAGCATTGCTTGCCCTTCGTTGAAGCTGCCATTTTCCTTTGATTATATCTTTGAGTGACGTGTGTCTCAGCCAGAAATTTTGAAGTGTAGTGACAGAAACGCCCTAGGGGCCCAGCTTGTGTCGGCGCTAGCCCCCTCTGATGTCATCAAAGCTTGAACCTTTTAGCGGGATGTGAGTGACCAAGATTGAACTAGCTTTGGCCGCTGCCTTCACACCTACTAACGATCCTGTTTCAATCTCCTTCATGTGGCCTTTTAAAGCGATCGTTTGGAGAAAGAAAGAAATTATTTCATGTTTTGTTAGGCACTTCACTGAGGTAACTACGACCGCTATGACTGCTAACGCTAGCACCGAGCGAACAAGCTATTTTGCTGGCCGTGCTTTAACAACCTTAATAGCTTCACCTAGGCAGCTAGCAAACTCAGGCATCCGAGCGACACCTCACAATGTGGTACATTTGAGACCTTTGTGAGTCCAGGGGGATTTGCAACTGGATGACAGCAGAGATGAAGACAAAGCCCACAATGAGAGAGTGAGAAAAAACAGGACTTACTGAGGTGCCTCATTGATTGTGTCATCTTTTTGGGAAAGATTGTCTTTCAGGGGCATGACAGTGGAAAAGGTCCCTGAATCCAGGTAATTATTTGGAGCTATTATCTCTGTTATCAAATATGTGCTGCTTTGCGACCCCAGCTTGCCACGGCCACCGTTTTTTACTGGAACATCTGGGAAAATTGAAAATGATCTCATAATGTGCTTTTGCAGAGGTGCTAAATATGCCATCAAAAAAGAGAACACCAAGTTTGTTGCAGTTATGGTGGACGAGACCACAGATTAACAACACTGCACAGCTGTCATTTGTACTTGGTATGTTACTGAAACCGGAGTAAAGAAGAGATTTTTAAATTTGAGGATGTCAAAAAAAAGAAAACGAGCTCAGGATCTAGCAGCTTCAGTACTTGAATGTTTGGGCAGCTATGATTGCAAAACAAATTAGTGGGCACAGTGTTATGACGGAGCCGCGTAATCGCATCGGGGCTTATTGTCGTACAGAAGAAAAGAAAAGAAAAGAAAACAGGAGGATGTATTTCATTACAAGTAATGGTAATGTTACTTCTTAATGTTAGAAGAGATACAGTTATTGCGGTATTTTATACATTTGTATTGCTATTGTTTTAGTATAGATGTGATGCTGTGTTGATGTGCTTAAAGATGGAGGTGTGTTGTTCTTTTTTTTTTGGTGGGGGGGTGCTCGAGTCGTTAAGAAGGCCCTGACTGAAACCCACGTACGCTACTGGTTTTAGGAATATGTTGTAAGAGGTATAAGATTTGGTTGTGTTCTGAAGAATGTTTCTGCTATGGGTAACATACTGGTAAGTCTTGAGTTTGTACCAAAGATAGATTGGCTACCTTGTCATGTCTTCCTTTAAAAATCTCTAGAAAGTGGGATTGACTTTCAATTTGATTTTGAAAGGGAGGGGTTTTGTGCTGTAATTGCTATATAGATGAGGGTTTCACTGACCTCCTGCCACAGCGCGCCATGTTTTTTTTATTTACTTGTCTAGCAAAGGCAACGACTCCTTTAAACAGATGGAAGAATATGTCTCTCCAGCTCCTCAGGATTTGATTTCTCCCAACAGCTGTCTTGCTTTAATCGCATGAAGTCTGGAATCGCCCTCTCAAATCAATCACGCGACTGACGTTTCCAACTGGGGGGTGGTGGGCGAGAGGGGAGCATCATGTGGCTCTTGTTTATCTCCTCTAATGCTTCTCCCATTAGCTGCACAACTAAGAGCTGTGTGTGAGTCACAGGAAATCACCTGACACCTGCAGGAAGAACCCTCTAAAGGTTCTAAAAATGGTTCGAGTGCATGACGACATGATTCTTTTGTGATGACGATGGTCCAGTTTGCTAGTTCATATGTCTTTTTATTGACTTTAATTTTTTTAATTAATTTAATTAATTTTTTGTGTTGCTGGAAGCTCTTACATCATGAACACACTAATTTAACACACAGATCACGGAAGGCTTGTATCATGTGGACAGAGCCGACAGTATTTACAATTCCTCATTGGGGAACAAAAAAACAAAGTACTATATCTTTAAAACAAGAGAAATTGTGTGCCTGTACTGAGTGAAAGAACTGAAATTGTTCTAAATAACAATTCGCCTCAAAATATTCTTGCATATATTGTATTGCTTACAAATTAAAAAAGATTTCTGGACTTATTTTATGCTAAATGTAGCCTATATGAAATACTAAAAATAAATGTGTACTGTATATTTGTCTTTACTGGTTAAAATCATCCGAGGAGCAGAGGAAGACAATGTTGTTCGAAATAACCCTGGTTATGATATGTGTTTGAAACTAGTAGTTTCCTTCTTCTGACTTGGGGAAAACCCTATTATTAAAAAAAAAAAACAAAAACAGCAATAAACAGAGTCCCTTTTATTCAGGACAATCCATAGAAAGACTATTTTTGACTGAAAAAAAGTTCCCACTAGATATAGTCAAAAAGATATATTTTTTGTTGCCAGTTACATGATATGAGTATAATGTGCCACCTGTAAGGGCTTAGAGCGTTTTACATCGCTGTGAGTGGCACCAAACTACTGACCACAAATACTATTCTATTCTACTTGTAGTGATTCTCCCAGAATATAAACCATATTAACCAAACTATCTATATGGCTGCTGGGGAGTATGTTCTTTGACCCTTTCATTTCCAAATTTGTGGTGACCTCAGAATAACAACAACTTCCCGTTGATTACATACTGGCACTCTCATGATGTTGAAAGAATTGCTTCTTTGGTTTGTTTAATATGCCTCAACCCTTTTGGATGTCCCTTGAGGCATATCTTGTATTCCAGCCTTGACATCAGAAAATGTCATATTGATACATATTGAACGATGCTGTGAGGTGCCCAGGGGACTTTCTTTGTAAACCAAAAAAGTGAGGTTTACATTTGTGTCCATTGTATTGAGGTAGCAAAAACAAAAAAACTGTCGCAAGGCTGTACCTCTAAATGTGAGAGCATACGTATTTTCTGCATGAACAACATCTTTAGAATGAAAAAAGAAAAAGTGCAGTAATGAACTGCTGAACCCCAATGTATACAACTATTTGAAAAGCATTATCATGTGGATCAATAGGTCACCATGATAATTATGAATGACAGTCTGGATCAACAGAAGTACATTCCCGGATAAGCTAGATTTTAACTTGAAATAAGCTTTGCCCCTTTACAGCAAGCGCAACCTCCCAACTAGCAAGCAAATGTTAGAAAGATGCGAACGGTGCTACAGGCGGCCTGCTCAGTTCTTTCTGTGAATGATTTTAAGATTTTAAAAGAATATGTTAGGGTATTTCTTCTCTAACTGGAACATTTTGGACTGATACACTGGACATCCTGGTAAGACACAAGAGGTGTAACCATGTATCATCTCATATGTATACAATAATATATACATAGAGGTAGGAGGTAGGTATGGGGCAATGTGAGACTATATCAATGTCAATATTAACAATGTTGTCGCTTTTCCCTCTCAGTCGATCTTTTCACTGTGATTGAGCATGTCTAATACCCAAGGTTTTATTATTTAAATAAATTATTTAGTATAAATAATTATTATATTAATATCATACATATGATATACAATGAGCTAGAATTTCTCATGGTCATTCTGAATTATAAATGGTGACTCTGAAGTCTGAGTACCATAGAACATTTATTTTGAAAGTGCAGTGCGGTGGTGAGTCCCACTCACTGTGCACATAGATTGATGTGAGTGAAGTGTATCATGCCAAAGGTTATGAAGACTATGTACAGTCGTAACTGCAAGGAGCAAGGAAGTACCGAGCGCTGCAAAAAACTAATAGCAAACGAGGAGGGAAACTGAGAATAGCCATTGAGAGTTCATTTACACCAGACAGTGTCCGAGCATATGTAGCTAGTCTCTACCAGGTCAGACTCATACTATATGCCTTTTGAAAGATGCTATTCCTGCTTGGATAAAGGTTATCATGCAAACTGGAAATACAGTGGAAATAAGCATTAAGTTTTTCATTACACATGATGTGCCTGTCTATTGTTAAAAAGAAAGCATTGTAATCTATGATTGGACACTACTTGTTATTTTAGTCTAGTATTAAAAGCATCATCATCTACCTATTACAGTAATAAGCTTCTCACAGCTTTTGGGTTTTTGTCTGCATATTTCCCGGTCAAAACAATCCACAGGAAAATTGAACTGCTTGGCCACCTATTAACCTGTGACAGTGGGCTAGTGTCCAGGATTACGATCTTTTTTACAAAGATGATGTCGTCATTGGACAGTTGTTGGTGTTTTGCCAGAGTACCCCAGGCAAAAATGAGCTGCTGAGCACTGTTAACCTACACGATTATACGTATATAATATAATTTAATATATTACGTTCAAGCATACAGACAGGCCTTCAGTTCAGTAATGTCACAGGACCTTATAGCTGCCATCTTTTTTGTCCCCCTGGGAGGAGAAAAACAAGCAAAACCACACAAGCCGTTGCTCCATTTAAACACACAGCGCATTGGCATTTATTTGGAGTTATTTTTTGTTCGTGATACATAACAAGTCCAATATTCTCTCACTTTCAGCTCTGTTTTGGTCTCCATCTACTCCTAAGGGAACTACTGGCTCTTTAGCATAAATTCTACACTTTCTGTTATAGTTGTTATCTGTGTCTGTCCGCTGTTTGCTGCTGCAGGTAGTGTAAGCTGTATGACAGCTTTAACAACTCCAGTGATATGTACCAAAACAGTAGGATTGTGGGCCACCAAACCAAAACAGACACCAATTGCTCTGTAGAGCTGAGGTCCATACCACTTTCATTCATAACATAAAAAATTGATTAATGCAGCTGGCCCTCATAATTCCATTCACCTCAGGCGGACATCCCAGACATCTTCCAACAGATATCTTAAAATCGAATATTAAACCAAACATCTACATGGCTCAATGAGAAATGTTTTGTATGATTTGGACACATTTTGAACTTTAATTTGTGATGTTCTGTTGGCTCAGGATAACGACCTACCTTTAAACTGACATTTTACAGTTTTTCATATTAGACACTCATAGCCCTGATGCCACACAGTAGTATCTGTAACACTGGCAGGCTTGTACTCACACATTGATTCAGTTGATCAGCCTGTCTTTTTGGGTCATGTTGGCTGTTCCTGACTATAATTATATAAACTGCTTGTATTTCCATCAGAAGCAAACCGACACTATATTACATACATATCAATATCATCAGTTAAAGAGAACAAAAGGCATGTTTTCAAGGAAGGTCCGTGAAAACAAGAGAAGAATGGCAGAGCTAATGTGGAGCTGGGCCTGCACAGAGTTTGGGTTTCAGTCTATTGGGATCATACGCCGCTTGCAGTTTTGGCACATATGTTAGATTAATCAGGGCTCTATTTAATGTCGAAATTCTCCGTGTGCAGCTGGGCGCCCCCCCCAGACCCCCAGCCTGGGCTCTGTTCTAAGCACAGACCTTTTGACTCCATAAACAACCCGTTCTCCAAATTGGGGTCAACCTCTCATTGCTCGCACCAGAGCGCCATCATGCCACCACAAAGGTCCCCTAATATGGTTAAATTGTGTAGAGTATGGTTGCAGAATCTGCAGATTCCTGCTGCTGACGCTTTCTCCTGATTGTAATTTTATGTGCGGAAGTCATTGCTGTCCAACACTCGGCCCGCTCAAAGCCCAGGAGAGAGGATGTGCACGTGGATAAAGGACTGCATCATCAGCTGCTGCAGCTTAATCTGCACTGTGGCGCAAAGGCCACATCATACATTACTTACAAACTGCCAACAGTAAGACATGCTTTTTAAAATGTGAACACTTTTTCCTTCTTGTTGCTGGGACTCCTTTGCCAACCAGTGCTCTCCTGTTTAGCTTAACATGGCATTAATCGCATATGATTAAGCCTAGACAACATTGTACATTTGCATGGAGGATATGAGGTGGGTGTGTTGTGTGTGTGTGTGTGTGTGTGTGTGTGTGTGTGTGTGTGGTGTGTTGTGTGTGTGTGTGGGTGGGTGTGGTTGGTGTGTGTTGTGTGTGTGATGTTGGTGTGTTAGTGTGGGTGTGTTGTAGGGGGGACTTGCAGACGTCCATGTGGATCTTTAGGTGAAACTGGAACTGTTATACAAACCACTACGTAAAAAAGGTGCACTTTGTTAAAATTCCTGCTAATCATCCGAAATACCTACTTTTTTTCTCAATCTGGATTCCATAATACAAGAGCACCAGTTAAAGTCATGTAGAGTTTCTAAAATACACACATTTCTAAAATCAATATTATTAACTACATTTTTTTAAAATCTTTGTAATAACTCAAAAATTGCGGGTTTTTTATCATAGACAATTTCCACTTTATAAACATTACAGCCAAGAAAAAGGTTTTGTCTTTACTTAATAACGCACTAACTAAAATATGTGCTTAATCTTGATTTAAAGTAATGTTATCTTATTGGAGAACCCAGAAATGAGTCTTTGTGTGGACATGAGAAAAATACAAATATGGAAACTTAATTCAGTCTAATATCTTTGAAGTGATGATCTGAGCACTCGCTTTTTCTTCTTTTACAGTACTTTTATACATATAAGCTGATGTTTGTGCCCATTATGGACCAGCGGTTAAATTCCACCTTTTCATGCTCAAGGACAACACACAGCCCACAGGCCCAAAATACAGCTGGTGGAAAACAGACAGGAGTGAAGCGTTTTCTTATCAACATCATAGCCCATCGGACTGAATCAACCTCTACTGTTTTTGGGATTTTCTAAGATTAATTTCATACTTGTGATAAAACGACGGTTGGTGAATAAGGCATACATTTAAATGGATGCCTTTCAATCTGTCAGCTATAAGTGTCTTTTGATTGGCATTATGGTTTCTGCTTATTTCATTTTGTCGTTGGAAAGCAGCCGGGTTAGCGGACCAATATGGTCATCTGTGCTACAGATTATTGGTTGATGAGATCATGGTATCATAATTATTTATAATATTTATGTGTGTTACATACATACATTTGTATATAATATATTTTCTATAAAATATAAATGTACATAAATTTGTACATGATGAAAAATTTATACTGTATATGAATATTATATTTGTATAACATACTGTTTTATATATGAATATATTGATTATATTTATTATATAAATTATTATACATATAATAATGTATATATATATTATAATTTGTAGATTATATATATTGTATAATATATCCTGATAATATATAGATGTAATAAATTATAGCTATAATTCTGCGTAGGTAGGCCTACGTGCAAGTTGTGTCGCTAATTGGGTTAATGCAAAGTACACATTCCTTAATTAAAATGCACTGTACTGTAAATGTAACACGCAAATAAAGTCTATATTATATGATGTGTGGATATGTCCGTCCACAACTGGTATCTGACTGTGTTCAATTTACATAGTCATTGGGCTTTTAAAAGTTTCATGAAAAGCGCGCTAAGACTGAAAGAGCTGAGCTGCTGAGCCGTCCACACACACACACACACACACACACACACACACACACACACCAAGCCTTTTCTCCACTACACAATTATATGAACCTCCTCAATAGCACTGAGCTATAAATTTATTTTAGCATAAAAAGAAAGCTGCACACTTTAGTGTCTAATCTAAACGATTTGTCTTTTAGAAAGTATACAGCCATAGAGTGGGCTATGCTTTTATATATTTCATAAAGTGTATTTTAGAAATAATCCCATAACTTACATTAAACTTACAATTCAGAATGCGTCATTCTAAAATCTCCTCCCTATCGACTTTAGGAATTATTATAAAATCTTGTGACGACTAAGCGGTTGACATGATTTTTGACTGACTATTTCGGGTTGAAATATAGATGTGAGCAGGCTTAAATGCGCTGCACAGGACGTTGGGCGGAGCGCAGATTGTTTTGTCGTCCTGATCGCTACCTCCGTAAACTCAAGTAAGGAGGAGAACCTCTTCGAACTAAATAAAATCCCATCTTTATCCAGTGATTCTTTAAAACCACATCGAAGCCTAAAACAAATAAACAGATTTTTGAAAAAAATAACCATATCCCACACTGATCGATTTATATTTAGCGTAGACTATGTATTACCGACCTGTATGTTTTATATGTACGGATGGTTGCCTACCCAATCCATCCGTCCAGGCTTTAGCTTTAAGACAATATGGCGACTGGTAAAAAAAAAAAAGAATAATAGAAATAACTTTAAAAAATTAAAAAATGAGGATTTCATGGTTGTGCTGCCGTACAAACATAGCTGTCAACATATTAACAATTAATATTAAATGAATGGTAATATTACATGATGGCCATTAGAAATCAAATAAAATTACATACGGAACCATACAGTACCATATCGTTATATGGCCCACTTTAAATTGTTTCACTTGCAGCAGAACCTTGAAATGATTAAAAATAATTTTGGAAAGAAATACATTCCTTTGCCTGTTTTGAGTTAATTCCTGTGAAGAATCAGCTTCACTTTTCTTTCTTTTTTTTCTTTCTTTCTTTCATACAACACACATGTGTGGAATAAACAACTAATATATATGTATACTGATATTAAACCAGGATCAACTTTAAATGTTAATTGAGTCCTGAAATGGCAATACTATTGTCATTTAATGTGTGGGCAGCAACAAGGAAGAGGTTCCTGTTGTCAAGGTAGCCTGTGTAACTATATTAGGCCCTGGGAACATGAATGTGTGACTGTGAGCCTGTACCATCCATCATCATCATCATCATCTCTCATCTCATATTCATCATATTCACTTGTACTGTACACACTGCTTAAAAGCTTATCATGAGCCTGTGCCCTTTAAATAGCAGAAAACATTGTGAAAAATATTTTAATAATTAAACATAGCATAGTTACACAAAGGGAATGCAAAACATGAGTGAGAAGTGGATCCTATAGAATATAAGGGTAACCTACTGCACAGGTTTGAGTCCCTCCTCAGCAGCAGAAAGTTCATCAGAGAGAATGTTGATTGGGCTACTTTAAAACACACAACTGTTGGAGCATGTCGACTTGCACAGGTTAGACTTCTGCAAGACCTGCAAGCTTTGGAGCCGCACAAGGGGCCCAGCTTCAGAGCACTGGCACTTCCTCTCTATGCCGTTACTGAGTCTGCGCCATCCAAAGATATACTCTGAGCGTCCCAGAGGCTCTGATATAAGCCGAGGTACTCTGCGAACAGTGGCCGGTCTTCCTCCTGAGTGTTCTCATGGGAGCTTGAGCCTTCGGACTGGCGGTCGGTGTCAGCGGCAGATCGTTTCCTGTTCGAGGGGGCTGCTCGCTGCTGGGGATGCAGTTCTTCTTCGGCGCCCTTTTGGTTTTGGTGGGGGACTCCAGACCTCCTCCCTGCAACACCTAAGGTGAACATAACAGAAAATGTGTTCAACTACAATGATATAAGAAATGACATAAACAGAAGGGTGACCTCAAGGCCTCACATTTAACACAGACACTAATCTAGTTTTAGATCGATTATTTTCTTTATTTGTTTTTCAGTTCTCCATAATTCACCAATTTAAAGATGACACTTTGCCACACAGCTCCTAAAAAGGTGTCCTATTCCTGCAATAAAGTGAGTAACAAAGTTCTTTACTCTCCTGTGGGACTCAGTCCTAATCCGTTCTAGTGAACTACATTTCCCAGAAATATCTGTTGAAAAATCAACACAACTTGTATTGTTGTTGTCGCCTAACCTCATATAAACCTACCATGATTAGCTTCCATCATACGGTCATCACATCACTAATGAATAATAACTTACAATTTCTTCCACTTCATCCTCTGTTCTGGTCCATGTCTTCACTTGCAGCTGCCTGAGGCCCACAGCCTCGGCCAGATCTATTCTGTAGAACACAGTTAATACAGTTAATAATCCACTAGCTTTCAGGTTTCCTGTGGGCCTCAGATGCTTGCTAAAACACAGAAATAATGTCCTTCAATGTGTTATCAACATGTGGAGTTAAACATGTATAAATGGCAGGTCATTTCACGTATCATTTACACTCCCCTTTCTTATATTTTGGGACACACAATGAAATAAGACACAAAGAGACTTTTAACATTATGATATTTACAACAGCAAAAAAGCTTGAATTATAAAACGTTATCCTCATGGGGGGGACTTGTCAAACCCCGGCTGTTGTCGGCCTATAGACCACCGTCCGGCGTGGAGAGATACTTCTGCTTCTCGAAACGTTTCTCCCCCCATGACTGCAGCTCGGTGAACACGGTGCGGCTCGCCGGCCTTTCTTAGTCACTGCTGCCTCCATCGGTCCCGTGCTCCGCTTACCGCGAGAGTGCAGGTCCGGAGCGGTGGTGGGATGCCGTGCCGATCTGCAGGCCTGAAGCCGCGGACAGCAGCGGGGAGCCGAGCGGAGAGCCCAGCGAGCAGGACAGCGGGGACATGGGGAACTTGGAGGAGGCTCGTTGGTCGGCTTTTTAGCACTAACAACCGAGAACACAAGACACACCACCCACACCACGTATACTTTCCAGTTTATTCATTATTTCACTAACACGTAGCTCTAGTCTGATCCGACATGTTATTAATTGCCTACCGAGCCTAGGTTTAGATAACATTACATTAGATTCTATTCACGATGTCCAACGCGCCCACTTGAATAATCTATACGCTAGAGTAAGGACCTCTGTAATGGCATATTGTCATGTTCTCTTAAAAACAGATTCGGATTTATGATGAGTCTTTATTCAAAAACAAGGCCGCGTTTTGGTGACGCCATCGGTTCATCATCAACAAATAAAGCATGAGATGTAGGTACACACAGTTCCACACAACACATTTAATCTCCGTAGCCTTAATACCTGAAATGATTTTTTTGATGATATGTTTATAAGCATAGTTTCATTGCAATTATTTAAAGGATATTTAAAATAAAGTAGAACACGCTATAGGCCCATCTAACCCGACGCGAATCCAATGGGTAGCCTACACATATGCAACTTCAAACAATATCTATATGGTTTAGATCTTTCTGAATAGCCCACTAAATATGAGAGCCCTGAGGTAAGGAATACAAAAAGTTTTGCGGGTAAATTACACATTCCTACAATTAAAAATGTGTCCCATTCATTCCCTTCCCTTAATTTCCTTTCTTACTAAGCCGCGCACTCGATCATGTCGGGTAATACCGACTTTTCCTTCATTGTTGCAAATCACAGCTGTTATTCTAAATTCTGTAATTGTACAAGAAAACAAGTTACAAACGTGGCCAAAAGTAAAATCATCTTCCTTCAAAAGAACCGACACAAAATACTCATTCGTTTAAATATTGTAATTAAATATAGCCTAGGCCTTATCCTTATTTTAATGTAGCCTGTTTCCGAAATATTATATATTAGTATTATATAATAATATTAATTTTAATTATTATATATTATCATTATTATTATTATAATATTGAAGAATAATATTGCATGTCATATATATGACATGTAATATTAATCTTAATGTCATTATTTATTATTTATTAAATATAGGACATTTAATATTATCTTCATTTCCTGCAATGTTCCCAGCATGAACGCAAACACATGCGTTCATGCTTTCACAGCCGTTTCTCTCACCCAGTTTGTTATGGAAAGGCCTGGGCGATAGGAGAGCGTGTACCCCGAATTTAAGGAGCTCTCCGGCCGGAGTCGACTCTTTGTGCTGGGGGTGATCAGTCAGGATCTCTCTATCATGAACTCCTGTAGCGATGAGTTCTGTGGTCATGTACCTCCGGAGGATAGTATTGCCGCCCCATTTCCAAAGGATGCTGCATAATGTGGCTGTGCGTGTCACCGATTATCACTCTCAGGGCCCAGCAGCCGCTGTCATATTCGCTCTGTAATGCCTCTTTAGCCCGTATATCAAGTAGAACAAAGATTATCCTCAGGTAAATTAAAATAATCAAAAACGGCAGCCGCTTCCTCACGTCTGTGCGTCCTGTGCCGGTTTCACGCGTTACTTCTGGCCATGAGTTCTTTTTGGAAGGTAATTTGGAACCGAGAGAAAACCTTTGCCAAAAACTCCCGAAACCGCCGTGATTTCATGCCCACTCCGCTGTGTGGGATCCGCGGAGGTCGGAGTTATCGCCAGCCGCTGAGCGCGTCCCTTGGCAGGAGTTTAGGAATAGCTTTGGTTTTATGAGTTCGTCATTCTACCCCTCTTCTCAGGGACCAGGGTTTGTCTGCTTGGAGCCGAATTTAATGCAAAGCCGCACTTGTCCTGCAGGATTTCATGCAAAAGGAAGAAATAAGGAAGAACATTTTTAATAACAATGCAGGGACTTTGCGCAGGGCATTAGTTGATGAAGATGATGGCGATAATGGGTGATCCAAGAGTAAGCTCTTACGGCAACACAGGAAGCTCAGATTAAAGGTTTAGGTCAATGACAACAACAAATTAGATTTTTCTCTAAAGTAGTCCAGCCAAGTCCAGTCAATACCTTTATATTATTATTAGTATTAATATGTGGAGATTATTGATGGACACTTCTACTGAAAATGCATGTGGTTGTTGCATGTATCATTTTCCATAACTGCCTGTATCTTTCACATGATGTGTCATAGGTTTTACATACAATAGCCTTATGTTTTGGAAGAAATAGAATAATTCATATTGTCACTTTTGCTTCTATTCGTCTAATTACCCAAAATCTTGACATGAATAAAATGTACTGTTTTGGCAAAATTATTTGTACATTATGCAAGTTATTATGGATTGCTCATCCACTGATGTTATGTGCAAACCGCTGCAGTGAGCGTGCAGCTCAAGAGAAAGATTTCATTAGGTCAAAAAAGCCTCCCCAGCAGCCTCTTGAATTTTTTATTATTGGCAAAAAATTGTGAAATATCTCCCACAGCCTATTTTTGTCAATATATATGAGTCATATATTTGCAACGAGAAGAGTGTAAATTTTAAAGATGTGTTCCCGCGTGTAGAGACATTGTTGTGAAAGTCTTTGAAATGAAATGCAAAATAAACAATGCTCTAGGTTTTATGGTCATCCTTACAATAGGCAGAACATATGAACCACATAATATACTTATATTGTAAGAATCTTAACACAGCACCAACTTTTAAGTACATCAAACAGGTAAAGGTTCATTTTTAACATTGATCATTTAGTCTTGTCTTAGCCTTGATACAATATGCTATATCACAAATCCTCAACTACAATATGTATCACGTGAGTGTGGAGGTACTGACAAAAACACTAATGGCAGTTTATAACAATTATCCATATTTACAGATGTCTTGATCTTATATTGGTCAGTGAAAATAGTTTATGCGTTTATCGTAATCATTTTATTAGTCTTCTTTCTAATAAAACTGAAGATTGGTCCTCTTTCAAACAGACCACAACACATTTCTGCCAGTCCATCAAATCAAGTAGTATATTGGCTTTGCTGCAAGTTAGGTACATGTTGCCACACGTGTTGGGTTCCATCTCCGCTGGGTGCCGTTCCCTTTGTTTGAACATGTCTACCTCTGGTGTCACTTCTAAGTTTGCAATCCCGAGAGTTTCCAAGAGGTTTAGTATAAATGAAGTACCATACCCCCAAAGGAATATAGCAACAGGTCCAATTTCCAGAGAATAAATATATCTTATTAAAATCACCATACAGTAATATTGCTGCTCACTTGTCCCTAACCATCCCCTTCTGTGCTTTCCCACTCACCAGACTGACTAGAGAGCCACATCCCACTTTTTTCGCTTAGGCCATGCATTGTTATGGGACCTTGCCACTCGCACCGAGGTCAACACTGTACGCCACATATCTTACTAGCTAAAATGCTTATTAAATATGCACATGTTTATTGGAACCACCAACTGCTGTTGCTCAAATCTCATAATTCCTGATACATTTTGACGTATGTACGATTCACGGTAACTTTTTTGTATTTTTGGGTAACGTACCTGGCAACGTGTTCCAGTAAGAAGTTTGTAACTACGGCGATTACATATCAGAACTGTAATTGCTTTTTACAGATATAACACACCTTACAGTAACTTACTGCAACACGTTGCGTATTTAGTTATGTTAACTCCCCGATTAATACTCGTACTGGCAACACGTTGCCGATAATATACTGGAACTACCCGTTAACAGTATCATACCCGTAATTGTTTTTTACCGATTAATACCCTTATGTAACTTGTTTTACAGTATTCGACTACCCTTACGTGGACCTTGCTTTTACATAGTACAATAACCTTACGTACCTTAGTTTTACAGTAATATAAGTACCTTTACTGTATCTTAGTTTTACAGTATAGAAAAAAAGTACCCTTACTGTACTATAGTTTTACTGTGATAATACCCTTACAGTAATCATCTTAAATTACATTTGCTAATAATACTGACATTGTCTTGCTGTACTTTAGTTTTAATTTAATTGTGTTCACGCAATGTGTTTACACTATTTGGCATTGGCTGTACAAACAATTTTAAATATTGTTACATAATTCTTTGATTTAATAAGTTCCATAATAATTGACTTTAAGCCAATGTACAACAGTAATCAGTTTTTATTTTCAGTAAAACACAGAACACGATATTTTTTTAAACTCTGAAAAGAGGCAAAAGAACAGAAAATGACACTACAAGGATACTAAAACGATGTCTAAATATGGCGCCAAACACGGGCACTTCGGCGCGATACACGTCTGAACAAAGTCGTATTACCATTTGAATTGACTCTCAACGATTAACATTTTAACTCCCGCTGAAAACTAAATAACCTTATTTCAGCTGCTACCATGATTTTGGAGCATCCCTGATCCGAGGGAACATACTGGGGAAAAAAAAACATAAGGACTCCGGGGAATGACTACCCAGAGCTAGGTTAGTAACACGCATTTCTGGGACATGGATGCACATAAATGAAAAGA
>NC_045736.1:6176744-6195559 GCF_008692095.1 Etheostoma spectabile | reverse complement strand
TCAGCTTGGCCAGCCATACTACTTCCCATGGAATGGGTGATGAAAGCCTATAGAAATTATGGCTATAATTTCAGGTTCTTAAAGTGAAACAAACACAATAATTGCGACGTGCGCCCTCTCGTAATTTCAACAGAGAGCCCCAGAAAAGGCACTCCAGCATTGGGCGAATCATTTACTGTCCTCTCTCTAGACCTTAAATTTTGGATTATCGTTCAAATAACAACACTACTAATTTAGGTGTGGGGACGCTGACACCGCTGACACCCCCCACCCACACCCCCCCTTGTGGCCCTGTGCGGAAAAATCCCAACAGCCCACATCTCACCAACTTATCTTTCCCTCTCCCCTTTATTTGCAAGCCTCTTCGCTACCAGTGAACTGAAGACCGCCATTTCTGAAATGCTTTTGCTATTCCCAATCTCCTTTATAATCACAAGCCTTACATAGTAAGTGGGTAGCGCACGCCCCGCTGCCGGCTGGGGAGGGGCGATCGGTAATTACTCGGGGCGTCTCAGGCCATTAAACTGACCAGCCGTGGTCACTAGGATGGAATGTTTACCTTCAGTGAATTAATTGAATGCGACTGACCTATGGCTATATATACCCCCACCCATGCTATATTTATTCAGTGCGGAAGCGTCTGCACTGAATCAATTTGCGGCCAGCACGGACAGCCAGTATGAGACACATCAGGTCCAAAATGCCCCCCTCTGATTACCGCCCCCCCCCCCCACCACGCCCGCCCCCCCCCCCTAGGACCAAACTCATCTGGACTTGCGAGTGCTTAGCCCGTAATTAAGAGAACGATTCGTGAAGGCCCAACGTAATCGCACTGCAGCATAACAGAGTTTGTTGACATACAGTGATGAATAAATAACTGTTTAGCCCGGCCTTTTTCATTTAATAACTGAAACAAGTGAATAATAATGACTTGTATACAAGCAGTAAATGAGCCGTAGTTACTACAAAGACATAGGCGTAACTTATTTATAAACTTGAATGTAATAATAACCCTTTCGTTAGTGGCAGGAGTAATATCCACTTACGTTTCAGGATCGAGTGGAGCTGAGCCAGCGAATAAGCCTATATACCTAGCTTGCCATTAAAAGATTAACTTTTCATCATTTCATTTTTCCCTGATTTTTATACAATAAAGACCAGGCCACACCTACCTATGAGTGTTGACAAAGGGCGTAAATATGCGTACCATCTTGCCAAGGCTCTTATCACACTGTGATGAAACGGGGTGTGAAAGCAGAACTGTCCGTGCGTCCCTTATGTCTGTCAAGAGGATGTGGAGGAGAGAGGAGCCAGCTGGCGTTGTGGTACACCGGTGATTACCTAATCAGCATAGTCATCTCTCTAAGAGGGGCCAACGAATCGAGGTTCACGTCAACTCAGCCACCACAACTGAAACACCCAAAGCCCTAAATACGGCCTCATTAGCCTAGATACTAATGAAACAATAACACATGAGACACAAGGAGAGCTAATTTCACAACAAAGTGCATCTTTCTTTACACGTTGAAGCAACAATGAGGCTAACATTCTACCCTCAGCACTCTGACACATCCTCAGCGGCCATTTACACATCTTAGCGTAATGACAAGTGACAGCGACCCGTGGTTGAACTGCCCTAACTATGAAAAGTGTTATTACCTCTTATTTAGTGGAGCCAAATGGTCCATTGCCAGTGCGCGCAGGGCCGCGAGACGGCACTGATATCCATTACATGAATAAAAGTAGTAAGACTAACAATGAGACCCTAAATACTGTTACATGTTTTAAAGGAAGTGCATTTAAAAATGTAATAACCAAGAAGGATTATCAGAACCAATGGTATTGTTTGGATGTTTTAAGTCAGAACAAGTTTTCAGCATTTTAATATGTAGCATATTTTACTAACGTTACGATTTATCTATAACAAATTGCATATTTTTAGAACTTATTTTTCTTTGTGTACATTTTCCCCTAAAAAATGTAATTGTTATATTTCTGATATATACCTGCGACTCCACCTATGGGCGGGGGACACAGACCTTTTATAAAGATTTTTTTAGCAAAGAAAAGCTATTATGTACTTTTCAGCCACTTTTACTTTATTAGCCACACAAGCATAATTACGCGTCTCCTCAGAGATTCCCGACTCCGGAACACAGAAGGGCTGTCTATTTATCCATTTGTCACTTCTCACTCAAAGCTTACGAGGCACATTCAAGGAGTAATTAAACGACACGTTGATAATAAAAGATCCTGACCGGGTGCTGTAATTTCACTGCGGTCACGACAGAACACTTCCAACTTATTTATTCAGGCTCAACTGGCATGCCATGACATCAGCTAGCAGTGAGCATACAGACAGGCCCAGTTAACAAAGCTGCTGAGTTACACATGCTGCTGCTATATCCCGAGCTTTAATGGATGCATTTGATTGTGTCAGCCAACATTGAGCGGACCTTTTACGGGTGGTTAGAGCTTTGTTGTACATTTCAGCAGCTGTTTTCCCAAACGGTTGTGTCAAAACAAATGTTGAGTCAGGCAGAGGAGGCTTTTAGGATGGAGAAGTGGGGGTGTGGGGTGGGCTGGGGGTTGGGGTAAATGTTGTGATACCACAGGTGGGGACATGGAGGAAGAAGAGGACATGACAAGTCGAGCTGTCAATGAGGAATGCTACAGTACGAGAGGAAACGGATCCGTGTTCACAGCACAGGTGTACTGGACGCTCACATGGATGTACCGCTTAATGAAACCCCAAAAAAAACATGCAAAAATTACTTTCTGCGGTTTGTCCTCTCTGCTGTTTGCACTGATTGTCCGTGTCACAGGCGAGGGCTGGCCAGAGAATTAGGCTATCAAACATTACATTTTGTTCCTGATGATTGCAAGCACGAGTACAGTATCAATTCGGATTGCCAGTGGTGGTTTGTCGGGAAGACAAAACACATTGTTTCAGACACAAAGTATGATCCTATCTTGTGTGTGTGGCCTTGTGTAATTTGTTTTATAACTGCAGCCTGATATTTATTCCATTTAACGAAATACCATTGGGATTTACAAAGAGAATTCTGGGGGCTCTTAACCCACCATGACAAATACATTTTATTTCCCGGTGCAATCATTCTCAGTTTTTAAAACGCACAATTATGATGAATAAGATTATCTTTCATTAAAAAACTAACTAAAAGTGCGAGGTATTTGGCAAAATTAAAAAAAGTATCATTGTGAATCAGTTCTTTTTTTAGGATTGCAGTATAGTTATATGGTAAGAGAGATTATTACAGGTGGTGGTGTAGAGTGTAAGCAGTTTAATGATGCAGCTGGTGTGGAGCTGACTTAACCAGCTTTAAAATAAAGTAGTGGATTCTGAAGTACAACATTCACTTTTAAAATATAATGAAGGAGCCAAAAGATGATAGTACAGTAAAGAACAACGTACACTTCAAAATGTAACTGAAGTTAATGTTCCTAGTACATTCCACCATTAATTTTACATTTTGTTGAATTTGTTTAAATTGGTGCCATTTGAGTGCACTAGCAGATATTTATCTGGATGGAGGAGAAATGGAAAAGTCTCGGTTATGATTTTGACAGAGGGGGACAAATGTATTACTGAAAGGGAGGAAGTTTCGGGAATGAAGCCACCATCCAGTCAGTGAAACTGGTGAACGCGAGCTACCTGAATGGATTATTATATGGAAATGACGCTTCGTATCTTGAACGAAATTTACAACTTTCAACTCGTTTAGCAAGAATGGCCTTGTGTCTGTGGTGGAAGGAAATATTAGGGGTAATGAAATGTTTTTAATGAAGAGAAATAAGGGGAGTTTTATAAAATTGTATCTTAATAATGACTACTAGTGGTTACCTTCCAAACCATGCAGTGATTTTCCTGAAAATGTTGCAGGGTGTCACACTTTGCATGCATTTTGGCCCAAAACGTGAACTTAACTTTATCCGCAGTCCGTTACTCATGAAAAGCAAAACTGTCTGCAGTAATTGAGAAGGAAACAGAGAGTACATACAAAATCAGTGCTTATTAATCCAGTACAAACAGGGGAAAACGTGATTGAGACATTACCGTGATACCCCGAAGGATGGTTTTTGATTACAAAATTAATATATTCAGTTGAGTGGAATTACATGTATATTTAATTGTATATCTGGTTTCTAAAATGCACTGTATATCTGACCATGCATGCGTTCCGACTAGGCTCATGTCATTGCTAACACCAAAAAATGAAAATAACCTAGCAAAGAAAATGGGACAGATAATCACCAAACCAGATCGAGAGGTCCGCGAGTGGAGCTTTGAAATCAACAGCCCGACATGGACAAATCACGGCTGAGATTTTGCCTGTAAATTAATGAAGATTTTGGTTCTGTACTTTCATAGGTTTGTATCAGGCTAACATGGGTTAGGTTGAATTTAATTTCAGGAAATCACCATGTGGGTTGAACCAGTTGAAGGAAGAGGAAAGTGCTGCGTATAAGAAGGCGGGAAGCAGTTGGAACTTCTTATAGCAAACATACGACTAGAGGCAGTGGGCCATCCAATAAGAGGCTTCCTTGGTAGGGGCAGATAGTTTGGCGGGAGGGTCCACGGTCAGCGGTTCTTGGTTTACCCTCTCTCACTGAGGGGGGTCAGGGGTATTGATAGGGGCCTTGGATGGGAGCCCCTGGACACTGCGCCTACATTAAAGCTATAAGGAAAGCCCACTGCTCAAATCTAATGTTTCCACCAAGGTGCGGGGGCGACGATGGGAAACCGGCGATATGTCATTGGTTTAGAGTGGAAGCTGGGGCGGACTAGCGGCCAGCTGGGGCCTCTCTCTCAGTAATCCAACCACGCTACAATAACAGGAAGAGAAAGCAACACATAGAAACACATTAGAGATTGGAATATTCATTGGCATTGAGACAAGAGTACAGCGTACATCCAACTTGGACATTAGCAGCTAAATGGATGCAAAGCACTACGGAGAGCCTCATCGCAGCAGTCAGTGCCTGTCCTGGTGGAAAGATCTTGTATGCGTAAATATAGGTTTGAGGAACATTTTAGCTTGTTCAAAACAAAGCCCGCAATGGCTTTTAACGTCCTTAATCTTCGGATGATGTTCAAAAAAAGATTCTTGCTCACTCCGCCTTAATCTGTTCAAACAGCTAACCTGCACTGTTTCCTAAAACTGTGCCAATGTAGAGATCTTTTATATTTAATGGACCTAAGAAAGTCATTGGATTACCGCTATATATTCGCTTGTTTATAAAGCATATTGAAATGGAACTGATCCGAAATGAAGCCTTAGCCAGAGGAAAGATTTCCTTTCATTTCATTTCACACAAATTATCGTAAAATCAAATATGATTCCCTAAAAAGCAGGAATTTCCTGTACTACTCGACATGATAATATAGTAATGGGGGGAACAAGATGCGAGTTGATGAGTTTCCTAATGACAAACCTAATCACAGAATTGTATCACTGGTTCAGATTAATAATACATCTAATATAAAGACACAAATACATTTGTAGATATGCCTAAGTTATTAAAAGTTACAGATCCTTACATTAAAAAGTTAGTGATTCAAGTATGATATAATTAACAAGTTTTGACAGTCATGAAATCAAACTTGTTTGTAGGAACTACAAATCTTATGTAGACTTTACATTTTTGAAATAAAGATTTTTGAAGACAAGCGGTTATATTTAGCTGTGGTATTTCTGTGTATTTGTCTGATCCTAAACCTCCATTGGTTCAATTTATGTGTATTGTTCAAGAGTAGAAGACAGTTGCAGTCGCTTTAAGGATAAGGACTGATATTACTCTGTTTTCTCTTTGCAAATAAACCACAATACAATGAAAAAAAACAGAACAAACAATGACTTTAGTTCATTGGTTATACTTTCTGACTGCCCGACCAAGCTGTCTGCTTTATCAGTACTTAATAATATCTTAAATTTTTTTTTCAAATTTGTCAGTTTCTTAAAAACTCACTTTCCCCGATAATATACTGTGAAACTTCTGAAGTCATTATACACAAAGATTTTTTGATTATACCGACATTAAATGGATGTTTTCTAACTATAAATGGTGATGGTTGTATGTTAATGGGTTAAAACTACTCCACTGGTACGTCTGTGGAGTAACTTACGTCATTAATTAGTTTGGTCGATAGATACAACCTTTTATTTTCACTGAAACCGTTTGAATAATTTACCACGTGCAGACCATTGAGGACTAGCAAGAGAGATTGTGACCTGTTCTCTTTACTGGTGTGTGTCGGTGTGGGTTTGTGTGGTGCTGTGCTGTGTGCTGGTGCCGTGTGTGTGAGGTGAGTGCGTGTGTGTTTGTGTGTGGTTCTTATGCTCCAAATCTAAATTGCAGAAAATTACGTGGTTTTTCTGTCAAAGGTTTGCCCTCGCTGCTGTCCATAAGATCCATTAACACCTACATGACTTGGTGTCTGTGCACGACACTAATTCTGCTGGGTCGTGCCGTAAATTGTTATATTTTTTGGCTTGTCTACCGTTTTTATATTTATTTTTTTTCTTTACTTTTTTTGATCCCCTGTGTACAATATTCCACTCTCTTAGAAAATCACTGCACACAGGCGAATGCACACACACAATTCGCGAATCACCGGGACCTAGGTACATGGTACCACAATGGAGACGAGCAGAGTGAGTGGGATGCATTCGCAGAAATATTTTGATTGGGCGGTGGTGGTATGACAACTTTTTGAGAGTGGCATTTCAGCCAAATTCAACACCACCACCACACTGCATTCTCACCCAGCGCTGCCACAAGATGGTTAAACAAAAACAGATGAAATTAAAATCCAAGACAGCAGGCCAAAAACTAGGCACGTGATGCGCTGATCAAAGGCACAGAGCTACAACAATGGTACAGACGAGACTACTACATCTCAGTACACATAGCAACACGCAAACAGGTAGAAACATATCACGGTGATAGGCTTTTTAGCCTGTGATTGATTCTTACTGTACTGTAACTTTTTGTTGACCCTCGCGGAATGTTTCACAATTATGGCTTCGGCTCTTGTCCAAATGGGCAGAATGTTATTTGATCAAATATGTGTTTATCTCATACCACACCAATTATCGTATATCGGGGAACCAATCAATCACCATTTACTGTATATGAAATGATCGGTACATATCATAATCAATTTATTAAAATTAAAGTATGTACATTTACAATTATGTTTGAGTTGTTGTCCATCCGCTAGGGGGTGCTGCAGCAGCCCAGGAGCGTAACTATCTCTCCAGGTACCTTCATGAGCAAGTATGAAACTTTATAAATAGCCCAATGCACTTTATTTAAAGAGCCCACTATAGCGCTGTGTGTATATGTTTTGTGGTTGTTATTATGTTTATTTGTTTAAAGTAAAACAAAAAAAACCATTTCACGCAAAATATAGCTTTACACTCACACCCGACAGCCCTTTTCGGGCCTGAAACGCCTCGCCGTGTTCGCTGTTGAAATTCCTCATTAGTGATGTCACTGACTGGATGCAGCCCGTTTTTCATATGTGTGACCATAGGTGCTTGCCTGTAGCAGCACAGCCCCCAATGGCTGTGTTTTGAATTTGGTTGACCAATCACAACATAGTGGCCACTAACACAATCAGAGTACTGGGCTTTTCAGAAAGGCGGCCAGACTGACCAGAGTGTTTCAGTGGAGTGCACTGCAGCGTGGGCAGTATGAGGAAATATAGTTTTTTGAACCATCAAAGCATGTAAACTATTCCAATAACTCCATCCGCACGAAAATGAATGCTGAATAGAATAGGCTCGTTTAAAAGGACAAGTATAGTCATGGTAGTCGTTGTGACAGAGTTTGCAGTGGTAGAGATGCAGGGGGGAGTCAACAGTATGGAGGGTAACAACAGAGGAGGGAGAAAGAAAGAAAAATTCTGTGTAGTCTGAGCAGCCTTGGGCAAGGTTAGCATGAAAGGCAACCATCTGCAGTGTGCTTTTGACTGCACATAGTTAAACATGATTGATTTTGACAAATTTCCAAACGAAGTTATGAAAGTAACGTAAATCAACAGTCGTTCCGGATGCTCGCGCCACCTGTGTGTGCCGCCCTAGAGAATGATGAGTGTAAAGGCCACTGCTATGAGCAGAGTGCTCAGTGCCTTGGATTACGCCCTTTGTAAAGTAAATCACTGACAGCATAAAGGACATTGTTTATACGTACCATTACTATTTGATGAGAGCCAGCTCCTTATGCAACATTGTCCTGGGTTTAATGGGATGGCAATGCATATCTGCCGTTGCCCCCTCCCCCGTGTGTAAATGTCCAGTATCTTTTGACAATTTAAGCACCATCTGTCAACAGGTTTTTTTCCTTGTAGAGACTTGATACGTGTTATGGTTATCGTGAGAACTGCTTGGCGGCATGCAGAGTTTATTTGGCTAAACTTGGTGTTGGAAGTGTGTGTGTGTGTCGTGTGTGTGCTATATATGTGTGTGTGTGTGTTTGTGTGTGTGTGTGTTGGGTTGGGTGGGTTCAGGAAATTGATACTTATGATTTTGACTTCAGCAAAGTAACACAAGAATTAGTGGCCTGGGAACAAAATCATTATTTGTTATGTGAGTGTCTTATGGAAGTTTAAAACGTTTTGAAATTGGTGTCTATGGCCAAACAATAATTTTCTACAGAAAACACAATGCTTCTGCCAAGGGGCCAGTGGTAGCTTGTTGTGAATCGGATATTGGCAAGTACACTGAACCCCGAGTGCTCTGATGGCTGTGCCTCTGAGTGTAAATGTTTGTATGTATCTCTGAATGAGCAGTGGCAACTTGTACAGCATCCTCAGCACAGGTGATGAATTAAATGGTTTGTATTTTATTAGCTTTTCTGGTTGCACACACATTACACTCCATGCGCACTCTGGGGTTCAGTTGTCTGCCAAAGGACACTTCGCAGACTGCAGGCAGGGATTTGAACCCCACCTTCAAGATGGGCAGGCAACACATACACCCCACAGTCACCCATGCGAACTGGTATCTGCACTTGTTTTTACCCATGGGTCACTATACTGGATTAGCATCCATCTTGTATGTCGAAAGCTCAGAATTAGACATAGGATTCATTTAAGTGCCTTGCCTCCATTTCAACTGACTTGGGAATACTAGTTCTACCATTGACTCTGAATTGTTTGGTACTGTTTTCAGCCTCAGTATGGATAAGGCCAAGGACTGAAATCCGCATGCATCCTTAGAAGTCCTGATCTATTGTTAGCTCCAATGCGCTGTATCCCTTTACAGCTCATTGAACGTTAATGACTGCAAGGCAACATGACGGTAACGACCAGCTGTTGTTATTGGCCTGATTCTTTCCCTCTTATTTCTTTCAGTGGGCTAGAGCTGACAGAGGACGTTAGAGTCCATCTGTGTCACACACAACAACACGTACTGACACCCGAGTCACATCCTCCTACAACTGCGATTGGCTGTACTGATGAGCGGAACGTCACGTGGTGCTGGCTTCTCTGGGATTTCAACCTGACCAGTATTATCAAAAGTATGGGTATTACGTCATGAAAATTAATATCTATGCTTGCTCCTGTGGAAAACTAAACTCAAAAGGTGTTAATGCAACAGATGTGACTTATTAGGGCTCCTGTTGTGCAGTTTTCTCTCCTCACATTCACTCACCATTACTTTAGCTGAGCTCATCAAAGGAGGTCTAGTTGTGCTTCCCGATCCTAATGCTATTCCAAATAGTGATGATTATCACAGTATCACACAAGGCACCCCCTTCTGTATGTGTCATTCATTTATTTATCGACTCAATCATACAGATTATCCGAAACACCTTTACAGATGGAGTAGGTCTATGACCACCCTCCATAATTCATAAGGACCAAACAGTTCTAGTAATTTTCTCCAGAGCAAGCACAGTGTGAAGTGGCGAGGAAAAACTCCCTTGTTCGGTAGACAACCTGGGGACAGACCCAGGCTCTTGGTAGGCGTTTAGACGGCCTGTTGGGGTTGAAATGAGGATGTCATAACTGCACCAATAAAGATAATGGAACAGTGCATAAAACAAATAATAGTTTGGTAAGATTCACTGACAAAGCAGAGGGCACTGTGTGGCATTACCACCCAGCCAGCAACGAAGAGGGGTACCGCAGAGCACAGCGATGTGAACCATGGGCCAGTCGCAGGACGCTGTGGAGACCACAGCCGCTGTCAATCAGTGATTTTGGAGCCCCCTGATCCAGGGTAACAGTGGGGGAAACCTCAAACATATGACCCAGGGAATGACTTCCCCAGAGCTGGTTAATTAACAGGCTTCTGACATGGATGCACACAAATGGAGATAAAGAAGATGGAGCGTCAGTGTATAAAGTAAGTCCCGCCTGCAGTCTAAAAATAAGAGAGACAGGTAAAAAAGGAGCCTGGTCAGGCTTAATTCTGCCATCCGGATTGGCTGTACTGCCCTTCCTCCCTCTAGTTTTGTTATGATTATTTGATTGTATGGAAATTGAATCTGACAGCCTACTGTGAAGCAAAGAGAGAGAGAACGGGTGTCCAGTCTTCCGGCTAGTCACCCTACTACGTCCCTGCGTCTTGGTGAATTTGCTGCGAATCCTTACTCCTAACAATAAGCTTTATCAAGAGGAGAGTTTTTAAGTTTACTCTTAATGTGGTGACGGTGTTGCCTCCCAACCCAGACCGGAAGCTGGTTCTAAAGTAAGGAAGAGGAGACGCTGCTAGCTAAGGCTCTGGCTACCCATTTACTTTAAGGACTCAGGAAACCACAAGTAATTCTGAGAGCGCAGTGCCTAGTGGGACAATAGCGTCACTAAGAGCTCTTGAAGATAAGTGGTGCTTGACCCAGTCAGAGCTTGTAGACAGAAGAAGAGATTTTAAATTCAATCCATGGATTTTACAGAATAGTCAATGCACGGAAGTCTACATGGAGCATAAGTATCTCTTCTCTGCAATGAAAAAATGATTGAAATGTATATTTATTAGATTATTAAATGGAATAATAAGAGCTTGGTATGCCGTGTAAAAGGGCCAGATTTTGCCATGACAGGTATTTTATTCTAGAAAAAAACAAACTGAAAAACCTCAAAGATTCTATATTTATGAGCAATAGTAGGTACGTCTGTAGGATAAAATGGTAAATAGTCTGAAAGGTGTACCTTCTTTGTGTCCTTATTAAACAGCTGTCTAAGTTCCCCCCCCACAAAAGCAGTCTTATCCTATGACATCCCCTTCCTTGTTCAACAGTGAATGGGTTTATGTAGGACACATATTGCACCTTCTATGATCATTATTGGAATGTAGATGTGCTGATTGATGAGAGCTTGTCCAGTCTAACAACTGCTCAAGCGTCTTTACATCTACATGGAAATTCACCTTCACACCATTCATACACGGGCCGGGGTGCGTACAAGTGCACTGCTCATCAGATAACAACATTCCATACACATTCACACTCCGATGCGCAGAACCGGGGGCAACGGGGTTCAGTGTCTTGCCAAGGACACTTCGACAATGACTACAGGGGGTCGGGGGCTCAACAACACCAACATTTCCGATGGCAGGCAAACACTCGCTACCACGAGCCACAGCCTCCCAGCTAACAAAGTAATGAAAATCTACGTGATTTAGGTACAGTCTTGTTGATGATTGCTATGATTATTGTTACCAGCATTATGTTGTGTAAAACACACGTAAATACATAAAAAAAAGAAGAAAAAGTTTACCCAAGTTACACCAACGTTTCAACTACAATTCACATTTGATTCATTGCATTAATTATTCACGTTAGCTAATGCTTATTTCACATTGTGATATCTTGATTTCAAAAACGGTTTAATCTGTAGCCCTTGTGCATTCTCTCCATAGAATGTTGTTCTTGTAATAGATAGAGTCGCTCGACCATGCTCTATACTGAAAGTGTCCGAGAATCTTCTGGTCTGATTTCCACACTATAAATGGGAATGGGAAATTAAACAATTGAGTATGAGATAAGGCTAGGGGCTGCTGTACACATTAATATTAAAACGGCCTACAATCATACTTTGTCTGTTGAGGACTCAACTTTATAAAACTTTCTTAAAATAAAAAGAAATTTGACTAAAAATGTAAAATAGACCGGAAATCATTGGTACACAACAAAGTAGAATGTGGCTGTAAGTTTTCCATGTGGGTTTGAAGATTAAGAACACGGTTTTACAAACAAGTTCATAATTAGGATTACTTTAACAGGCTTGAAGCAAATATGGTTGCGTTTTACTCATTTACTACTACTACTACTACTACTATTTTTATTGTTGGCCATGTAAGACTGTTGTTTTTATTATTATTAGTTAATTATTATTATTTATTATTATTATGTATTATTAATTAAAGCTTGAACAGAGTTGAAGGATTTATAGGATGTGAGGTCCTCCAGTGTAGTCCAAGTCATGTCCACACCTTGTTTTCCCTGACCATCATTTTACATCCATGTTAAGAATCTTCCACATATTCTGCCAACCAGTCATGGCTATACAACTGTGATGATAACTGTCACATCTTGTTTACTGTCTACCAATGTCGCATCAGATTACTACAAGTTACCTGGTGCAGAACTTTCTGATGGGTTTTATACTGGATATCCACCATTAGCCACGGAGGAACTCTCCCGTGTTTCCAGAGGCCGTGCGGGAGGCACATCTGGAGATTTACTACGGCCTGCGTCTCCACGTTGACAAACAACGAGGCCCTTACTGCTCTTTTAATCCCACTGAACATTTCCAGGCCTGCAAAGAAAACCAAATGAGAGAGGATTGGACATACAACAGAAGGTTTGGAAAATTAGATGCAATGCGGAAATTGGCATATAATTGTTGTTGTGCATGTCTTGTTCAAAATAATTCAGACAACGTGTATCCTGAACGGCAGGATTTACATGTTGTAAAGATGTCCCTTGTAGAACTTTGTTGGTGACATATTACGTTTGTGTGTGTATTTTTTTGTGTGACTATTTAAACAACTAAGACAAAACCTGAAAACCATGATGGTGTCTTTATAATAGCCACAACACCATTTTTTTCTTCTTCTGTTTGGTCTTTGATAATTCTTTTAATGGATTTTTTAAGAAATACTAATGATTGCAAATAATTGTGCAGCTGCAGTCAAGCTGTCATAATATCCCAAATGGCGAAAACCATTCTTTCCTTACCTGTTGGGAACTGGGTGAATCATTTGTCCTCTAACATTATCCAAAATGATCACTGTCTTACATTGTAGAAGGACAAACATAAAAGGAAAAGGATACACTGTCAAAGATCATGAGAGTTAACAAAAAAGCTTCAGTGACACATTCTTTGAAAATGAATAAGGATCTGAATATCGGTGTACTGGAAGTGCTGATTTACTGCACAACCGGTGCCATCACCCAACAGCCATGCCCGCCCTGGCCAACGTAAATCCCTGCTATCAATGTCAGCAAAGTTGAGTACTCTTGAATTAACCCCAATATGAAAGGTGCGTCTAACAAAATCTATATGGAGTGAGCGGGCAGCCACTGGAGACAAATCCCCCCGAAACAAACACCTGAAGTCAGCGCAAGACATTTATCGATCTGCCACTGCAACCAATAGGGCTTAAAAACCAGTCAACGACTTACATTTTTTACAACTGTTAATCCTTCTAGCTTTTTCTGGGACCCGCATGCAATTCTTAGGGGAATATTATGGTGGCATCTTGAACATCCTAGTGTATAAATCTGAAGCAGTGAAACTCTGTATGTGACTCCACCGTGTAGATCTTTTGTTTTTTAAATGAAGGTTCTGTAAAACATTTCTCACACACAGCCATACATAACCGGATATTATCTTGTTAGATGCGTTTATACTTAAGAGAAGAGTGTCGAGTCATGGTTTATATGAAGATGAATATACAGGTGCGCGCCAGATTCAATTATTAATGTTTATATCGTGGAGTGCTATTGGACTAAGTCATCACTCACTCATAAAAAGAATTATTGCTCTTGGACATTCTCAAATAAATGGGATGTCTTTTGGGGTCCGCATTTCCTGTGATATAAATCGGGGATGCTTACCAGACAAGCTATAAAAGTAATCAGTAAAATCTTGAAATAAATTTATAATGGGACAGGGTGACCAGTTAACGTGGAGCTAGGATTGGAGTGTGGTGATGTTCTCATCCTGTTAAAACGGTGCTGAAGGCCTGGCTAGCTGAGATTCACTGAACAAGCTGGAGGCAGAAGCGTGATTGTGTCGTTGACTTTTCGGTTAAAGAGATTGCAGTATC
Source organism: Etheostoma spectabile (assembly GCF_008692095.1). NCBI lineage: Eukaryota > Metazoa > Chordata > Actinopteri > Perciformes > Percidae > Etheostoma > Etheostoma spectabile. The sequence continues at coordinate 6,181,253 of NC_045736.1, read as the reverse complement.
TGAGGCATATATTTAATATGAAGGAGTGGACACTTTTTCAAGGCCTGGCTGTGACCACTATATCATTGTTCCACTGCTAAATGGCACTATATCTGAAAACACAATTCAGAAGAATACCAAAGTTGCTGGAAATGACATTCAGGTACAGAGTTAGGCATGAAAACTTTTACTGGTGAGCATCACCAGATTTACTGAAAGCAATGAGGAGCGAGATTGTGCCAAAAAAAACTCTAAAGTCTAAATTGCCAGGGATCATCCTACAAAAAACTACAGTTTAAAGCGAATGGTAAAATATCTTACGGAGACTAGCAACCCTTTGGTCAAGGCTAACTTAACTAAACGAGCAACGGTTAGATGCAGAGAGGAATGGGCTACTACATTGACAAAAAGACAATGCAGCTCCGGTTGATTTGGAAAACATGGTTACCGAGGGTGCCTGCGGTGGCATATGAGGCTGTCGCTGTTTGCATGTGAAATAAGTTGTTAAAGTACAACCAAGGACGCCCTCTGCGATGTTCCGGCTTAACGGTGATCGATTGGACATGTTCGCAGTGTTTGTAAGGCCTGTCGGGGGGGCGGGGATAGTCGTGATGACGTTAAGCAAGGAACGTGACAGTGAAGCAAAGTGAGCCTCCCGTGGCGGTATAGGGCTATAATTCCCACCACCATCATAAAAGTGACCAATAAAAACAAAGTACTTTCAATACAGTTTCCCCAACTGTGTTATATTTTAGGCTAGTATTTTCACGGTTATCCACGTTCAAGAGTCCATATTCATCCGATGAGTGGATTTATTAGTTATTTGACCACTATAACATCACACTGACACCTCCTCGAGCTTATTTGGTACTGCCGGTTACGACATTAATTTGCATTTAGCTAAATTTTAGTTCCACCCCGACCATTAGATGTAAATAGTTTTAGATTAGATTGAGACAGTTGATTTAGATGTAAAATTTTAGATTAGAAATATTGATTAACTCTTTTTAGATTTAGATTTAGATTACATTTAGATTTAGATTTAACATTTCGATTTTGATTTAATATTTAGATTTAAACATTAGATTTAGTTTAGATTTAACATTTGATTTAGTTGTTAATATTAGATTACATGATTTAGATTAGATTTAACTTAGTTGAGAAAATTTACATTTTACCTTTAGATGTAAGATGTAGTCATTTGATTTAGATTTACACAGTTAGATTTAGATTCACATGTCCAGATAGATTTAGCATTATAGACTTTTAAATGATTAACATGTAGGTGTAACATTTAATATTTGGATTTAACTATTTAATATTTCCAGGTTGACAAATATTGTTGTTAAATGTGCAAAAGAAACAGTGGACCCTCGAAAATTCATATCCGTTATTTAAACTTATTTAAAGATAAATGTGAAAATGTTGCTGTGTATTTTAGCACGAGCGCTTTAAAACGGCGCCCATAGAACCTGACAGACCGGCTCTTGTAGGCTGTGGCTGACGGGGCCAGTTGGGGATTGATGATCATCGTGCAATACAGTCACAAAAACATAAGGAACTTGACTAAAATGTAGTTGTTGTGTGTTCATGGATCTTAGCAGGCCAGAAGGCGGTTACAGGACATGCAGGGCATAGCAGACGTTGCAGGACATAGCAGGGACCTACAGGGCGTAGCAGGGCATGGCAGGATGTAGAGGACGTTAGCAGGGCGCTGCGGTGTGTGCAGACTAGCAGAACGTAGAGGCCGCGTCCCGGCGCTGCAGTGCGTAGCAGGCACTGTAGGGCATAGCAGGGCGACAGGGCATGCAGGCGTGCACGGATTATATAGGGTGTGAGGGCATAACAGGGCGCGTAGCGACGGCAGCAAGCTGCAACATGTTTAGGTCCACCCTAATCAAGGAAAACATGGGTCGAAGAAAACTAAGAAACTACAGGGGGAAAAAGCTCGCCAGAGTAGGTTAGTACAGCAGATCTGGGCCACCGAGTCTCACAGCAGTTTGTGAATGGGTCACGGTACTTTTGCTCAGTTGATTGTGTAAACAGGGATGATTTCTGTCAACTTCGTGGTGTGTCACCACTGGGTCAGCAGGCTTGGGGGACACGATCCAGAAAAAACCAAGAAAATCGTGTCTGTACACACAAATCAAAAGATTAAATAACTCACCATTTCTTGAACTCCGTGAGACAGGGCTGCTCTGGGACATGCAAGTAGAGGAAAGGGAGAGATTAGTTGGTGCGTCCAGGAAAGAAGTCCTGCAACAGCATAATCAAGAGCTGGTGCAAGCAGACCTGAGCCAGTTCTATAAGGGTTGGTAGATGAATCTGACAAGAATTAGAAGTGTACGAAATCTTAATTGATTTATAAATATAGTGTGTATCATATGATATGAAGGATGAATAAGTAAACAAGTGAACAAGGGAGGGTAAAGTTCTTGGGGGAAGTTATTCTCTTAGACAGGCCATAATTACTAGCTGCACACTGTGAGCTTAATACGGTAAGGGGGCTATGTTGGTGTTTGAACGCAGATGTGATTTGGTAAACTGTGACAGTGTTACAGTGTTTTCTAACCTGGGGGTTTGGTTTATAGCTCTGTGATTGTCTGTAGTTACCTGCTTGTGTTGGGTAACTATTTAGAGACCAGACCCTGACCTCAGCAACATTTTCCTACCAAATAGAATCAAGTAAAAATAAAAGATCTAATAAAACCTGCACAGCTGGTACTCCTGAGCGCGGCAGGGAACCTTTCCCTTCACATTTTTCCTGTGATTAAGTAAGAGAACACATAGAAAATGCTCAGCTTCTCAAACGTGAGGCTTTTCTCCGCTTTATATTTTGTTCAGTTTTGGACAAAAACAAGAATGGAAGATGGACACTTGTTGATTATTAAGGTATTAAACAAAAACAATCAATTATTAAGTTTAGCCTAACCAAACTAAAGTACTTTATATTCATAATGTCAGAGACAAGTGGAACCATGAGTGATTCCCATAACATAAAACAACCCTTCAGGATCAAGTGGTGCTTAAACTTTTGCAGATCCACCTGTTTGCACTGCGCACCAACCTTGACTCCTATATCTACATAACTTCTGCACTAACTATGTTCTGTTTAGATTTTGGGAGTCACATGAAGAGTTGTGCTGAAAGATAAGAATCAGGAGTCAGTAGCTCTGAATGTTCTGTTTCCTCACAGTTTCTTTGCTGTTCAAACTAAGTTTCCGTTTCCTGGGTTCATCTGTTTTCATAATCTGCAATCACTTAAGACAGAGAGCTTTACATGGCGCTGCCCGAGCTGCTTTCCCTCATTTAGCCAGAACAGAAATGCTGAAGACCATTCTAAATAAGAAGAAAATATGGACAAGCACAATCAGAATGGGTAATGGAGGCCTTTAATATTTCAAGATATTAATTATATATATATATATATATATATTTAGATATGTATATACCTCAAACTAAGGATTATAGGACACCTGTTCATTTTTCATTAATGCAATTATCTAATAACCAATCACATGGCAGTTGCTTCATGCATTTGGTGGGTGGTCCTGGTCAAGCAATCTCCGAACTCCAAATGAATGTCAGAATGGGAAAGAAAGGTTTTTAAGCAATTTTGAGTCGTGGCATGGTGTTGGGCAGACGGCCGCTAAGTATTTCACAATCTGCTCAGTTTTGGTCAGCACCATCTTATCTTAACAGAACTCATAGTACCTTACAACCCTACAAGAGACTACGCTCCCAGAATGCAGGGTTACTTGTGGTTCCCGAGTCTCTAAAAGTAGAACGGGAGCCAGAGCGTCAGTTATCAGGCTCCTCTCGTGGAAACACGGTTCCAGTTGGTGTTTCGGGAGGAGACACCGTCCTCATATTTAAGAGTGGCTTAAGATTTCCCTTTGATAAAGCTTTTGTTAGGGCATAATTGAATATTGTTAGGGAGTGAAGAGTCGCAGCGTTGCAGCCAACCCGGCCCCCTGGTTCTCGTCATAGTTGTCTGATTTATCTATCATATAACAAGCATATAATAAACTAAAGGAGACTTGGCATACAGCCCGATCGGTTGGGGGAGAGTTCTAGCCTGACCAGGCCCTCTCTTTACCCTGTCTCCTCCTTGGTTAGCTTTTGATAAGCTTATAGTTTAGGGCATAGAATTGAATATTGTTGGGAGTGTGGAGTCACAGCGTCCGCGCTAACCCGGCCCCACTGCTTCTCATCATAGTTGTCAGATTTCTATATATAATCAAGCATATAATAAACTAAAGGAGACTTGGCATAAGCCCGATCGGTTCGGAGGAGTTCTAGCCCAACCAGGTCTCTCGTTACCCTGTCTCTCTTGGTTTGCGTTAATAGTTTTAGACAGCTGGGGACTTCCTTGACACCACTGAGTTAAGATCTATCATATTCCTGATAGATAAATCTGACAACTATGATGAGAAGCAGGTGGGCCGGGTTAGGCGGACGCTGTGACTCCACACTCCCTAACAATATTCAATTCTATGCCCTAACTATAAGCTTTATCAAAGCATAACC
>NC_045736.1:6166771-6176719 GCF_008692095.1 Etheostoma spectabile | reverse complement strand
TGTTTCCTCGATTCCTCTAAAAGTAGAACGGGAGCCAGAGCGTTCATTATCAGGCTCCTCTCCTGTGGAACCAGGTTCCAGTTGGGGTTCGGGAGGCAGACACTGTCTCCTATTTAGAGTAGGCTTAGACTTTCCTCTTTGATAAAGCTTTTGTTAGGCTCAAATTGAATATTTTAGGGAGTAAGAGTCGCAGCGTTCGCCTAACCCGCCCCCTGCTTCTCGTCATAGTTGTCTGATTTATCTATCTATAACAAGCATATAAAACTAAGGGAGACTTGGCATCCAGCCCGATCGTTGGGAGAAGTTCTAGCCTGACAGGCCCTCTCTTTACCCTGTCTCTCTTGGTTAGGCTTTGATAAGCTTATAGTTTAGGGCATAGAATGAATATTGTGTGAGTGTGGAGTCACAGCGTCCGCCTAACCCGGCCCACCTGCTTCTCATCAATTGTCAGATTTTCTATCATATAATCAAGCATATAATAAAACTAAAGGGAGACTTGGCATACAGCCCGATCCGGTTCGGAGAGTCTAGCCCAACCAGGCTCCCTCTTTACCCTGTCTCTCTTGGTTTGCTGTAATAGTTTTAGACAGCTGGGGACTTCCTTGACACCACTGAGTTCCTCTCTCCTCTATCTTCCTATCTTTTCATTTATGTGCATCCATGTCCCAGAAATGCGTGTTACTAACCTAGCTCTGGGTAGTCATTCCCGAGTCCTTATGTTTTTTTTTCCCCAGTATGTTCCTCGGTCATTGCATGCTCAAATCATGGTAGCAGCTGCCCATGGTCCCGTACACGTTCTGCGGTGCCAAGGTTCATCTCCCACACTCTGCGGTGCCCAGCTACGTCCTGCTGTGCCTTGTAATGCCGCACAGTGCCCTGCTATGCCATGAACTACTACAAAGAACTGCTACAAACTACTATTTTTTCTATTTTTTGTTTTTTTCCACTAACCCCAACCGGCTCGTCAGACGCCGCCTACCAGAGCCTGGTCTGTCCGAGGTTTCTGCCTAAACGGAAGTTTTTCCTCGCCACTGTCGCACTGTTGCTTGCTCTGGAGAAACTACTAGAACTGTTGGGTCCTTGTAATTTCTGCAGTGTGGTCTAGACCTACTCATCTGTAAAGTGTCCTTGAGATAACTCTTGTTTGATTTTGATACTATAATAAAATTGAATTGAAATTGAATTGAATTGAAGTTACTGGGATTTTTCATGCACAACCATTTCTAGGTTCACAAAGATGGTGTGAAAAGGGAAAAATATCTAGTATGCGGCAGTTTGTGGGTGAAAATGCCTTGTTGATGCTAGAGGTCAGAGAGAATGGGCCGACTTTTCAACTGATAGAAGAGCAACTTTGTTTGAAATAACCACTCGTTAACTGGTGTGTGCAGCAAGCATTTGTGAAGCCACAACCGCACAACCTTGAGGCGGATGGGCTACAACAGCAGAGACCCACCGGTACCACTCATCTCCCTACAATAGGAAAAAGAGGCTACAATTTGCAAGAGCTCACCAAAATTGGACGTTGAAGACTGAAAAATGTTGCCTGGTCTGATGAGTCTTGATTTCTGTTGAGACATTCAGATGGTAGAGTCAGAATTTGGCGTATACAGAATGAGAACATGGATCCATCATGCCTTGTTACCACTGTGCAGGCTGGTGGTGGTGGTGTAATGGTGTGGGGAATGTTTCTTGGCACACTTTAGGCCCTTGGTGCCAATTGGGCATCGTTTAAAATGCACGCCTACCTTAGCATTGTTTCTGCCATGTCCATCCCTTTATGGCCACCATGTACCCATTCTCTGATGGCTACTTCCAGCAGGATAATGCACATGCACAAAGCTTGAATCATTCAAATTGGTTTCTTGAACATGACGAGTTCACTGTACTAAAATGGCCCCCACACTCCCAGACTCCCAATAAGCATCTTTGGATGTGGTGGAACGGGAGCTTGTGCCCTGGAGTTGCATCCACACACTGCAAATACTATCCTATCAATGGGCACATTTCTAAAGATGCTTTCAGCACCTTGTGATCATGCCACGTAGAATTAAGGCAGTTCTGAAGGCGAAAGGGGGTCAAACACAGTTTGAGTATGGTGTTCCTAATAATCCATGGGTGAGGTATATATCATGTTACTGTGTTGTGTCAACAGGTAATTTGGAACTTCATTTATTTGTATTGCGCTGCACAGACCTGTGATTGGTTGAAAGGTTGAAGGTTGTAGTGAAGGGTCCTGGTCCACGTCCCTTGTAGTAAAGGATCTGTCACGTACCTGCTGGTGAAGGGTCTCTCCACGTCCCTGTATGAGCGGGTTTGTCCACGTCCTTGTTAGTGTAGGACCCTGTCCACGTCCCTGTAACTGAAGTATCTGTCCACGTCCCTGGTAGTGAGGTTCTGTCCCGTCCCGTTTGGTGAAGGATCTGTCCACGTCCCTGGTAGTGATAGGGTCTGTCCACGTCCCTGGTATAAGAAGGATCTTCCACGTCCTGAGTGAAGTGTCTGTCCACGTCCCGGCAGTGAAGGATCTGCCCACCCTTGTGGTGGAGGATCTGTCCACGTCCTTGGTAGTGAAGATCTGTCCCACATCCCGTATTGAGATCTGTCCCTCCCTGGTAGTAAAGGATCTGTCCCACAGCTCTTGGGAATCAATGAAAAGGCAGAAATTATGACGCACCGCCCTGTCCAACCCATTCTCACTCCAAACGCATAAAATACGAACGTTTGGACGTGCTGTCTGCATCTGATGGAACAATAAAGCACCCTCGGTGTGTGTAGAACGACCGAGGAGAGCACCATGTACGGTTTTAGCGAGTAACGTACACGGAACTGTCAGCCCCACCCAAAACCTTTCCTAACAGCGTCAAAGGGATACCAATAGTCAGACAAGTAACTTTATATGACGCTGAGGAGACAACCAAGCGCGTGTAGAATGTGTTGCGAGCCTCTGTTTTTTTTTGAAAGGGTTGGGAAGAAATCCTCAGTGTTTTCGGCAGGTGGGGGCTGTCAGGGCCATCAGGTCTCTCTGCTGGCCCTGGAAATCAAAAATACATTTTTTCCCAATTAAATTGATCAAATCAATTACTTTTTCGTACTTTACGATTATATTTCCAGAAAGAATATGGTAGTTGATGTTTTCCATGTCTCTAAACGCATCACAGCTCTCGTGGACCAGCACTAGTAGCATTGCTTGCCCTTCGTTGAAGCTGCCTTTCCCATGATTATATCTTTGGATGACGTGTGTCATCAGCCAATGAATTTTTGAAGTGTAGTGACAGAACCCCTAGGGGCCAGCGTTGTTCCGGCGCTAGCCCCGCTGAGTGTCATCAAAGCTTGACCTTTTGCGGGATGTGAGTGACCAGAGTGAACTAGCTTTGGCCGCGCCTTCACACCTACTAACGTCCTGTTTTCCATCTCCTTCATGTGCCTTTTTCAAAGCGATCGTGTTGGAGAAAGAAAGAATTATTTCATGTTTTGTTAGGCACTTCACTGAGTGTAACTACGACCGCTATGACTGGCTACAGCTAGCACCGAGCGAACAACTATTTTGCTGGCCGTGCTTTAACCAACCTTAATAGCTTCACCTAGGCAGCTACAACATCAGGCATCCGAGCGACACCTCACAATGGTGGTACATTTGAAGACCTTTGGTGATCCAGGTGGTTTGCAATGTGATCGACGCAGAGATGAAGACAAGCCTGCACAATGACAGAGTGAGAAAAAAACAGGACTTACTGAGGTGCCTCATTGATTGTGTCATCTTTTTGGGAAAGATTGTCTTTCAGGGGCATGAACAAGTGGAAAGAGGCCCTGAATCCAGGTAATTATTTGGAGCTATTATCTCTGTTATCAGATATATGCTGACTTGCGCACCCAGCTTGCCACGGCCACCGTTTTACTGGAACATCTGGCAAAATTGAACATGATCTCATAATTGCTTTTGCAGGTGCTAAATGCATGCCATCAAAAAAGAGAACACCAAGTTTGTTGCAGTTATGGTGGACGAGACCACAGATTAAACAACACTGCGCTGTCATTTGTACTTTGGTATGTTACTGAAACGGAGTAAAGAGAGATTTTTAAGTTTGAGGATTTCACAAAAAAGAAACGAGCTCGGATCTAGCAGCTTCAGTACTTGAAGTGTGGGCAGCTATGATTGCAAAACAAATTAGTGGCACAGTGTTCGACGGAGCCGCTGTATCGGCATCGGGCTTATTGTCGTACAGAAAAAAGAAAAGAAAAAAAGGACGGAGTGTATTTTCATTTACAGTAATGGTAAGTTTTACTTCTTAATGTTTAGAAGATAAGTTTTGCGGTATTTTATACATTTGTATTGCTATTGTTTTAGTATAGATGTGATGCTGTGTTGATGTGCTTAAAGATGTGAGGTTGTTGTTCTGGTTTTTTTGGGGGGGGGTCTCGGGAGGTCGTTACAGAAGGCCCTGACTGAAAGCCCTACGCTACTGGTTTAGGAAATTGTGTAGAGGTAAAGATTTGGTTGTGTTTCTGAAGAATGTTTCTGCTATGGGTAACATACTGTAAGTCTTGAGTTGTTACCAAAGATAGATTGGCTACCTGTCTTGTCTTCCTTTAAAAATCTCTAGAAAGTGGGATTGCTTTCAAGTGTGATTTTGAGGAGGGGTTTTGTGCTGTAATTGCTATAATATGAGGTTTTCACTGACCTCCTGCCAGTCGGGCCATGTTTTTTTATTACTTTCTAGCAAAGGCACGACTCCTTAAACAGATGGAAAGAATATGTCTCTCCAGCTCCTGCAGGATTTATTTCTCCCACAGTGTCTTGCTTTATACAAGCATGAAGTCAGGAATCGCCCTCTCAAATCATCACGGCGACTGACGTTTCCAACTGGGGGTGTGGCTGAGAGGGGAGCATCATGTGGGCTCTTGTTATCTCCTTAATGCTTCTCCGTACTGCACACTAAGACTTGTGATGTGAGTCCAGGAAATCACCTGACACCTGCAGGAAGAAACACTCATAAAAGTTCTAAAAATGGTTCTGAGTGCATGACGCATGATTCTTTTGTATGACGATGGTCAGTTTGCTATTTCATATGTCTTTTTATTGACTTTAATTTTTTAATAATTTAATTAATTTTTTTTTTGCTGGAAGCTCTTACATCATGAACACACTAATTACACACGATCACGGAAGGCTTGTATCATGTGACAGGCCGACAGTATTTACAAATTCCTCTGGGGAGACAGAAAAAAGTACTATATCTTTAAACAGAAGAAATTGTGTGCCTGTACTGATTGTGAAAGACGGAAATTGTTCTAAATACAATTCGCCTCAAATATTCTTGCAGGATTTGTATTGCTTACAAATTAAAAAGATTTCGGGACTTATTTTATGCTAATGTAGCCTAATGAATCTAACAATAATGTGTACTGTATATTTGTCTTTACTGGTAAACTCGATCCGAGGGCGAGGAAGCAATGTGTTTCGAAATACACCCTGGTTATGATTATGTTGAAAACTAGTATTCTTCTTCTGACTTGGGGAAACACTATTATTAGGAAAAAACAAAAACAGCAATAAACAGGTCCCTTTTTTCAGGAACAATCATAGAGAGACTATTTTTGACTGAAAAAAAGTTCCCAAGAATAGTCAAGATATATTTTTTGTGCCAGTTAACATGATTGAGTAGAGTGTGCCACCTGTAAGGGCTTAGTAAGCGTTTTACAATCGCTGTGAGTGGCACCAAACTACTGTACCACAAATACTATTCTATTCACTTGTATGTGTCTCCCGAATATAACCATATTAAACCAAACTATCTATATGGGCTGCTGGGGGTATGTTCTTTGACTCCTTTCTTCCAAATCTTGTGGTGACCTCAGAATAACAACAACTTCCCTGTGATTACATCTGGCACTCTCATGATGTAGAAGTTGCTTCTTTGGTTTGTTTAATATCCTCAACCTTTTGGATGTACCTTGATGCATATCTTGTATTCAGCCTTGACATCAGAAAATGTCATATTGATACATATTGAACGATGCTGTGAGGTGCCAGGGACTTTCTTTGTACACCAAGAAAGTGAGGTTTACATTTAGTGTCCATTGTATTGAGGTAGCAAAAACAAAAAAACTGTCTGCAAGCTGTACCTCTAAATGTAGAGCATACGTATTTTCTGTCATGAACAACATCTTTAGAAATGAAAAAAGAAGAAGTGCAGTAATGAACTGCTGAACCCAAATGTATACACTATTTGAAAAAGCATTAATCATGGGATCAATGGTCACCATGATATTATAAATGAAGTCTGGATCAACAGAATACATTGCCAGGATAAGCTAGATTTACTTGAATAAGCTTTGCCCCTTTACAGCAAGCGCAACCTCCCACTAGCAAGCAAATGTTTAGAAAGATGCGAACGGTGCTACAAGGCAGGCCTGCTCAGTTCTTTCTGTGAATGATTTTAAAGATTTTAAAAGAATATGTAGGGTATTTCTTCTCTAACTGCATTTTGGACTGATACATGAGACTTCACTGGTAGACACAATGAGGTGTAACCATGTATCAGCTCATATGTATACATATATATACATAGGAGGTAGGGAGGTAGGTCTGGCAATGTGAGACTATACCAATGTCAATATTAACAATGTTGTGCGCTTTTCCCTCTCAGTCATCTTTGCACATGTGATTGAGCATGCATGTCTAATACCCAGAGGTTTTTATTTTAAATAAATTATATTGTAATAAAATATTATATTGATATAATCATACATATGATATAATGACAGCTAGAATTTCATCATGGTCATTCTGAATTATAAATGGTGACTCTGAAGTCTGAGTACCTAGAAACTTATATTTATGTAAGTGCAGCGGTGGTGAGTGCCCACTCACGGCACAAGTTGTTGTAGAGTGTGAAACAGTGAAGACTTATTCTCTCTGCCCCCCCCCCCAAGTGCTTAAGTCCACCCTCACTATATGCTATTTGGAAGATGCTAAGGGCCGTGCTGGTATAAATGATTATCATGCAAAATGGAGAATTACAGTGGAAATAATCATTGATATTTTTTCATTTACACCATGACTGATACTTGATCATGTTAAAGAGAAGCATTGGTAGAACTAATTGATTGGCAGCTTGCTACTTTCAGGTTATTTTAGTCTTAGATATTAAAAGCTCAGCTCTCACCCTTATTACAGTCAAATATGCTTCTCACTAGCTTTTGTGGTATTTGGATATGCACATATTTCCTCTCTGCTCAAAACAATTTCAACTGGACACTTAATATATGGTCCCTATTAACCTGTTGACAGTGAGGTCTAATGATCAGAGCCTGACGATGCTGTTTTTTTACAAAAGATGATGTCGTCATTTTGGACAGTTTGTTGGTGTTTTGCCAGAGTACCCCAGGACAAAAATGAGCTGCTGAGCACCTGTTAACCTCTACACGTATTATTACGTATATATATAATTTTAATTATATTATCGTTCAAGCATACAAGAATCCAGGCCTTCAGTTCAGGTATGTCACAGGACCTTATAGCTGCCATCTTTTTTTGTCCACCTGGGAGGAGAAAACAAGCAAAACCACCAAGCCGTTGCTCATTTAACACAGAGCAGCATTGGCATTTATTTTGGAGTATTGTTTGTGTCCGTGATACATAAAAGTCCAATATTCTCTCACTTTCAGCTCTGTTTTTGGTCTCCATCTACTCCTAAGGGAACTATCTGGCTCTTTAGCATAAATTCTACACTTTCTGTTATAGTTGTTATCTGTGTCTGTCTGCTGTTTGCTGCTGGCAGGTAGTGTACAGTATGACGCTTTAACAACGGCCATTGATAGTTACCAAAACAGTAAGGATTGTGGGCCACCAAACCAAAAACGCACCCAATTGCTCTGTAGAGCTGAGGTCCATTACCACTTTCATTCATAACATAAAAATATTTGATTAATGCAGCTGGCCCTCATTAATTCCATTCACCTCAGGCGGACATCTCAGACATCTTCCAGACAGATATTTAAAATCAGAATACTTAAACCAAAACTCTCACATGGCTCAATGAGAAATGTGTTTGTATGATTTGGACACATTTTGAACTTTAATTTGTGATGTTCTGTTGAGCTCAGGATAACGGAACCTACCTTTAAACTGACATTTTCAGTTTTTCATATTGCACTCATGCCCTGATGCCACACAGTAGTATCTTGTAAACCTGGCAGGCTTGTACTCACACATTGATTCAGTTGAGCAGCTGTCTTTTGGTCATGTTGGCTGTTCCTGACTAGATATTATAAAACTGCTTGTATTTCCATCAGAAGCAAACCGGACATATTAACATACAATATCAATATCATTCGTTAAAGAGATCAAAAGGCATGTTGTCAAGGAAGGTCCGTGAAAACAAGAAAGAATGGCAGAGCTAATGTGGAGCTGGGCCTGCACAGAGTTTGGGTTTCCAGTCTAATGGGGATCATAACGCCGCATGTGCAGTTTGGCACATATGTTAGTTAATCAGGGGCTCTTAATGTAGAGAATTCTCCGTTTGCAGCTGGGCGGACGCCCCCGACCCCCAGCCTGGGCTCTGTCTAAGCACAGACCTTTTGACTCCATAAACACCCGTTCTCCAAAATTGGGGTCAACTCTCATTGCTCGCACCAGAGCGCCATCATGCCACCACAAAGGGTCCCTAATGGTTAAATTGTGTAGAGTATGGATGTTCAGAATCCGATTCCTGCTGCTGACGCTTTCTCCTGATTGTAATTTTATGTCGAAGTCATTGCTGTCCAACACTCGGCCCGCTCAAGCCCAGGAGAGAGGATGTGCACGTGGATAAGGCTGCATCATCAGCCTGCTGCAGCTTTAATACGCACTGTGGCGCAAAGGCCACTCATACATATACTTACAAACTGACAACAGTAAGACATGCCTTTTAAAATGTGAACACTTTTTCCTTCTTGTTGCTGGGACTCCTTTGCCAACCAGTGCTCTCCTGTTTAGCTTACATGGCATTAATCTGCATATGATTTAAGCCTAGACATACATTTGACATTTGCCATGGGGATTAGGTGAGGTGTGTGTGTGTGTGTGTGTGTGTGTGTGTGTGTGTGTGTTGTGTGTGTGTGTGTGTGGTGTGTGTGGGTGTGTGGTGTGTGTGTGTTGTGTTGATGTGTGTGTTGAGTGTGTGTGGTGTGTAGGGGGACGTGACAGACTCCATGTGGATCTTTAGGTGAAAACTGAGAACTGTTATACAGACCACTACGTAAAAAAAGTGCACTTTGTTAAAATTCCTGCTAATCATCCGAAATACCTTACTTTTTTCTCAATCTGGATCCATAATACAAAAGCAGCCAGTTAAGTCAATGTAGAGTTTCTAAAATACACACATTTCTAAAATCAAATTTATTAACTACATTTTTTAAAATCTTTGTAATACTCAAAAATATGGCGGTTTTTTATCTAATGACAATTTCACACTTTATATACATTACAGCCAAAAAAAGTTTTGTCTTTACTTAATACGCACTACTAAAAAATTGTCTTAATACTTGATTTACGTAATGTATATTTGGAGAACCCAAGAAATGAGTCTTTGTGGTGGACATGAGAAAAAATACAAACTATGGAAACTAATTCAGTCTATATCTTTGAAGTGAATGATCTGAGCACTCTGCTTTTTCTTCTTTTTACAGTACTTTATACATAAAGCTGATGTTTGCCCATTTATGACCAGCTGGTTAATTCCACCTTTTCAGCTGTCAAACGGACAACAACATCCCCATCAGGCCCAAATACAGCTTCAAGTAACCCTGCATTCTGGGAGCGTAGTGCTCTTGTAGGGTTGTAAGGTACTATGAGTTCTTTAAGATAAGATGGTGCCTGACCATAACTGAGCAGATTGTGAAATACTTAGCGGCCCGTCTGGCACCAACAACCATGCCACGCTCAAAATTGCTTAAATCACCTTTCTT
>NC_045736.1:6148516-6166746 GCF_008692095.1 Etheostoma spectabile | reverse complement strand
TAAAGATTATTAGGAACACCTGTTCAATTGTTCATTAATGCAATTATCTAATCAACCATCATGGCAGTTGCTTCATGCATTTTGGGGTGTGTTCCTGGTCAAGACAATCTCCTGAACTCCAAACTGAATGTCAGAATGGAAAGAAAGGTTGATTAAGCATTTTGACGTGGCATGGTGTTGTGGCCAGACGGCCGCTAAGTATTTCACAATCTGCTCAGTTATGGTCAGGCACCATCTTATTTAAGAACTCATAGTACCTTACAACCCTACAAGAGCACTACCTCCCAGAATGCAGGGTTACTTGTGTTTCCTCGATCTCTAAAAGTAGAACGGGAGCCAGAGCGTTCATTATCAGGCTCCTCTCCTGTGGAACCAGGTTCCAGTTGGGGTTCGGGAGGCAGACACTGTCTCCTATTTAGAGTAGGCTTAGACTTTCCTCTTTGATAAAGCTTTGTTGTTAGGGCTCAAATTGAATATTTAGGGAGTAAGAGTCGCAGCGTTCGCCTAACCCCCCCCTGCTTCTCGTCATAGTTGTCTGATTTATCTATCATATAACAAGCATATAAAACTAAGGGAGACTTGGCATCCAGCCCGATCCGTTGGGGAAGTTCTAGCCTGAACAGGCCCTCTCTTTACCCTGTCTCTCTTGGTTAGGCTTTGATAAGCTTATATTTAGGGCATAGAATTGAATATTGTTGAGTGTGGAGTCACAGCGTCCGCCTAACCCGGCCCACCTGCTTCTCATCATATTGTCAGATTTATCTATCATATAATCAAGCATATATAAAACTAAAGGGAGACTTGGCATACAGCCCGATCCGGTTCGGAGAGTTCTAGCCCAACCAGGCTCCCTCTTTACCCTGTCTCTCTTGGTTTGCTGTAATAGTTTTAGACAGCTGGGGACTTCCTTTGACACACTGAGTTCCTCTCTCCTCTATCTTCCTATCTTTTCATTTATGTGCATCCATGTCCCAGAAATGCGTGTTACTAACCTAGCTCTGGGTAGTCATTCCCGAGTCCTTATGTTTTTTTTTCCCCAGTATGTTCCTCGGCTCATGCATGCTCCAAAATCATGGTAGCAGCTGTCCCATGGTCCCGTACACGTTCTGCGGTGCCAGGTTCATCTCCCACACTCTGCGTGCCCAGCTACGTCCTGCTGTGCCTTGTAATGCCGTCACAGTGGCCCTGCTATGCCATGAACTACTACAAAGAACTGCTACAAACTACTATTTTTTTCTATTTTTTGTTTTTTCCACTAACCCCAACCGGCTCGTCAGACGCCGCCTACCAAGAGCCTGGTCTGTCCGAGGTTTCTGCCTAAACGGAAGTTTTTCCTCGCCACTGTCGCACTGTTGCTTGCTCTGAGAAACTACTAGAACTGTTGGGTCCTTGTAATTTCTGCAGTGTGGTCTAGACCTACTCATCTGTAAAGTGTCCTTGAGATAACTCTTGTTTGATTTTGATACTATAATAAAATTGAATTGAAATTGAATTGATTGAAGTTACTGGGATTTTTCATGCACAACCATTTCTAGGTTCACAAAGATGGTGTGAAAAGGGAAAAATATCTAGTATGCGGCAGTTTGTGGGTGAAAATGCCTTGTTGATGCTAGAGGTCAGAGAGAATGGGCCGACTTTTCAACTGATAGAAGAGCAACTTTGTTTGAAATAACCACTCGTTAACTGGTGTGTGCAGCAAGCATTTGTGAAGCCACAACCGCACAACCTTGAGGCGGATGGGCTACAACAGCAGAGACCCACCGGTACCACTCATCTCCCTACAATAGGAAAAAGAGGCTACAATTTGCAAGAGCTCACCAAAATTGGACGTTGAAGACTGAAAAATGTTGCCTGGTCTGATGAGTCTTGATTTCTGTTGAGACATTCAGATGGTAGAGTCAGAATTTGGCGTATACAGAATGAGAACATGGATCCATCATGCCTTGTTACCACTGTGCAGGCTGGTGGTGGTGGTGTAATGGTGTGGGGAATGTTTCTTGGCACACTTTAGGCCCTTGGTGCCAATTGGGCATCGTTTAAAATGCACGGCCTACCTTAGCATTGTTTCTGCCATGTCCATCCTTTATGGCCACCATGTACCCATCTCTGAGGCTACTTCCAGCAGGATAATGCACCATGCACAAAGCTTGAATCATTCAAATTGGTTTCTTGAACATGACGGAGTTCACTGTACTAAAATGGCCCCCACACTCCCAGACTCAACCAATAAGCATCTTTGGGATGTGGTGAACGGGAGCTTGTGCCCTGGATTGCATCCACACACTGCAAATACTACCTATCAATGGGCCACATTTCTAAAGATGCTTTCAGCACCTTGTGATCATGCCACGTAGAATTAAGGCAGTTCTGAAGGCGAAAGGGGTGTCAAACACAGTTTGAGTATGTGTGTTCCTAATAATCCATGGGTGAGGTATATATCATGTTACTGTGTTGTGTCAACAGGTAATTTGGACTTCATTTATTTGTATTGCGCTGCACAAGACCATGTGATTGGTTGAAGGTTGAAGGTTGTAGTGAAGGGTCCTGGTCCACGTCCCTTGTAGTAAAGGATCTGTCACCGTACCTGCTGGTGAAGGGTCTCTCCACGTCCCTGTATGAGCGGGATTTGTCCACGTCCTTGTTAGTGTAGGACCTGTCCACGTCCCTGTACTGAGTATCTGTCCACGTCCCTGGTAGTGAGGTTCTGTCCCGTCCCGTTTTGGTGAAGGATCTGTCCACGTCCCTGGTAGTGAAGGGTCTGTCCACGTCCCTGGTATAAGAAGGTCTTTCCACGCCTGAGTGAGTGTCTGTCCACGTCCCGGCAGTGAAGGATCTTCCACTTCCTTGTTGGTGGAGGATCTGTCCACGTCCTTGGTAGTGAAGATCTGTCCACATCCCGTATTGAGATCTGTCCCCTCCCTGGTAGTAAAGGATCTGTCCCACAGCTCTTGGGATCAATGAAAGGCAGAAATTATGACGACAACCGCCCTGTCCAACCCATTCTCACTCCAAACGCATAAAATACGAACGTTGGACGTGCTGTCTGCATCTGATGAACAATAAAGCACCCTCGGTGTGTGTAGAACGACCGAGGAGAGCACCATGTAACGGTTTTAGCGAGTAACGTATCACGGAACTGGTCAGCCCCACCCAAAACCTTTCCTAACAGCGTACAAAGGGATACCAATAGTCAGACCAACGTAACTTTATATGACGCTGAGGAGACAACCAAGCGCGTGTAGAATGTGTTGCGAGCCTCTGTTTTTTTGTTGAAAGGGTTGGAAGAAATCCTCAGTGTTTTCGGCAGGTGGGGGCTGTCAGGGCCATCAGGTCTCTCTGCTGGCCCTGGAAATCAAAAATACATTTTTTCCCAATTAAATTGATCAAATCAATTACTTTTTCAGTACTTTACGATTATATTTCCAGAAAGAATATGGTAGTTTGATTTTCTCCATGTCTCTAAACGCATCACAGCTCTGTGGACCGCACTAGTAGCATTGCTTGCCCTTCGTTGAAGCTGCCTTTCCCATTGATTATATCTTTGGTGACGTGTGTCATCAGCCAATGAATATTTTGAAGTGTAGTGACAGAACCCCTAGGGGCCCAGCGTTGTTCCGGCGCTAGCCCCGCTAGTGTCATCAAAGCTTGACCTTTTGTCGGGATGTGAGTGACCAGAGTGAACTAGCTTTGGCCGCTGCCTTCACACTACTAACGATCCTGTTTTCCAATCTCCTTCATGTGCCTTTTTCAAAGCGATCGTTTGGAGAAAGAAAGAATTATTTCATGTTTTGTTAGGCACTTCACTGAGTGGTAACTACGACCGCTATGACTGGCTACAGCTAGCACCGAGCGAACAACTATTTTGCTGGCCGTGCTTTAACAACCTTAATAGCTTCACCTAGGCAGCTACAACATCAGGCATCCGAGCGACACCTCACAATGGTGGTACATTTGAGACCTTTGGTGATCCAGGGTGGATTTGCAATGTGATCGACGCAAGATGAAGACAAGCCTGCACAATGACAGAGTGAGAAAAAAACAGGACTTACTGAGGTGCCTCATTGATTGTGTCATCTTTTGGGAAAGATTGTCTTTCAGGGGCATGAACAGGGAAAGAGCCCTGAATCCAGGTAATTATTTGGAGCTATTATCTCTGTTATCAGATATATGCTGACTTGCGCACCCAGCTTGCCACGGCCACCGTTTTATACTGGAACATCTGGAAAAGTGAATGATCTCATAATTGCTTTTGCAGGTGCTAAGATGCATGCCATCAAAAAAGAGAACACCAAGTTTGTTGCAGTTATGGTGGACGAGACCACAGATTAAACAACACTGCAGCTGTCTTTGTACTTTGGTATGTTACTGAAACCGGAGTAAGAGAGATTTTTAAGTTTGAGGATGTCACAAAAAAGAACGAGCTCGGATCTAGCAGCTCAGTACTTGAAGTGTTGGGCAGCTATGATTGCAAAACAAATTAGTGGGCACAGTGTTACTGACGGAGCCGCTGATCGCATCGGGGCTTATTGTCGTACAGAAAAAAGAAAAGAAAAAAAGGACGGAGTGATTTTCATTTACAAGTATGGTAAGTTTTCTTCTTAATGTTTAGAGAGATAAGTTTTGCGGTATTTTATACATTTGTATTGCTATTGTTTTAGTATAGATGTGATGCTGTGTTGATGTGCTTAAAGATGAGGTTTGTTGTTCTGGTTTTTTTGGGGGGGGGTCTCGGGGGAGGTCGTTACAGAGGCCCTGACTGAAAGCCCTACGCTACTGGTTTAGGAAATTGTGTAGAGGTAAAGATTTGGTTGTGTTCTGAAGAATGTTTCTGCTATGGGTAACATACTGTAAGCTTGAAGTTGTTACCAAAGATAGATTGGCTACCTGTCATTGTCTTCCTTTAAAAATCTCGTAAAAGTGGGATTGACCTTTCAAGTGATTTTGAGGGAGGGGTTTTGTGCTGTAATTGCTATAATATGAGGTTTTCACTGACCTCCTGCCAATCGGCCATGTTTTTTTTATTTACTTTCTAGCAAAGGCACGACTCCTTAAACAGATGGAAAGAATATGTCTCTCCAGCTCCTGCAGGATTTATTTCTCCCAACAGCTGTCTTGCTTTATTACAAGCATGAAGTCAGGAATCGCCCATCTCAAATCAATCACGGCGACTGACGTTTCCAACTGGGGTGTGTGGCTGAGAGGGGAGCATCATGTGGGCTCTTGTTTATCTCCTCTAATGCTTCTCCCGTTACTGCACACTAGACTGTGATGTGAGTCCAGGCACAATCACCTGACACCTGCAGGAAGAAACACTCATAAAAGTTCTAAAAATGGTTTCTGAGTGCATGACGACATGTTCTTTTGTATGACGATGGTCAGTTTGCTATTTCATATGTCTTTTTATTGACTTTAATTTTTTAATTAATTTAATTAATTTTGTTGTTTTGCTGGAAGCTCTTACATCAGAACACACTAATTACACACGATCACGGAAGGCTTGTATCATGTGAACAGGCCGACAGTATTTACAATTCCTCTGGGGAGACAGAAAAAAGTACTATATCTTTAAACAGAAGAAATTGGTGTGCCTGTACTGAATTGTGAAAGACGGAAATTGTTCTAAATACAATTCGCCTCAAATATTCTTGCACGTGATTTGTATTGCTTACAAATTAAAAAAGATTTCGGGACTTATTTTATGCTAATGTAGCCTAAGAATCTAACAATAATGTGTACTGTATATTTGTCTTTACTGGTTAAACTCGATCCGAGGACGAGGAAGCAATGTGTTTCGAAATACACCCTGGTTATGATTATGTTGAAAACTAGTATTCCTTCTTCTGACTTGGGGAAACACTATTATTGCGAAACAAACAAAAACAGCAATAAACAGGTCCCTTTTATTCAGGACAATCATAGAGAGACTATTTTTGACTGAAAAAAAGTTCCCAAGAATAGTCAAGATATATTTTTTGTTGCCAGTTAACATGAGTTGAGTAGAGTGTGCCACCTGTAAGGGCTTAAAGCGTTTTACATCGCTGTGAGTGGCACAAACTACTGTACCACAAATACTATTCTATTCACTTGTAGCGTCTCCCAGAATATAACCTATTAAACCAAACTATCTATATGGGCTGCTGGGGTATGTTCTTTGACTCCTTTCATTCCAAATCTTGTGGTGACCTCAGAATAACAACAACTTCCCTGTGATTACATACTGGCACTCTCATGATGTTAGAATTGCTTCTTTGGTTTGTTTAATATCCTCAACCTTTTGGATGTACCTTGATGCATATCTTGTATTCCAGCCTTGACATCAGAAAATGTCATATTGATACATATTGAACGATGCTGTGAGGTGCCAGGGACTTTCTTTGTACACCAAGAAAAGTGAGGTTTACATTTAGTGTCCATTGTATTGAGGTAGCAAAAACAAAAAAACTGTCTGCAAGCTGTACCTCTAAATGTAGAGCATACGTATTTTCTGTCATGAACAACATCTTTAGAAATGAAAAAAGAGAAAGTGCAGTAATGAACTGCTGAACCCAAATGTATACACTATTTGAAAAGCATTAATCATGGGATCCAATGGTCACCATGATATTATAAATGAAAGTCTGGATCACAGAAGTACATTCCCAGGATAACTAGATTTACTTGAATAAGCTTTGCCCCTTTACAGCAAGCGCAACCTCCCAACTAGCAAGCAAATGTTTAGAAAGATGCGAACGGTGCTACAAGGCAGCCTGCTCAGTTCTTTCTGGTGAATGATTTTAAGATTTTAAAAGAATATTAGGGTATTTCTTCTCTAACTGACATTTTGGAGCTGAATACACTGAGACTTCCTGGTAGACACAATGAGGTGTAACCATGTATCAGCTCATATGTATACATATATATACATAGGAGGTAGGGAGGTAGGTCTGGCAATGTGAGACTATACCATGTCAATATTAACAATGTTGTGCGCTTTTCCCTCTCAGTCATCTTTGCACATGTGATTGGCATGCAGTCTAATACCCAGAGTTTTTATTTTAAATAAATATATTGGTAATAATAATATATATTGATAAATCATACATATATATAATGACAGCTAGAATTTCACTCATGGTCATTCTGAATTATAAATGGTGACTCTGAAGTCTGAGTACCTAGAAATTATATTTTGTAAGTGCAGCGGTGGTGAGTGCCCACTCACGGGCACAAGTTGTTGTAGAGTGTGAAACGTGAAGACTTATTCTCTCTGCCCCCCCCCCAAGTGCTAAGTCCACCTCACTATAATGCTATTTGGAAGATGCTAAGGGCCGTTGCTGGTATAAATGATTATCATGCAAAATGGAGAATTACAGTGGAAATAAATCATTGGATATTTTTTCATTTACAACCATAGACTGATGACTTGATCATGTTAAAGAGAAGCATTGGTAGAACTAATTGATTGGCAGCTTGCTACTTTCAGGTTATTTTAGTCTTAGAATATAAAAGCTCAGCTCTCACCCTTATTACAGTCAAATATAGCTTCTCACTAGCTTTTGTGGTATTTGGATATGCACATATTTCCTCTCTGCTCAAAACAATTTCAACTGGACACTTAATATATGGTCCCTATTAACACTGTTGACAGTGAGGTCTAATGATCCAGAGCTGACGATGCTGTTTTTTTACAAAAGATGATGTCGTCATTTTGGACAGTTTGTTGGTGTTTTGCCAGAGTACCCCAGGACAAAATGAGCTGCTGAGCACCTGTTAACCTCTACACGTATTATTACGTATATATATAATTTTATTATATTATCGTTCAAGCATACAGAATCCAGGCCTTCAGTTCAGGTATGTCACAGGACCTTATAGCTGCCATCTTTTTTTGTCCACCTGGGAGGAGAAAACAAGCAAAACCACCAAGCCGTTGCTCATTTAACACAGAGCGCATTGGCATTTATTTTGGAGTATTGTTTGTGTCCGTGATACATAAAAGTCCAATATTCTCTCACTTTCAGCTCTGTTTTTGGTCTCCATCTACTCCTAAGGGAACTATCTGGCTCTTTAGCATAAATTCTACACTTTCTGTTAAGTTGTTATCTGTGTCTGTCTGCTGTTTGCTGCTGGCAGTAGTGTACAGTATGACAGCTTTAACAACGGCCATTGATAGTTACCAACAGTAAGGATTGTGGGCCACCAAACCAAAAACAGACCCAATTGCTCTGTGAGCGAGGTCCATTACCACTTTCATTCATAACATAAAAAATTTGAATTAATGCAGCTGGCCCTCATTAATTCCATTCACCTCAGGCGGACATCTCAGACATCTTCCAGACAGATATCTTAAAATCAGAATCTTAAACCAAAACTCTCACATGGCTCAATGAGAAATGTGTTTGTATGATTTGACACATTTTGAACTTTAATTTGTGATGTTCTGTTGAGCTCAGGATAACGGAACCTACCTTTAAACTGACATTTTTCAGTTTTTCATATTAGCACTCATGCCCTGATGCCACCAGTAGTATCTGTAAACCTGGCAGCTTGTACTCACACATTGATTCAGTTGAGCAGCTGTCTTTTGGTTCATGTTGGCTGTTCCTGACTAGAATATTAATAAAACTGCTTGTATTTCCTCAGAAGCAAACCGGACATATTAACATACAATATCAATATCATTCAGTTAAAGAGATCAAAAGGCATGTTGTCAAGGAAGGTCCAGTGAAAACAAGAGAAGAATGGCAGAGCTAATGTGGAGCTGGGCCTGCACAGAGTTTGGGTTTCCATCTAATGGGGATCATAACGCCGCATGTGCAGTTTTGGCACATATGTTAGTTAATCAGGGGCTCTTAATGTAGAGAATTCTCCGTTGTGCAGCTGGGCGGACGCCCCCGACCCCCAGCCTGGGCTCTGTCTAAGCACAGACCTTTTGACTCCATAAACACCCGTTCTCCAAAATTGGGGTCAACTCTCATTGCTCGCACCAGAGCGCCATCATGCCACCACAAAGGGTCCCTTAATGGTTAAATTGTGTAGAGTATGGTGTTCAGAATCCGATTCCTGCTGCTGACGCTTTCTCCTGATTGTAATTTTATGTCGAAGTCATTGCTGTCCACACTCGGCCCGCTCAAAGCCCAGGAGAGAGGATGTGCACGTGGATAAGGCTGCATCATCAGCTGCTGCAGCTTTAATACGCACTGTGGCGCAAAGGCCCTCATACTTACTTACAAACTGGACAACATAAACATGCCTTTTAAATGTGAACACTTTTTCCTTCTTGTTGCTGGGACTCCTTTGCCAACCAGTGCTCTCCTGTTTAGCTTACATGGCATTAATCTGCTATGATTAAGCCTAGACATACATTTGACATTTGCATGGGGATTAGGTGGGTGTGTGTGTGTGTGTGTGTGTGTGTGTGTGTGTGTGTGTTGTGTGTGTGTGTGTGTGTGTGTGTGTGTGGTGTGTGGTGTGTGTGTGTTGTGTTGATGTGTGTGTGTGAGTGTGTGTGTGTGTAGGGGGGACGTGCAGACTCCATGTGGATCTTTAGGTGAAACTGAGAACTGTTATACAGACCACTACGTAAAAAAAGTGCACTTTGTTAAAATTCCTGCTAATCATCCGAAATACCTTACTTTTTTCTCAATCTGGATCCATAATACAAAAGCAGCCAGTTAAAGTCATGTAGAGTTTCTAAAATACACACATTTCTAAAATAATATTTATTAACTACATTTTTTTAAAATCTTTGTAATACCTCAAAATATGGCGGTTTTTTATTAATGACAATTTCACACTTATATACATTACAGCCAAAAAAAGTTTTGTCTTTACTTAATACGCACTACCTAAAAATTGTCTTAATATTGATTAGTATGTTATATTGGAGAACCCAGAAATGAGTCTTTGTGGTGGACATGAGAAAAATACAAACTATGGAAACTAATTCAGGTCTATATCTTTGAAGTGAATGATCTGAGCACTCTTGCTTTTTTTCTTTTTACAGTACTTTATACATAAAGCTGATGTTTGCCCATTTATGACCAGCTGGTTAATTCCACCTTTTCAGCTGTCAAACGGACAACAACATCCCCATCAGGCCCAAATACAGCTTCTTTAGTTTGAGTGTATATACATATCTATATATATATATATATATATATATATATATAGATATCTTGGAAATATTAAAGGCCTCCATTACCCATTCTGATTGTGTCCTTGTCCATATTTTGCTTCTTATTTAGAATGGTCTTCAGCATTTCTGTTCTGGCTAAATGATGGAAAAGCAGCTCGGCAGCGGCCATGTAAAAGCTCTCTGTCTTAAGTGATGCAGATTATGAAAACAGATGAAACCCAGGAAACGGAAACTTAGTTTGAACAGCAAAGAAACTGTGAGGAAACAGAACATTCAGAGCTACTGACTCCTGATTCTTATCTTTCAGCACAACTCTTCATGTGACTCCCAAAGCTAAACAGAACATGATTAGTTCAGAAGTTATGTTAAGTATAGGAGTCAAGGTTGGTGTGCTCAGTGCAAACAGGTGGATCTGCAAAAGGTTTAAGCACCACTTGATCCTGAAGGGTTGTTTTCTAGTTATGGAATCACTCATGGTTCCACTTGGCTCTGACATTATGAATATTAAAGTACTTTAAGTTTGGGTTAGGGCTACAACTTATAATAATTGATTGTTTTTGTTTAATACCTTAATAAGTCAACAAGGTGCCATCTTCCAATTCTTTGTTTTTGTCCAAAACTGAACAATAATATAAGGCGGAGAAAAGCCTCACGTTTGAGAAGCTGGAAGCATTTTTCTATGATGTGCTCTTACTTAATCACAGGAAAAATGTGAAGGGAAAGGTTCCCGCGCTCAGGAGTACCAGCTCGTGCAGTTTTATTAGATCTTTTATTTTTACATTGATTCTATTGGTTAGGAAAATGTTGCTGAGGTCAGGGTCTGGTCTCTAAAATAGGTACAAACAACAAGCAGGAGTACTCAGACAATCACAGAGCTATAAAACAAACCCCAGGTTAGAAAACAACTGTAAACATCTGTCACAGTTTACCAAATCACATCCTGGTTCAACACCAACATAGCCCCCTTACCGTATTAAGCTCACAGTGTGCAGCTAGTAATTATGGCCTGTCTAAGAGGAATAACTTTCCCCAAGAACATTTACACTCCCTTGTTCACTTGTTTACTTATTCTATCCATTCACTACTCCATATGATACACACTATAAAGTTTATAAATCAATTAAGATTTCGTACACTTACTTATTCTTGTCAGATTCATCTACCAACCCTTATAGAACTGGCTCAGGTCTGCTTTGCACCAGCTCTTGATTATGCTGTTGCAAGGACTTCTTTCCTTTGACGCACCAAGCTAATCTCTCCCTTTCCATCTACGTGCATGTCCCAGAGCAGCCCTGTCTCACAGCAGTTCAAGAAATGGTGACGTTATTTAATCTTTTGATTTGTGTACAGGGACACGATTTTCTTGTTTTTTCTGGATCGTGTCCCCCAGAGCACGCTGCAGCCCAGTGGTGACCACCACGAAGTTGACGAGAAAATCGCATCCCTGTTGACAAATCAACAGATCAAAGTAACGTGACCATTTCACAAACTGCTGTGAGACTCGGTGGCCCAGATATGCTTGTTACTAACCTAGCTCTGGCGAGCTTTTCCCCTGTAGTTCTTATGTTTCTTCGACCCATAGTTTTCCTTGGATTAGGGTGGGACCTAAATCATGGTTGCAGCTGCTGCCGTGGTCCTGCTACGCGCCCTGTTATGCCCTGCTACACCCTACTACATCCTGCTACGCTCTGCAGTGCCCTGATACGCCCTGCTATGCCCTACAGTGCCCTGCTACGCCCTGCAGCGCCCTGGAGCGTCCTCCTACGTTCTGCTATGTCCTGCTACACCCTGCAGCGCCCTGCTACGTCCTGCTACATCCTGCCATGCCCTGCTACGCCCTGTAGGGCCCTGCTATGTCCTGCAACGTCTTGCTATGCCCTGCAGTGTCCTGTAACGCCCTTCAGTGGCCTGCTAAGTCATGAACTACTACAACAACTACTATTTCTAGTCAAAGTTCCTTATGTTTGTTGTGACTGTTATTGCCACTGATCATCACATCCCCAACTGGCCCCGTCAGCCACAGCCTACCAAGAGCCCGGGTCTGTCCCAGGTTTCTTCCTAAAAGGCGAGTTTTTCCTCGCCATTGTCAGACTAAAACTTGCTCTTGGGGGAATTACTTGTTGTTGGGTATTTGTAATACATAGAAATACTCCAATCTTGTCCGTATTTGATACTATAAACTAAACTGAATTGAATTGCTAATTAAAAAATGTATTGACCTTCTTGTATGACCAAGAAGGTCAGCTGGGCCGGTCATTTCAGCAAATATTTCTGACAGCACCATGCAGAATAAGCGGTGTTGGAGGCTTGATGTGGAGAGAATAACATTAATTGTAGCCATCACGCTGTCCATTGTTGTTTTGAGCGCCTGATGCACAATACAGTGTAAGGTGATCAACTGAGGTGCAACAGCGGACCAACGTGCTGCTAAACCACTCACTGTCCCTGTCATGGATGGAGCCCCATCTGTCACAAGCATGCACACACGCTTCATATCCAGCTTCATATCCAGACCATTGTCTTTAAAAAAAAGTGGAAACTCTTCCAAAGACTATATCTCCAGTTGTGTGTCCTTCTAACGGCAGTAGGCTGAGTAGCTCCTCTCGGAAGCATTTGCCGTCAAAATAGCAGAAAAAATATGCACAACTGAGCAGTATCAGTTTTGTCTGTGGACTCATCTACTGCTATGGACATGGTATCAGCTTTCTTCAGGTCTCCTAAAAGCGTTTCATACACATCTGCAGCAAGAATTTCAACTCTACGACTGTTGGAAGTGTCTGACAGGGGTATGTTTTTCTAGAAGATGCCACGCTTGTTTTAATTTTATTGTCATTTATCACCTCATCCACGACGGCCAGCGTACAGTCCTTTACGGTTTCAGAGTCTGTGAACGACCTTTTCTTTTTTGCCAATATCTAGGAAACACAAAGCGATGCTGCAGTAGCTCTCTGGGATGTGAATGACCGCACCATGGTAGTACTGCTCCGGTTGTAAGATGCAGATAAACTCTGGACTCGTGCAGCCCTCTCTTGGGATCCCTCAGGGAAACTGGTGCGGAAAGTCTGGTGTTTCTCAACGCGGTGCCTCCACAGATTGTAATCTTTAAGTACTGCAACGCACTCATTACAAATTAAACACATCGGTTTGGCGTTTGGATGTGGCGGTAAAATAAAACAAGTATTTGTCAGTCCAGCCTGGGTATTTTACGTTTCAGTGTTGAGAAAGACATTGTGATAGTAGCTGATCTAGGCTGCTACCTGCTCAGCACGCTCTGCAGTGTTTACGTGTTGCTAGTTTGGCGGACCACGGGCTGGACCACGGGCTGGACCACGGGCTGGGCCACTCGGCGGTTGCCTCCGGGCCGCATGTGGCCCGCGGGCCGCCAATTGAATAGCCTTGATCTACACCATCTCAGTCCCAAGGCATCAAAGGTGAGGCTTGGTGAGGGGTTTTTGGCGTTACTTACTGACGCAATAGTTGATATCTACAACAGTTCATTCACGTAGTACATTCGGAGCTGCCGGTAGTTCCGCCGGATGTCTCTCACTTTCCGCTTTCTTTGAGTTAACTTTAAACTTTGGCCGCATAGTTATGCGCTGAAGTGGCAAGTTTTAAGACAAAATTGGATTGTGCAACAAGGCAGGCCTGCTTGGTTTTTTCAGGGAATGATTGTAAAAATTTACAAAGAATATGAATCCGTGTTTCTTGGAGGACGAGCTGATAAAGAGGGCGAGCTGGCAGGACCAGGACTCCGGTGGGTCCACGGCAGAGGACATGATTAACACAAGTTTGTAAAACATTTAAAAGTTACAGTTACTTTAAAATAAGATCATTTGTCAAGTATTCTATGATCCACAGTACCAAAAGCTTTTCTAAGATTTCTTGAGTGTTTTGGTGATATTTACATGTTCAGAGAGAATTCTTAGACAGAGGTTTCTTAGACAAAGTTGGTCTCATCTACAGAGTCTACACAGCAAATCTTTTGGTTCTTACCTAGGTAAAAACCTTCTTGTTCGCTTGTTTCAAGAGTGAATTTCTTATTTTAAGTCTTCAACTTTACACTATAATCTTAAATCAAGCAAGCTTGTCAAGTGAAATGATCTTGCTGCATGGACAGATAATTTCACTTGTTTTTTTTAGATTTAGTGTTTTTATCTTGTTTTTAGACACCCCTTTTTGCAGTGTATGAAGTATCTGGTAAAGGCTTCAGCCTTTACAAGTGGATCCTAAGATATTTTACCATTCAGCTTTAACTGTAGTTTTGTAGATGATCCACTGGCAATTTAGACTTTAGATTTTTTTTTTGGGCACAATCTCGCTCCCTCATTGCTTTCAGCAAACTTTTGGGCTATGCTCTGAATTGTGTTCATGAATATACTGCTGCCAATGTCACAGCAGTGTGACAATGATATACTGGTCACAGCCAGGCCTTGAAAAAGTTGTCCATGCCTTCATATTAAATATGCCGTCTAGACTACTGCAACTCTCTTTTAACCGGCATCAACTACACATCACTCTTCTGCCTCCAGCTTGTTCAGAACTCAGCAGCCAGGCTTCTCACCGGTTTTAACAGAGAGCATCACAACACTCCAATCCTAGCTCCACTTTACTGGCACCCTGTCCATTATATAATTTATTTCAAGATTTTACTGATTACTTTTATAGCTTGTCATGGTCTAGCCCCCGATTATATCACAGAAATGCTGACCCAAAAAAGGCCATCCCAATTTATGTTGAAATTGCCAAGAGCATAACTTCTTTTTGAGAGAGTGATACTTAGTCCAATACACTCCAGATTAACATTAGATAATTGAATCTGGCTGCACTGGATATTATCCTTCATATAAACCATGACTCGACCACTTCTTCTCTTAAGTATAAACCATCTAACTAAGTTATATCCGGGTATGTAGGGCTGCTGTTGGAGAATTTTTACATAACCATGATTCTAAAAAACAAAAGATCTAACTTGGAGTCACATAGCAGATGTTTCACTGCTTCAGATTTAGACACTACGGATGTTCAAATGCCCCCATAATATTCCCCTAGAATTTGCATGGGGGTCCCAGAAAAATCTAGAATGATTAACAGTTGTAAAAAATGTAAGTCTGTGATGGTTTTTTAAAGGCACTATTTGTCAGTGCAGATCTATAAATGTCTTTGCAGTGACTTCATGTGTTTTCTGGGGGGATTTGTTCTCCATGGCTGCCAGCTCCCCATATAGATTTTGTAGAGCAACTTTCATATTGTGTGTTAATTCAAGAGTACTCACACTTTGCTGACATTTGATAGCAGGGATTTACTTGGCCAGGGCAGGGCATGGCTGTTGGCTGATGTGCACCGGTTGTTGCAGGTAAATCAGCACTTCCAGTACAGATATTCAGATCCTTATTCATTTTAAAAGGAATGTGCACTGAAAGCTTTTTTGTTAACTTCTACATTGATCCTTTGACATGGTATCCTTTTCCTTTTATGTTTGTCCTTTCTGACAATGTAAGACAGTGATCCATTGTTGGAATAATGTGTATGAATGGACAAATGATTCACCCAGTTCCAAACAAGTAAGAGGAATGTTTTCGCCATTTGTGATATTATGACAGCTTGACTGCAGCTGCACCATACTATTGCAATCATTAGTAATTCTAAATCCATTAAAAGAATATCAAAGACAAAACATGAAGGAAAAAAAAATGGTGTGGCTATTTAAAAAGCCACAATCATGGTTTTTCAGGGTTTTGTTTTAGTTGTTTTTAATATGTCAACACAAAAAACTAACACAAAACTAATATGTCAACACAAAGTTCTACAAGTGACATCTTTAAAACATGTAAATCCTTGCAGTTTCAGGATACACGTTGTCTTGATATTTATTTGAACAAGACATGCACAACACAATTATATTGCCCAATTTCCGGCAATTGCATTTAATTTTCCAACCTTCTGTTGTATGTCCAATCCTCTCTCATTTGGTTTGATTGCAGGCCATTGGAAATGTTCAGTGTGGATTAAAATAGCAGAAGGCCTTCGGTGTTTGTCGACTGGAAGACGCAGCCGTAGTAATCTCCCAGATGTGCCTCGCAGGCCTCTGGAAACAATGGAGAAGTTTCCTCACGGGCCTAATGTGGATATCAGTAAAAACAATCAGAAAGGTCTGGCACAGGAACTGTTAGTAATTCTATGATGGCCTTGGAGACAGTAACAAGATGTGACAGTTATAATCACAGTTGTATAGCCATGACTGGTGGCAGAATATGTGGAAGAGATTCCTTAACATGGATGTAAAAGATGGGCATGGAAAACATGTTGACATGACTTGGACTACACTGGAGGACCTCACATCCTATACATCCTTCAATCTGTTCAAGCTTTATAATAATAATAATATAATAATAATAATAATAATAATAATAATAATAATAAAAACAACAGTATTAATGCCAACAATAAAAATAGTAGTAGTAGTAGTAGTAGTAGAATGGTAAAACAGCAACCATATTTGCTTCAAGCCTGTTAATTAATCCTAAATTATAACTTGTTTGAAAACCTTGTTCTTAATCTTCAACACCCAACATGGAAAACGTTACAGCCAATTCTACTTTTTGTTGTGTACCATGCTTCAGGTCTGTATTTTACATTTTTATCAGAATTTCTTTTTTAATTTTAAGAAAGTTTTATAAAGTTGAGTCCTTCAATCAGACAAAGTAATGATTGTAGGCGATTTTAATATTCATGTGTACAGCCTAGCCTTTATCTCATACTAGATTTGGTTTAATTCCATTTCATTTATAGTGTGAAATCAGACCAGAAGAATTCTCAGGACACTTTTCAGATAGAGCAGGTCTAGAGCACACTCTATCTATTACAAAGACCCAACAATTTCATATTTGGAGAGAATGCACACTAGGGCTACATGATTAACCGTTTTGAAATCAAAATCACAATGTGAAATAATGCAATTAGCTAATCGTGAATAATTAATCAATGAATCAAAATGTGAATATGTAGTTGAACGTTTGGTGTAACATTTGGGTAAACTTTTTTTTCTCTTTTTTATTGTATTTACTGTGTTTACACAACATAAATGCTGGAACAATAATACATAGCACAGATCATCAACAGAAATGTCCTATAATCAGTAGATTTTTCATTACTTTGTTAATGGGAGGCTGTGGCTCAGTGGTAGAGTGGTTGCCTGCCAATCGGAAGGTTGGTGTTTTGATCCCCCGCCCCTGTAGTCATTGTCGAAGTGTCCTTGGGCAAGACACTGAACCCCGAGTTGCCCCCGGTGCTGCGCATCGGAGTGTGAATGTGTATGAATGTTTATCTGATGAGCAGGTGGCACCTTGTACGGCAGCCCCGGCCTCAGTGTATGAATGTGTGTGAATGGTGAATGTTTCCTGTAGATGTAAAAGCGCTTTGAGCAGTTGTTAAGACTGGAAAAGCGCTATATAAATACAGCACATCTACATTTACAATAATGATCATAGAAGGTGCAA
The DNA here is from genome assembly GCF_008692095.1 of Etheostoma spectabile. Classification (NCBI taxonomy): domain Eukaryota; kingdom Metazoa; phylum Chordata; class Actinopteri; order Perciformes; family Percidae; genus Etheostoma; species Etheostoma spectabile. The sequence goes on along the minus strand of NC_045736.1, from coordinate 6,149,133 downwards.
TATGTGGTCTCTACATAAACCCATTCACTGTTTTAACCAGGGAAGTGGAATGTCAAGGATATAGACTGCTTGACTTTAGACAGCTGTCTTTAAAAGGACAACAAAGAAGTACACACTTTCAGATATTTAGGCCATTTTATCCTACAGACGTAACATAATATTGCCTACATAAATATAAAGCTTTAGGTTTTTCATTTGTTTTTTTCTAGATAAAAATATCCTGCATGGCCAAATCTGGCCCTTTTACACGGCAGACCCAAGCTCTTATTATTGTCCCATCTTAAATAAATCTAATAAATATACATTTCAATCATTTTCATTGCAGAGAAGAGATAATATTCTCCAGTATTAGCTTCTCTGCATTGACTTTCTGTAAAATCCAGGATTGAATTTAAAATCCTTCTTCTGGTCTACAAAGCTCTGACTGGTCAAGCACCATCTTATCTTGAAGAGCTCTTAGTGCCTTATTGTCCCACTAGAGCACTGCGCTCCCAGAATTACTTGTGGTTCCTAGAGTCTCTAAAAGTAGAATGGGAGCCAGAGCCTTCAGCTATCAGGCTCCTCTCCTTTAGAACCAGCTTCCGGTCTGGGTTTGGGAGGCAGACACCGTCACCACA